>NC_088362.1:91286844-91299344 GCF_034508935.2 Berghia stephanieae | reverse complement strand
AATAGATCACACAGCCGTATTCATTCAATACTGTTCGTTGAAAATTAAAATCACATGTTTTCAGTAAAAGAGATATTAATTTAAAGAACACTGAAACGTGATGATTTCAAAATGATGATCCTATTCAACGTGATTTTTCTCTCACGTTGATTACCGTTTTACTGTGTGAATTTGCAATGACAAAGTCAAGTTCTTTCATTGTAACACACTGGGATCGATCTTCTTTAAACCCCGCATCTTTACTTTTACCGACAGATGTTGGCATTTTCATCGATGAAGCAGTTGGAAAATCTATTGCCATCTCTGTTCTCTTTTAGTTTATGTGGCTTTGTGCTCTTGCAAATGCCACTTGGTTTCGACCATTAGGTCCAATCCTCCTCCACTTCTCAGATTGTCACAAAACGTTTCCCCAAACATCGATATGTGGCGTAAACGTTTTCTGGCCAAAATAAAAAAAGTATTTTGTCAGTATACACCATAATAATTCTAGCCGTGCCCTCTGGTAACAGATGATTATCACCACACCAACCACCTGCTTTGAATATCATAGAATGCATTTTTATCTTTAAATCTTTATAATCACTCCAGTCAGCCAAACGTTGACTAAACAACTTTTTTTGTATTGGAATATTTTCAATCCAAACATAGACAAATACAGACAACCCTCAATTTGACAGAATTCTTAAACCCGAGAATTCATATCAGACACACATTATGAACAATTGGCAGTTTGCGGGTTACATTAATTTATCGAATTTTAAAGTTCAAAATCTCTGGCAGAAATGAAAAGTGGCTTTTTGTCAGTGGACGACATTTCTGTTGGATTTTATTTTTTCGCTTGTCTCCTCGTGCTAATGGAATTGTTTACCAGCGCTGTCAGCTCGATTAAAACCTAACAAACAAACATATCGACAAAACAAATTTTTAAAAAAATGTTTAAAAAAATATTAATAAATAAATAAAATTCCCTGTAATCACACAATAAGGGAAATTTTTCTCTAGGGTCTATTCCAAGGGAAGACTGGAATAACACAGGCGTCAATCGCAGTGCAGCGCCGCAAATTGAGCTAGGGAGAGGTGACTTGCTCAAGGCCACACAGCGCAACGGCGGGTGATCGAACTCGATGCCTTTGGGATACGAAGCAAAGACCGTACAGCTAAGCCACGCTAACCCATAAAAATATGATAAAGACAAAATATTAGAAATTACAAGGTGGCGTGAAAAGATGAACATTTCTAAGCACGGTGATTTAATGCAAGATTGTACATTGAGGTAGAAGTGAATCCTCGCTTTCCATTTTCATTGCCAAGATTATGTGCTTTGAGCAACGTGTAGGTATTTATTTTGCAGATCTGATAACTAAAATTGTTATGGGCTTGTTATTGTAATGGAATTACTGTCAAACCAATACGAAATAGTGTCCATTCTAACAACATGAAATCAAAGCCCTATTATTTGAATTGCATTCGGCTAGCAGACTTGCAAATACGTGCACTTCGCATTCGGTTTTAAATGAACAATGCGACAGTTGCAGGTTGAAGCTCGAAGAAGTAAATGACAATGGAAAAATGAAACAGAAGCTTCAAATTAGATTACAAAATTGTCTTTGTCTTTCAATGTTGTTTACGTGCGGCTATGTGGTCTAGTGGTATGACACTCGCTTTCGGATCGGAATGTCCTGGGTTCGAGCCTCGCGCTCGACGCATAGTTGAGTCCTTGGAAAAGACTCTTTACTCACATTCTCTCACCGTACTCAGGTGTAAAATGAGTACCTGGCCGTTAACAGCGTTGTCTTTGTGCGAAAAATTATAATATCGCCTAACAGGCGGCATGTCTCGTTCTACATGTTAAATGTTGCTGTTGATCAAGGACCCCTTGTAAAGCGCTTTGAGCACGTTAAGTGGATATTGCTCTATATAAAAGCTCAATTTAATTCAATTTACGTGTTTTTTTGGATTTTGTTTTGTTTGTTTGGTTAGTTTATTTTTTTTTTTGGTGGTTTTTTTTTTGTTGGTATTGAGTGAATAAAAGATTGAACGTTAATTGATCTTTACATGATAAAATTAAATTAGTTAAATTCAATACATTGGTGTTGATTTCTTTATTAGGTGAATGCTTTTGTCATCGAATGTTTACCTTAGTTGTTTTCTCCACAGCAACACTATAATCATGAAAACTAATATAAAAATAGAAGACATCTAATTATTGGCCCCCAAGACGTATTTTCCGACACGTTGTTTTGGAACGTTGCCTGACGTCTTTGCTAACCACCTCATTGTGTGGAAGAGAAAATCGCTGGAACGAGGAGTCGAACTGCCTCACCAAGTTAAAATATGTTTATGTTTTTGTTTTTAAGGGGTTTACCGCGCTTGCAACACATTTAGGTTATATCAGCGCCAGTAAAAAGGAAGAAAATGGGATAGTAAAAAGTTCTAGAATTACAATTGAAGCATCCAAGAGAAAGAAGACATAGGGGAACTGGGAACAAATAGGGATCAGATGTAGATTCCAAGAGCATACCACCAATGTACTTAGTTTGAGATCACCTAAGACTCATACGGACACAAGAAAAAAATCCAACAAAGAGGAATACACTCAAATGCTTACATTATACATTAAAAAATAACAAATATACTAATACATAACAGAGAAATGATTTACAAGGAAAAAAATATCATCTCCCAAAACAATAACTATGCATTTGACTGTTTCCCTCCCAGCCAGGACTCCGACCAGGGCAGGAAAAAAAACTAAGTAATCTCATTCCAAGACAAAGACAGAAAGCATGTTGGAAAACAGATATAAGGGGATAGAAGACACAGTGTGTACCCCCTGCCCGCTATGGGAGGTCAGGATCCCCACCCAGCAAGTTAAAATAAAATATTCATACATTTTTAGACGGTTCGGAATAACATTTGTTCTTGTTTTTAGACTGCCATTTTAAATAGTTGTTCTCCCTATATTATAACAACCATACTGTAAACGTTTACGGTTACACATAGCTTTGTGTGTTGCTACGTTATATCCGATTGGCGGATGTTGTGATTATTTCACCTAAACGCACATCATCAATAGTTATTGTTTTAGACAGCCATTTTGGTGATGACTTCTCACTAGATTGTATCAATCAGACTATAAACATTTAAGGTTACACATAGTTTTGTGTGTTGATACATTATATCCCGCTGGCAGATGTTGTGAGTATTTCACTTAAACGCATAGCATCAATAAGATTCATGAACCCAAGTGTTGGAAATTTCGAACATGTTCCCAGTGCAATACCGCTGACAGACAGACAATCGAAAACTATTCAACACAAATTAATCATATTCTTAACCATAAAGTTGTAAAACCTTTAAAGGATACTTCAATCTTGATGAAAATGTTTCTATCTAGATTATTGGTTTGCCTAATCTGCTTTGGTATAAAAAAAATGCTGGAGCTTGTATGTAGATCAAAGCCCACTGAACGTGCTCTAAACGATTTACATGGAGTCCCTAGCCATCAACAACACTTAATATTAGGACGAGACAGGACACTAGGCGACATTGCAATTTTTGCAGACAGAGAAAACGCTATTTACGGTCAGGTACTCATTTTACACATGAACACGGTAAGAGAATGTTAGTAAAGAGCATTTTCCAAGGACTCCACTATGCTCAGCTTGGGTCTCAAACCCTGGACGTTCCGATCCGAAGGCTTGAGATATATTAGATCCCATATCCGCACGAGAAGTAAGAAATTCCATTTCTAGGGGTCGAAAAATAAAAATAAAAGGGAAACTCGAGCTTGCCATACAAAATATTGTTATAAGACTCTGTTGTCTTTTGGAATGACACCCGGGTTCAGTGACCTATATGTCCAGGGTACGAGTCCCGATGTCAAGAAAGGCAAATTTGAGTTCTATGAAAAGACAGGTAACAGCGTTGCCTCTGTGGGAAAAAAATTGAAATCGCGACATAAAACTGTCATGTCTTGGTCTACAGTTGAGGTGTTAGAAAGCGCTTCGATTTTGTCAAAATAAGGAGAGGAAACAATTCCAAAAAGATGTTTTGAAAAACAAGCGTCTCGCTCGGAATTTCCCCACCTAAGCCTAATTGAGTGAACGTGAACTTGAACCAAACAAAACAAGTTGTTATCTCGTGCAACCATTGAAATGAAATTGACCTACCATCTTACTGACATCCAATAATTAGAAATTGATAGACAGCACTAGGGTTGGGATGTTTGCCCAACACTAACAGAAAGACTTTGACATTTTTTATGTCCAGATACTTTTACATTTTGTTTATCGTTTAAAATGACCACCAGCTTGCCAAAAAAAAAAACCCATAAAAACCCAAGTCTACAAATAGCTATCGGATTATGGACTGCATTAAGTCAAATATATATATATATATATATATATATATATATATATATATATATATATATATATATATATATAAAGTTAAAGTAGATTGTCGTGTTTATTGTTTATTTCCGGTTCACATCGTACGTGTTTGGCTTTGCGGTAATAGTGGTTCTTCTTCTTCTTCTTCTTCTAGGTTCCATGCCTGGTCCAGGCTTCGGATACTGCATGAATTATCTCTCTCCATTCCTCCCTGTCTCTTGCTTTTTCAAACAGCTCTTGGATTGTTAGGTTGGTGAAGCCCTTCAGTTGGTCTATGAGTGTTTTTCTTTGTCTCCCCGGGGCGCGTTTACCAGGTATTTTTCCACAACTTGCCAGGTATTCATTCTTATCTTTCCTTACTATGTGTCCGAAAAGGATAGTTGTCGATCCACTATTAAGGGCATTAGTTTCCTTTGTTGGTATGTTTGTTTTAGCACTTCTTCGTTCGTTTTGTGTGCGGTATACGATATTCTCTGCATCCTTCTCAAGCACCACATTTCAAAAGCTTCAATGTTCTTTTGTGTTTCTGCATTTGTAGTCCAGCTTTCGCATCCGTATAACAAGATTGGCCACACGTAGCACTTCAAGACTCGGAATCTAATCCCGAACGACATCTGTTTGTTTCCCAGGTCCATGAAGGCCTGTTTGGCTTGAGTTATTCTTGCTCATATGTCTCGGTTACATCTTCCATCTGTTGTCACTATTGAACCTAGGTATTTAAAACTTTCTACGTTGGTAAGCTGCTCGCCGTGAATCGTTATATTGCAGGTGTTGTTGTTTTCGGGGTTTTTCTGTATTACCATGCATTCTGTTTTGGTGATATTCACTTCCATTCCCTTGGCTTCACTATCTACTACCACTTTGTCAACAATCTTTTGAAGTTGGATTTCTGATGTTGCAATGAGTACCGTATCGTCTGCGTATCTTATATTATTTATGTTATGACCTCCTACTTTTATTGCCTCCATATTATTTATGCCCCTCATGATTGTTTCTTGGTATAGATTAAACAGATCTGGTGAGGCAACACACCCTTGACGGACTCCTTTCTTTATAGGAATGGAATTTCCTGTAGAGTTTCCGATTTTGATAGATGCCTGCTGGGTGTAGTATAATGTTTGCATGAGTCTGAGGTCTTTCTCATCAGCGCCAATGGAGTGCAGTTGTTTTAGTATTTCTTCGTGGCGTACTCTATCAAAAGCTTTTTTGTAGTCGACAAAACAGAGGTATAGTGGGGTCTGAACCTGTATATAGTGGTTCATAAATGCAAAAAAATGTGTTTGTGTCTATGTCTGCATTATACTTATACAAAATTATACTGAACTGTTTTATAAATAGCTTCTTATATCAAAAAAATTAGCACTATTATTTCATGGTTATAATTTTTATAATATATATATATATATATATATATATATATATATATATATAATATATATATATATATATATATATATATATATATATATATATGTGTGTGTTTGTGTGTGTGTGTGTGTGTGTGTAAATATATAAACGCTTTCCGACCAAACTGTAAACAGGTGTTTTTGTCGATTTGGGGCAGATTGGTGTGTACTTACTGTCATGGTCTCAAGTGAGTAAAGAGCTACTCGACTATGCATAAAGATATATGTAGAATGAGGCCCCAGAATTTACTAGTTACTATAAATGAAAAACAATTAACGATTTGTTTACAATGAAATAAAATTAATGATGAAATTTAATTAAAAGAGATAAACAGTGATCGTGGCAGTTACAAATAGAGTAATGAATATTTTATTGAAATATGATGTTAAAGTCGGGTCCTTTTTCTGTTCTTCAATGAACGTGTTCCTGTCAAATTGTTGTGGTTCTAGAGAAATAGTCATTGGCTTCTCTGTTGTCTTAGTCATCTTTCTTGTTTCTGCTAGACAAGCTGTTTCTTGGGTTAATGACCATTCTTTTACATCTGTTGGGTTGTCTTTAAGACCTTTTATATTGCCAACAATAACATCAGCGACGGGGTTGGGAAGTATACAGCATTCCACTATTCCTGTATAGTATGGGGTTTCTATGTACACGTTAGCTGTTTCAAAGGTTTCGACTGTGCCACTGAATGTAATGCATTGTACCGTTTTTTCCAGTTTTGTCTTCGTCATTGATCAAAGATGCTTTTATTCCTACTGTACTGCATCCTGTGTCTCTCAATATTTTGCAATCAGTTCCATTAGCTTTGCCTTCACAAAAAATAGCGATCCTGATTTGTGAGTTTGTGTTGTATTTCACGCAATACACATTTATATTTTCTCCTGACATTACTCGTGTCTGATTGTTTACACTTGTTTGAAGTGATGCATTTGCAGTTTCTTTTGGATATCGCACGATTTTGTAACATTTGTCTGCTGTATGGCCTTTCATTCCACAATATTGACATTTAATTATAGGTTTGTTGGTTTTCTTATACTCAGTATTATTGTCAGTGCTATTTCTTGTTTTGTTTTGATAGGATCGGCTATGGTCTCTATTGAACTGTTTGTTCCATGGTTTGTTACTATGATCATCTTGTTTCACTTGCGTGTTCCGAGTGATTGATCGGCTCGTTCTATTTGAGTACTGAACTTTAGGTGTACCTGGACTCTGAGCAGCAGCAGCGCAGTATGGTTCCTTCAATGTTCTGCTAAGGGGTGTCAATGGCTGTGCGCTGTTAAAGTTTTCTGCGTAGATTTTTAATTTGTCCAAGTTTTCTGGCTTTCTCTCTTTAAAGAATGCGACTAAATCTGGGTTGCAAGCTTGATAGATTCGATTCTTCAGCGTGAGATAGTAAAGGCCTGCAAAGTCGTCTTGTTTTACGTTTGCCAACTCAAGCCACCGATTTAGAAATTGAGTAATTCGGTTCACGAATGTATTAAAGTCTTCTCCACTTTCCGGTTTTGCAGTGTGAAACCTTTCCTGGTAACCATCTTCCGTTAATCTAAATCTTTTTAGTAGAGCGTCTTTAATTTTTCCATAGTCATCTGCATCTTCAGTTGTTAAGGTATAGAAAACTTTTAGCGGTTCTCCAGATAAGCAGTTAATCAAGGCTGTGGCCCATTTGCTTTCTGGCCAACGATAACCTTTAGCCTGAACTTCGAATCGGTTTAAGAAGGATTCTAGACAGTCTGAGCGTTCATCGTATGTTGGCATGCGTGGAAGTTTCACGAAAAATTCATCACTATTATTATTATGTTTTCTTTCATGACCGGTTTTTGTTTTTTCAATTTCCAGCATCATTTGGGTCCTTTTGGTTTCTTCTTCTGCTAAAGCTATTTGTCTTTTTAGTTCCCTTTCTTGGACTCTTTCTTCTCGTTCTTCTCTACGTATTCTCTTCTCGTGTTCTTTTTCTTCTCTACGAATTCTTTCTTCATTTTCTTCTCTACGAATTCTTTCTTCATTTTCTTCTCTACGAATTCTTTCTTCATTTTCTTCTCTACGAATTCTTTCTTCTTTTTCTTCTTTTATTTTCTCTTCGCACCATGAAAATATCCTTTCCTGGGGTATTTCTAAGTCCTTTGCGAGACTTAAGTATCTTTTATATGCTTCCATTTTTGCAATAAATTAGTTACGATGTTTATATATATTATATTGACAGGATACTGTTACTGACTGTTTTATTTATTTACACTTACTGGAATGAACTGTTCTATTTTTAGAAATCTCTCTCTCTTATTTCAACTTATTATGTATGTTGAATTTGATGCCTTTTATCGTTATATCTTATAAAGCAATGTGTCAATACAATGCGGAGTTATTATGACTTGTGTCAATAACAATGTGTCAATCGCGTGTACTCTAAACTATGTTACTACGAAAAATGTATCACCAATGTGTGTGACTCGTCGTTAGTTTGTGTACAATTATTCGCAATGACGCTAATATACTAGAGTGTGATAACAATAATAGGATGCCAAAATAATCCCAAGTTATCTATCACTAAATATAACACGACGGCTAGTAGACTCCTTTTATTATTATTTAGTTTTTAAAGACTCACTTTTCAGAACATAATATATAAGTGGTTTTCGGTAACAGTAGTATGCCAAAGTTCGACAAATGGATGATGCCAAGTCTGCAAAGATAGATCATCATCAAGCCCTACTGCAACCTCCTCGTGGTGTCGAACGGTAACAGGTCAAGCTGGCCAACTGCAGAGGGCGACAAGAATAGGCAATGGCAAACCATTCTTGTAACTTTGCCGAGTTAACTGCATGAATAAGTCCAAAAAGTTAAACGGTGACAGCGTAAAGGGGAGCATTTTTTCACGGAAGACTGCTGCCTCGCTCGGTTGGGAGCGTGATGTTCGTCAGGTCACACCGAACCGTCAGCCAGTTACTAGGCGAAATAAATTTAACAAATGTGACAAAACCAAAATTGGGACATGGAATGTCAGGACCTGTGCCCAAAAAGGAAAACTAAACAACATTCTGAAAGAAATGAAACGGCTCCAAATAAATATTCTTGGCCTGGCAGAGATGAGATGGAAAGAGCAGGGAACCATGTCAAAACAAGAAAACAACATGACATATAAGATCATATGGAGTGGTGGAACCCCTTTCCAAAAAGGAGTAGGGATGATCTTAGACCAAAAATCAACCAAATTTTACAAAGGGCACGTAGCAATCTCAGACAGAGTTTTGCTGGTTAAGCTAAGAGGACCTGTAGTTGACACCAATATTATTCAAGTTTATGCACCAACAGAAGAGGCGACAGATGCAGATATGACAGAGTTTTACCATTCACTAGACAAAGCAAAACGAATGTGTAAATCACAAGAAGTCCTTATGGTAATGGGGGACCTAAATGCTAAGATTGGCAGAGGCAGAGATGGTGACATAATCGGACCACATGGACTCGAGACAGAAATGAACGAGGAAACATCTGGGCAGATTGGTGTAGAACAAATAAATTAATGATTTCAAACACCTGGTTTCAACAACACCCAAGAAGAACCTGGACATGGCAATCACCAGGGGACAGAGCAAGGAACCAGATAGACTTTATAGCAGTATCATCAAGATTCAGAAATGGCATATTAAATTGCAAAACCTACCCAGGCGCCGATGTAGACAGTGACCATGTCCCAGTTGTTTGTACAATAAGGATAAAGTTTAAAGCTATTCAGAGAACAGCTGGTAGAATAAAGAGGGATTACAGGTTATGCAAAGACAATGGCATACAAACAAAAATGAGAGAAGAATTTGAAAATGCACTCATGATACAAAGCCAAAGTGAACCTGATAATGAAAAATGTGAAAAACAATTTGATATATTCCAAAAGTGTGTCAAAGCAACTGCAGAAAAGCATTTACCAATAGCTCAAATAAACAGCAAAAAGGAATGGATGACAAATGAAATTCTAAACCTATTTGAAGAAAGACGAAAATGCAACAGAGGGTCTGCAGAATACCAAACATTGAACAACCACATTAAATCCAAATGCATCGAGGCACACGAGAACTATCTAGACTGGAAATGCTGCGAAATCGAAAGAGAATACAAACCCAACCCCCAACAAGCTCACCAAAGAATAAAAGAACTATCAGGGAAAAGGAAAAGCAAAGCAGCAGGAAGTTGTATCCAAAACAAACAAGGGGAACTGCTATTTGAAGAACAACATATAGAAAGCCGATGGGTAGAATACATAGGCGAACTGTACAATGATCCAAATAGAAATGAACCACCACTGAAATTCAAAGAACCATTAAGCGGACCAAACATCACCAAAAGTGAAATTGAACATGCCATGGAACGAATGAGGGATGGTAAAGCAACAGGCCCTGATGAAATATCTGTAGAGGTATTAAAAAGCCCAGGAGATCTAGCAATTGATGAACTTCACATATTATTCAACAATATATACAATACTGGGAAAATTCCAGAAGATCTCTGTAACTCTATTTTCATAGCAATACCAAAGAAAGCAGGTGCAGTCAGATGCGAAAATTTTAGAACTATAAGTTTAATAAGCCACATCAACAAAATACTGTTGCGTATAATTATCAACAGGCTAAGGAATAAGATTAACCCCGAAATCGCAGAAGAACAATATGGATTCCAACCTGACAGAGGGACAAGGAACGCAATATACCTCCTCCGTGTTTTAAGTGAAAGAGCTATACAGGTTCAGACCCCACTATACCTCTGTTTTGTCGACTACAAAAAAGCTTTTGATAGAGTACGCCACGAAGAAATACTAAAACAACTGCACTCCATTGGCGCTGATGAGAAAGACCTCAGACTCATGCAAACATTATACTACACCCAGCAGGCATCTATCAAAATCGGAAACTCTACAGGAAATTCCATTCCTATTAAGAAAGGAGTCCGTCAAGGGTGTGTTGCCTCACCAGATCTGTTTAATCTATACCAAGAAACAATCATGAGGGGCATAAATAATATGGAGGGAATAAAAGTGGGAGGTCACAACATAAATAATATAAGATACGCAGACGATACGGTACTCATTGCAACATCAGAAATCCAACTTCAAAAGATTGTTGACAAAGTGGTAGTAGATAGTGAAGCCAAGGGAATGGAAGTGAATATCACCAAAACGGAATGCATGGTAATACAGAAAAACCCCGAAAACAACAACACCTGCAATATAACGATTCACGGCGAGCAACTTACCAACGTAGAAAGTTTTAAATACCTAGGTTCAATAGTGACAACAGATGGAAGATGTAACCGAGACATACGAGCAAGAATAACTCAAGCCAAACAGGCCTTCATGGACCTGGGAAACATTTTGAAAAACAAACAGATGTCGTTCGGGATTAGATTCCGAGTCTTGAAGTGCTACGTGTGGCCAATCTTGTTATACGGATGCGAAAGCTGGACTACAAATGCAGAAACACAAAAGAACATTGAAGCTTTTGAAATGTGGTGCTTGAGAAGGATGCAGAGAATATCGTATACTGCACACAAAACGAACGAAGAAGTGCTAAAACAAACATACCAACAAAGGAAACTAATGCCCTTAATAGTGGATCGACAACTATCCTTTTTCGGACACATAGTAAGGAAAGATAAGAATGAATACCTGGCAAGTTGTGGAAAAATACCTGGTAAACGCGCCCGGGGGAGACAAAGAAAAACACTCATAGACCAACTGAAGGGCTTCACCAGCCTAACAATCCAAGAGCTGTTTGAAAAGGCAAGAGACAGGGAGGAATGGAGAGAGATAATTCATGCAGTATCCGAAGCCTGGACCAGGCATGGAACCTAGAAGAAGAAGTATGCCAAAAATGTATTTAAAACAAATCACTATGCAAAACAAATCACGATGTCTATAGTTACTATGTGATGCCCAACTCATGTAAAAGAGAATAATGAAGGATATATTTACCAACTCAGTTCGTGGCTGGGACCTCTCTCTTGTTCAATGGTTGTTCAACAATTGTAATTAGGCATTGAAGAGTGTTTAACAGTGATGTCTGAAATACAAAACAATAAAATATCGTAAGATTTACAATAGTTACAAAATGTGTTCACAACACTGAGTGATTGGATGATAGGTGAATGAATCGTTATGGAATGTAAACATATTGAAAACAATTCATGAATGAGGCAAACAACAAAATGAAATGAGTGATATAAGAACAAAGTGGACAAGGAATGAATGAATGAATGAAAAACTGAGTGAATAAATGAATGAATGAATGGATAATGTATGAATGAAAGAATGAAGGGAGGAATAAATGTATGAATGATTGGATAAATGAGTAAATAAACGAATGAATGGATGAATGAATGAATGAATGAATGAATAAATAAATGAATGAACAATGAATGAATGAATGATTTATAAATGAATAAATGGATGAAGGAATGAATCAATAAAATGCTATTCAATTTGAATGAAAGAATGAATGGATAAATTGCTATTCCATTTAAATGAAGAAATGAAAAAGAAAAAAAAATTAATCCTGTAAATAGGGAGTTCAATTAAAATATGATCAAGTGGGGCAATTAAGAGTTTTACAATTTAAACTTTAAAGTTAGATGAAATAGATATATGTAACTAAATAAATTCAATTCTTTATATGTGTCCCCTCCAAAATGTCATGGTCTCAAGTGAGTAAAGAGCTA
>NC_088362.1:91276844-91281844 GCF_034508935.2 Berghia stephanieae | reverse complement strand
TCTATTTCTACGTGGTTGCAAGAGTAAGTTCTATTTTTGTCAATCCTAACCAAAAGACACACATCACATGATATGTTAACATTTCCCATTAAAAGCTCGCTTCCCCCCCCCCCCCCCCCGTAACATTAAATGTGCCCATCACGTCAAAATGGTTTTATGTCGGGATAAACTGCATGAACAAAATTGGGTTTGACGTCAAAATACTCGAAATTTTGAGTGAAAATATTTTTTAAAATTAAAAATTTATGTCACAAAACTCACTTTTCTCAATAAAGGTTATCTATTTTAACGTATCGCAAATTCCTCCAAAGTTATGAAATATGGAGTCGTAATTTTTTGCATGCGGGTTTAATATTTTAAGTGACATTACGAATTTTGAATGCCGATAATGATTGACCAAACGGTTTTCTCACAATGACGAATTCCTTTGGTCTTTTCATCGTTTGCAACAAAATAAGACTCGAATTTTAAAATGTTTATAGTAATGGTGTGTTGATTCTCTTTCCCGTGGGGAAATAATCATAAGAAAGTTACATTCAATGGCGCAGCTTAGAATATAATTTTGGGTTGTTTGAAATAGTTTAATTATAGATAGCATTTAACTAGTACTTCACAGCATTGAAAACAGTCGGCGTTTATACGATATCTCTTCCCTAGTGGACAACGGTCATATAATACATTGGACGACACAAGCAGCCCGTTAGGTGCTTATACATTTTTCGGACAAAGACATAAATGTTAACAAACAGGGTGATCCTCGAATTTTTACGCCCGTCTCCGACAGGACGAGGAGAAATGCCTTTCACCTGATCAACTGTTGAGCAATACATCTCATAAAGGTCGGACAAGATATGTCACGAAATCCCACTGGTCACCCATCGATTACGCTACGTGTTATCCATTCATGAATTATACTCGCTGGAAAGGAGGGGTTGGGGACTTTGAATGTATTAATGTGAAATATCACTAAATGTAAACTTCTTTAACATCAGATTCCATGTAAGTTTTGTACAGTTTAACCTTTCAAGGAACCCCAGTTTTCAAATACGAGAGATGGATGCATAATTAAGATGACATAAACATTTATTAATTTGACATCTCTCCTCTGAGTTCCTCGTTGTAAGCCATACTGTTATTTGCGCATGCCATGAAAAAGAATTCCGCGATTCGCCTCTCTGGAGAAATACTTGTAAATTTTCCTTTGTGACAAATGTGCATGTTTTATCCATATTTTTTAAATCAGATTTTATGAATGTAGTATTCACAACGGGAAGCTTCGCGTCTGGCTTTCAAATATTAAATTGTAACAATTGTTTATGTCAAGTGTGTACAAAGTGTACATTTTGCTGTGTCATTTGGAACTCAAGATGGCAATAATAGTGAGTAGTACACATGAATCTCGTGAAATGGAAACCCCTGGTAAAGCCTGTGGGCGAGTTTAGCGATCGTTATCACAAAATAATTCACTGTATAGATAGTATGCGCTTGGCTAAGAAGCTCATAAAATTGCCATCCGGAGGTATAACGGACCAAGACACAAAACTGTGTGTATCCATGAACGTTTATAGTCAGGTTAATACAGTTCAGTGAGCATTACTCATAAACGCGGATGGCAAAATAAAATAACAAAGACCTGAGTGACGTCATCTTCGAACGATCTATATAGATAGTATGCGCTTGGCTAAGAAGTTCACAACATTGTCATCCGGAAGTATAACGGAACAACACACATGTGTAACCATAAACATTTATAGTCTCGTTAATTCAGTAAGTGAGAATTACTCAAAAACGCGGATGTCAAAAAACAATAACAAAGGCTTGAGTGACGTCAACTTTATTCTATCTATAACATTGTATTGTAAAACATCTTAATGTTCACTCATCCCAGACCCTTCGTTTTTTTATATACCGTACAGAAGAAAAATTCGAAAGTATGACACTGCAACCGATGCAAAAAAAACAAAAAAACCAAACAAACAAAACAAAAATAAAATAAATAAAAAAACCCGGCTTAATGCCACTAACAATGGCATATTCATTATTCATTTTTTCGTCAAAACGAGTCATCAATCACATGCTTTGTTGAGGTCCAACGATTGGATAATTCTTAACAAATGTAAACACACTGCTTTGTTTATTAAACCTGTAAATATACTCGTGTGTCAAGCTGAACAAAATGACCAATCTTGATGTAAGATAGTTCAAAAGCTGTGAATACTTTTCACTATGTGGGTCATTATGAGCACGCTTTGCAATGTGACCAATGACCTCGAGCACATGGAAAGGGATTATAGATCATGCCCATTCGAGTTTACGAGCCAATTATCATTAAAATCCATCAGGAGGCGGTGAAGATATCCACGCCAACGCGTGCACGACGTTTGTGGAACGGACTATAGTCCACAATTTAACCTGTACGTCTTGATACCAAGTCGGCAAATAAAACCACTCATTTTGAGAACCCCATGGATCAAATTGTATACGCACTTGATGTTTCTGGGGGATAATTATACTCTGTGACATTTTTAACTTCCCACTTTCTAAAATGTTATAGATATTTTTTTTAATTTGTCGGACGATTTTTCTCAACATTTGAAAAAAAAGTGTGTTTTGATTAGATTAACAGTGAGTGCTGGTATTCGTAAATTCACGCGTAAATTCAGTTTTTCTACTGTTTGGGAATAAACTCACACCATGGCGATGTTTTGTTCAAACAAGACAATCGTATTCAAAATTTATCATTTTCCTTACAATTCGCCAGTTTTGAAAAGTGACCTTGTTCAAGATGCCACGAAACGTCAAAGAGATCAGCTTATTTCGCATTCTACAGTCGCTCTGTATTTCAACGGGTTGTGCAACTCGGTATCGTGAGATTTAACTCTCTCCTTACCGATCAATATCAGTGTTTTCCCAAAATGGCAGGCTTACCCAGCAGAAAAAAAAGGATTAAAAAAAATTTAAACAAGCTCACTACAAAACAACTTTTTGGTCTTATTAATTAAACAAAGATCATTTTTCAATGTTTGTGATGTACAAAATAAATCTGAATAAGAAAAATGCATATTGTGTCGTAACAAATGTGACGATTTTGATGTAGGTGGTAAGGAGAGGGTTTAACTGGATCACAAAATGTTCGGCCTCGTAGACTTAGACGGCGAAAAACTGCACGAGGGGAAGACAATTTTATATGGCGATCACAACTTCATGAGCGCTTCCGAATTACAAGTCTGACGACATTTTCTTAAATGAACTTTACCACATTCGAAATGGACTAGAAAAAAAAAAAACGGTGTTACGTCTTTTAGGATTTGACGCCTTTGTTCGACTCATGATATAAAGAACCGTCATTTATTTACTGATGAGACTCGGTTTCTCTTGGAACGGACAGATGGCAGAAAAAAGAGTGTGTCGGAGGGTGATTATTGTTTAATACATTAGTCAGATTTAAGTTTTCGATGGAGGTAGTGCGATGGAGTTCGGGGCATTTCAGTGGATGAAAAGACTCCTCTTGTGACAATTAGAAGAATTTTAATGGCACAGCTATTCGTAAATGAAATTCGTGAACCAAGCGATTCGAGATTAAAACCTGACATTGATGTATGGGCGCCGGTTAACAGAACTGACATCACAACAGAATATTTTTGGTATATATATTGGGGATTTCTATGTTTCATTGTTTTCAATATGCCAGTTATCCAACTTGATCAGCAAATTAGTCTTTCAAAAATAAATATATATATCGATCTATTTAAGTGAACCTCATCTTGGCAAAAGCTCCCAAACCTGTCACTCAGCGAAAAAAAAAAATGATTTTTTTGTGGACACACCATTTTGGAGTCACAAATATTTTTTTTTAATTTGGCACCTAAAAATAAAAGAAGCTTAAATGGCAACCCTTCTTCTTTGTAATCCAAATACCCAATTTCTTTCTTTGGCCAAAGCCTGCCCCATTCAATCTCTCAATTTAATGTCAAAAAACCGTTAACTTATTTGGCCAGAATGTTTATACTTGATACGTTGATATTAAAAAAACTTTAACTTGATACTTCTTAGCAGTCTCAGGTTCAAGACGATTTGTTATATTGCAGTTAATCTGGAATAATAAATATTTGTAGTCAAAGTGTTCTGTCCATAACAAGGAAAAGCCTTAAAAGTGTTTTGTCAATGTGTGGCAGATATGTCATTAAACCTACATGCAATGTGAGATCTTTCCTACTCCAATCATTCTGAGCTGGAACTAACTGGAAAGGCGACTCCATGCGAAAGCCGGTGATTGAAGTCTGTTCAAGTTTAATTATCTGATAACCCGATATTTCCTTTATAGATAATCTAATTAGACTTTTTTCTTTTTCCACCAAGAGAAGGAACAGGAAGAAGATGTAATGGGGTTGCAATATTCGACACCAGCTATTCGAATGTTCCTAGTCCAAAAGTCTAAGTTTATTATTACTTTTTAAACTGGAACCTGACACTTGTTTGGGCTGTAAACGAAGTGCAGTTATTTTCGTCTCCGTTCGATTCCAGGTTTTGTGAATAACCAGTGTGACATAAACACTATAGATAGAATTCGCTTGGCCAATGACTTCACAACATTGCCATCCGGAAGTATAACGGACCAACACACAAACTCTGTGTAACCATGTACTTTTATAGTCTTGTTAATGCAGTTTAGTGAGAACAACTCACAAACGCGGATGGCAAAAACAATAACAAAGGCATAAGTGACGTCATCTGCATACTATCTATAGATAGTGTGCGCTTGGCTAAGAAGCTCACAACATTGCCATCCGGAAGTATGACGGACCAACACACAAACCTATATGTAACCTTGAACGTTTATAGTCTGGGTAATACAGTTTAGTGAGAATTACTCATAAACGCGGATGGCAAAAAGCAATAACAATGACCTGAGTGACGTCAACTTCATACCGTCTATATATTTCTGTAATTTATTCACAACAAGCACATGCCATCACACAAAACTATGTGTAACCTAAAAC
>NC_088362.1:91261844-91271844 GCF_034508935.2 Berghia stephanieae | reverse complement strand
AGTTTGTTATTATTATGTGAAGAGCTTTTAGAGTAATTGCTTTTATTTGTCAGTTTATGAGGAATAGAGATAATAGAAGAGTACATGGTAAACAAAAGGAAAAGTAGGGTGATCACGAGGCGGGAGAGAAGGATGATGATGATGATGATGCTGATGATGATGATAATGACGATGATGATGATGGTGAGGAGGAGTAGGAGGAGTAGGAGTAGAAGAAGTGTGGAGAAGCAATAGTGGTGGTAGCAGCAGCAGGGTTGTTGTTGTTGTTGTAGTAGTAATAGTAGTAGTAGTAGTAGTAGTAATAGTAGTAGTAGTAGTAGTAGTAGTAGTAGTAGTAGTAGCAGTAGTAGTAGTAGTAGTAGTAGTAGTAGTAGTAGTAGTAGTAGTAGTAGTAGTCGTCGTAGTAGTAATAGTTGTTGTTGTTGTTGTTATTGTTGCTCTTGCTGCTGCTGCTGCTGCTGCTGATGATGATGATGATGATGATGATGATGATGATGATGATGATGATGATAATGATGACGAGGATGATGATAAAGATGATGATGATGATGATGATGATGATGATGATGATGAAGATGATGATGATGATGATGATGATGATGATGATGATGATGATGATGATGATGATGATGAAAAATGATGAACATGATCATGATGATGATGACGATGGTGAGGAGGAGGACGAGTAGAAGAAGCGTGGAGAATCAGTAGTAGTGGTAGCTGTGGTGGTAGTAGTAATAGTAGTAGTAGTAGTAGTAGTAGTAGTAGTAGTAGTAGTAGTAGTAGTAGTAGTAGTAGTAGTAGTAGTAGTAGTAGTAGTAGTAGTAGTAGTAGTAGTAGTAGTAGTAGTAGTAGTAGTAATAGTTGTAGTAGTAGTAGTTGTAGTTGTTATTGTTGTTATTGTTGCTGTTGCTGCTGCCCATGCAGCAGCTGTTGCTAATGCAGCTGCTGCTGCTGCTTCTGATGATGATGATGATGATGATGATGATGATGATGATGATGATGATGATGATGATGATGATGATGATGATGAAGATGGTAATGCAATGAAGTTTGTGATGGTGACGATGTTAGTGTTGGTGGTAGTGATCGTTGTAGTTGTGATTGTGGTGGTGGTTGTAGTGGCGTTGGTAGTGGTGGATGTGATATATAGATAAAAACAACGAGTATGGTGATTGTTTTGTTGTTATCGTCCGTTCCAAGTCCCGTGTGCACGGAATATTGCAATTTCCTCCAAAGTTACGAAATGTGGAGCCGTGATATTTTTGCATGCAGGCAGATAACTTAAGTGACATTACGAATTTTGAATGCCGATAATGATTGACCAAACGGTTTCATCATAATGACGAATTCCTTTGAGCTTTTCATCGTTTGCAATAAAATATAACTCAAACTTTAAGATGTTTAGAGTAATGGTGTGTTGATTTTCTTTTCAGTTGGGAAATAATCATAACAAAGTTGCATTCAGCGGCGTAGCTTAACAAATGATTTTGGGTTGTTTGAAATAGTTTAATTATAGATAGCATTTAACTAGTACTTCACAGCATTGTTTATACGATATCTCTTCCCTTGTGGGCAACGGCCAAATAATACATTGGACGACACAAGCAATTCGTTAGGTGCTTATACATTTTTGGACAAAGACATAAATGTTAAAAAACAGGGAGTCTTCGAATTGTTACGCCCGTCTCCGACAGTACGAGGAGAAATGCCTTTCACAAAGACATAACACCCGACCAACTGTTGAGCAATACATCTCATAAAGGTCGGACAAGACATGTCACGAAATCCCACTGGTCACCCATCGATTACGCTACGTGTTATCCATTCATTAAATATGTTCGCTGGAAAGGGGGGGGGGGGCATTGAATGTATTAATGTGAAATATCACTGGATGTAAACTTCTTTAACACCAGATCCCATTTAAGTTTTGTACAGTATAATCTTTCAAAGGATGTTTTCAAATGCAAGAGATGCATAATTGGATTCAGTTGTCTGATGTCACGCCGCCCGGCAACGGCGGCCATGTTGGTTCTAAACAAAGAAAATCATTACTTTTTCTTCTTCATGTTGGCTAGAACTTTTCATATGCCTTGTGATTAGAATGTGTAAAAGTCAAATCATGATCAAATTTATGTGTTTTTTTCCTCTGGAAACGCTTTTATGCTCGCCGGAGAAATATTTCATACGGGCGTCCGCCATTGTTCCGATAGTTTAGAGCCAGTGTTACTAGGTTACCATGCGTCATTAGGAAGGAAGTGACTTTACGACTGTTGAAGAATATTATGACATAAACATTTATTAATTTGACCTCTCCCCTCTGAGTTCCTGGTTGTAAGCCATACTGCTATTTGCCGCATGTCATGAAAAAGAATTCAGCGCTTCGCCTCTCTGGAGAAATACTTGTAAATTTTCTTCTGTGACAAATGTGCATGTTTAATCCATATTTTTTGTAATGAATGTAGAATTCACAACCGGAAGCTACGCCTCTGGCTTTCAAATATTAAATTGTAACAATTGTTTATGTCAAGTGTGTACAAAGTGTACATTTTGCTGTGTCATATGGAATTCAAGATGGCAATAATAGTGAGTAGTGCACATGAATCTCGTGAAATGGAAACCCCTGGTCAAGCCTGTGGGCGAGTTTAGCGATCGTTATCACAACACAATTCACTGGGGATAACATTGTATTGTAAAACACCAAAATGTTCACTCATCCCAGACCCTTCTTTTTTATATACCGTAAAGAAGAAAGATTCTAAAGTATGACACTGTAACTGATGCAAAAAATCGGCTTAATGTCACTAACAATTCTAATGTTCGAGCCAACTATCATTAAAATCCATCAGCAGGTTGTGAAGATATCCACGTCAACGGGTGCACACGGGTTGTGGAACGGACTATAGCTATTGTGATAATTTTAGTCCAATTTTGACCCAGCACCTAAAATCAGAATTAACGTCAAACAACAAGATATGAAGTGAGTAGAAAAGTGCCAGAAGACAATAGAGAATAAAAATTTTTTGCGGCGGTGGTGGGGTTTGAACCTGCGACCTTATTGGTACGACAACTCCGCCTGGCAGGTGAGAGCGTGGCTCTACCGTGTGAGCTATCCACGAACACAAAAATATTCGTTTCAAACCCAAGTCATTTCTAGATCCCTCTCTCACCCACTTCTGGGACCGCCGATTCGTTCGCCCACCACCATCGCGAAGTATTTTGACCAGCAGTTAAGCTTAATAGCCAATATTCTCAACACAAACATATAACATAGAAATGATTGAGACATTGAGTATGCTCCGGTGTATGGGGTGAATTTTTAATTCAGAAAAGTGAGTGGAGCAGACACTTATGTTGGTAACAACAAGATATGAAGTGAGTAGAAAAGTGCCAGAAGACAATAGAGAATAAAAAATTTTCGCGGCGGTGGTGGGGTTTGAACCTGCGACCTTATTGGTACGACAACTCCGCCTGGCAGGTGAGAGCGTGGCTCTACCGTGTGAGCTATCCACGAACACAAAAATATTCGTTTCAAACCCAAGTCATTTCTAGATCCCTCTCTCACCCACTTCTGGGACCGCGGATTCGTTCGCCCACCACCATCGCGAAGTATTTTGACCAGCAGTTAAGCTTAATAGCCAATATTCTCAACACAAACATATAACATAGAAACGATTGAGACATTGAGTATGCTCCGGTGTATGGGGTGAATTTTTAATTCAGAGGCGGTCCCAGAAGTGGGTGAGAGAGGGATCTAGAAATGACTTGGGTTTGAAACGAATATTTTTGTGTTCGTGGATAGCTCACACGGTAGAGCCACGCTCTCACCTGCCAGGCGGAGTTGTCGTACCAATAAGGTCGCAGGTTCAAACCCCACCACCGCCGCGAAAAATTTTTATTCTCTATTGTCTTCTGGCACTTTTCTACTCACTTCATATCTTGTTGTTACCAACATAAGTGCCTGCTCCACTCACTTTTCTGAATTAAAAATTCACCCCATACACCGGAGCATACTCAATGTCTCAATCGTTTCTATGTTATATGTTTGTGTTGAGAATATTGGCTATTAAGCTTAACTGCTGGTCAAAATACTTCGCGATGGTGGTGGGCGAACGAATCGGCGGTCCCAGAAGTGGGTGAGAGAGGGATCTAGAAATGACTTGGGTTTGAAACGAATATTTTTGTGTTCGTGGATAGCTCACACGGTAGAGCCACGCTCTCACCTGCCAGGCGGAGTTGTCGTACCAATAAGGTCGCAGGTTCAAACCCCACCACCGCCGCGAAAAAATTTTTATTCTCTATTGTCTTCTGGCACTTTTCTACTCAATTCATATCTTGTTGTTACCAACATAAGTGCCTGCTCCACTCACTTTTCTGAATTAAAAAAAACGTCAAAGAGGTCTAGATGCTAAAAATTTATTTTATATTCATATGTATGAATTTTGAATTTGAGGGTAAATGTTTAATTTTGTTTTGTGATAAAAGCTATTATTTCTTCTCATTTAAACTTCAAACACTAATCAGCATCTGATTCAATCGGACATAATACCGTCTCAAGGCGATCAGTCAAGGTTGATGTAAATTACTGTGAATTTAGTAAACCTTTGTTTTGTAAGGGCACAACTGTCACACAATTCCAAGATAAGTCGAATTATGCTGCGCCAATTGCTAACAGTGAACAAAATCATCCTCCATTATCCGATCTGCTTACTTTTACGAAACATTCGTAAAATTACGAAATTTTGGATCAATTAATAGAACTTCATGAGCATGTCTAAGTCATTAAAACTTATTGAAAATATAAGTTGTTGGCATATTACATACTATAAAGGATTTTTGGAGTGTTAATCATTCATTGTGAGGGTAAATTGTTAATTTTAAAAGTTAATTATAGCGACTACAATTTTTATCTCCTAAAAATTACGAATTTTAAGATCGACAAGTAGGGAGGTCTGCATTACCTTAAACGTTATATTATGACAAAGATAAAAATGCCAAAGAACAAAGGGTGATTTATAACGGTAGTTGAATTAATCTTAACACATTCACCTTTTGTCTATAACGCCGAAGAAGAGGAAACCCAAAATTCATTACAATTACTCCCGAATTAAAACAAACCTAAGCTATTCTAATATCACTATTTAAAAAAAATATCTTCGTTATAATAATATGATATGATCATTTAACCGATATTCTCTTTGAGCAATATTCTTTGACGACGCCCGAGGGAAGTGTCATCCATATAAAATATTTTACGTCTAGAACGATAATCCATACTCGGACATAACCCTTTTTTCCCTTTCAGCAAGAAAATATTTGTGACTCTCCATCCCAAAACGGTATTATGTCGGGATAAATTACATGCTTGAAATCGATTGAAACTTGGCGCTGATTTGTATTCGTTAGGGATATGAATAATATAGGATTCTTTCACGGGTTTGGATTTATTAAATGAGTTATTTTTACCTCAGCAAATAACTCACGAGCTTGCGATAAAAAATACAAACGAATTTAATAACTAACTCCGAACCCGCGAAAGAATACCTATATTCCACCCCTGAAAGTAATTTTCTTTGATATTTCATGTCATAATATGTAAAAATGCTTCATTTTTCAATGAATTCAAGTTATCTATAGGTAGGGATGATTAAAGCCTTATCCATAAGGAATCCCCGACGAGGGATGTCAATTTGGCACTTTTAATGCCAATTTATAAAGATAATCTTTTTTAAAAAGTCTTGTCTATGGAAGTGGTGTAAGAAATTCAACATTTTTATCTACTTCTTCGGGCATTTACTCTACAATTTTGGCATCTGCTTAGACCATTGCGAATTTTCCAGTAATTTGTTTGTCATGTTTTCTTAAAATAATCTGGCACTGACACATCGTCTGGCTTGTCAAGACAGCTATTTTTTTGTTGTTGTGTGCACTTTTCTTTCAATTTTGGATAATTTTGTTTTCGGAATGTGTATTAGCGATGCAAATCAATGAAGACACACTGACAGTGAAGGTACTTATTAAAGTTTGTAAATGTGTTCACGTAATGTGTGAGTGAGATTGTTTAGGTTCTTTTAATTCCCACTTAGAATAGAATGCTGTGTTCCTTCAAATGATTTTGAGAATTAATGTTGAAGGGTTGATATCTATCTAGGGCGATAATTTTATTATTATTATTATTATTATTATTATTATTATTATTATTATTATTATTATTATTATTATTATTATTATTATTATTATTATTATTGTGTTTGTGTGTGTATGTGTGTGTGTGTGTGTGTGTGTGTGTGCGTGCGTGTGTGTGTGACCTGGAAAAGGGGGGTGGGGGAGTTCGCCATCAGAATAATGCAGCTAGAATGAGTAATGGTTGTGAATATTAATGGTTTTGGATTCATGGGATTAGCAACTTCGATTCGCCATTTGTATTGACCCAAATAAGAAGAACTAGGATTTACATTCATGCGCACCAAAATATTGTTTTTAATCGCCAATCAGCTATCTATCTTTAACACCATATTTTAAACCAATAAAATGTGCGCAAATATTTTTTTTTAAAAATTAATTTAAGTTAGATTGATATACGTTTTAACGCTGTGCACTCTTTAGGAGCCGAGTTATGATATCATGAGTAGAAAAGGGTAATTCTAAATAAATCGTAAATTACAGTGTGTTTATTTTAATCATTGACACAGTTCAAGTTTGAATAGCTCAAGAATAGCTGCAAGTTTGTTTTTTTTTTATATGATATCTTACTTGTGACCTTGTGTCCGATTTGAAGCTCAATGTGACCACAACAATATGCCGCAACCGTCTCTCCACTACGTCCAACGTCTTTTGTAGTATGCGTAATGTGATAGAGCGAACGGCTTCTCTTACTTTTTGTCTTCAGGTGACCCATGTCTCTCAGGGGGTTCTAAACACTCTGCTGTTCACATATCATCCCCATGAAAAAGTCTAGTGGCGTTAGATCAGGTGATCTTGGAGGCCATGAAATTGGATCATCTCAGCTGATCCATCGATTTGGGAATTGTCCATTTAAAATTTCCCTCACAACTCCGGTGAGAGGGGGGAAGGGGGGGGGGGCGTCTATCTGGTTGGAAAAGTTGAAGATCATCAAATTGAGGAACTCTTTTGATTCTAACATGACCAAATTGTTTGTTGCTGATACTGTCATTTCGTCAAAGAAGAATGGACCGACCACTCTTTACCTGGTCAGTGCACACCAGACATTGACTTTTTGTGAGTTGCGACGACACTGAATAACTTCATATTCTTTTTGCTCCACTGCCAAAATCAAACATTCTGTTTGTGCACATGCCTGGACACGTAAAAGGTTGCTTCATCTGAGAAGGCTGTGTTTTCAGTGAGTTGTTTGTCAAGGACTTGTTGTTCAAAATCAACTCGTGTTGGCAAATGCCGTCCTTCCAAAGCAGGCACAAGACGAGGTTTATACGGGAAAAGATCCAGTTTCTTTCTTTAAATTTTGTAATTCAGTGAATGTGACTCGTCGCGTCAAATTCTATTAACTTTAGTGTTACATATTTAAATGAAGATTGAGATTTTTTAAAATTAAAAATGGTTATACCATAAATATTCTTTCCGTGTTTACTCTCCTATCAATTCTATGTTTTTCACACAATACTTTTTGTTTCCACCACTAGTAGTCAGACAAAAGCTCAAAATACTAATGACACCATATTTTTAAAAAATAGAGAGAGAGGACAACTTGGTTTAAATTTATATTCCTATAAAAATACATTTAGGGAATTTTGGTATACCTTATTTGAATGCGCTGACCATTCTACTTTATCATCAAATATAATACCAAGGTACATATAATATTCTCTAACAGCTCAACTTTTCGAAAAAGATAATAGTTTCTTTATGTTTGTTTGTTGTCAATACAACTGAAGGAGAGACAAAATTGCAGCTTAGCATCTCACCTTTCATGCTATAATGGGGCCGGAGGGAAATAATCTGTGGTATCGAAGGTGAATCAAATATTCTCTGTCATTCTTATTAAATTTAGCAATCAAGTCTGTCTCTAACTCTGATGTTTAGTTACTTCTATTGGTGGAATCTTGGTTATTTTCACCCAAATTCCACATTTTTCAAAGCCAGGCTTCAAGTATACATAAACCATTTAACTTTATATTTATGGCTACCAGAAGGCGTAATCTAACCCATAAATGGGAAAAATATCATTTTGTGCACCCTGTCTTCAAGAATAATTGGCTAATAATGGCATATTTTTAACATATTTGATATCTAATCTAGAAAAGTATTTATCTAGTCTAGTTTTAATGAGTAAGCATCAGTACCCAGTAGCAGCAGTGATAGAAGTTGTAGTAGTAATATAATATAATGAATGGAAGAACGAGCCCGAACGTTGGATTTTAAGTACTTTTGTATTTGTCAGTTCTAAAATCTCAGCAATTAAAATAGGCTCATAGTTCACTTTTTTTCACAGATGCTCTTTATATATTGTTCTAAATAGTTGACCAATCATATTTTTTCCACTTTAAAAGTGTTTTGTGTAAATAGTGGGCAATTGATTTGACATTTTTTGAAAACATAGCATAGCTTTTTAACTTTGCATAAATTGCTAAATTTAAGTTTTCAGCTATTTGTAGGAAGGATGTATAAAAAAAGAAATGCTTGTTGTAAAGTTATAAATAACTGGTATTTTAGAACTGAAAAATATGCTAATTTGTAAACAAAAATCCAAGATAGCTGACGTCACCATGGCAACCATATTGTAAACAATGTTTAAAAATGTGTTTACTTCCTGTTCTGACCATGGGGTTTCCGTCGGGCATGATTTTATTGTTTATTTTCTTTTTTTTTTCAAAAATTTGGTCTCTCTACCGATAGAGATTCAAACCTTGATCCAATAATAGTTGACAAGTTGTGGATGTGAAAAGCATTTTGCTCTTTCATATTTTTAGTAATTTAGTAAATAATTTCGTAATTCATTTGTACATATTAAAAACGATACTTTTACTTTAATGTTTTGGTACAATTTGGTGTCATTTTAATTAATGTGACAACGATTCCTTGAAAAAGATTTTTTTCAATTACGAATTCTCATCCTCACATCTAGAACTCACTGAGTAAAAAGTATAAAGAAAAAAGTTACGATTTTATTTTCAAAATTTCATTAAATGATTTTATCTTTGAAAAAATAGATAAAAGTATTTTTTGCCATTTGGAAATATTCTTTTTTTTTCGTTACCGGTTCATGACATTATGTTTACATTTTACCGGTCCCTCATTGAAAAGGGTTGAGAACCAAGACGTAAATAATAACATTAGAAATTTTAATAGTATGGCATTAGGATATTTGAAGTTTTCATAATATTGTTTAATATCATTGTTTTTGTTTTTTGTTTTTCAAAACATTAAAAAAAATAATATTGGTTGCATTACATTTCCATTGAATTTTGCTTGATATACTAGATATAGATATAATATACAATGGCGCAGGACGTTTTTTTTGTTTACTCAAGGCATATCTAATAATCCATTCATATGTTTCAGAAAAAATATTAATGTATTGCGTTATCATTGTGTCAATGGAAAAAAATCTATTTTTTTTTCATCTTTTTCCAACCTTTCGATGAGAAAAAAAGAGAGCCAAGATTTCTTTAAACTTTGTTGTTCAACTACGTATTTCTCTATCACAAAAGAGAATAAAATATTACTGAGTTAATAAATAAAGTAAAGCAGACACCATCTTTATAAATGCCAGACCATCAGATTGAGACATATTTGCCAGACAGAAATCTTATCCTTTTGTTCCAATATTTCCACGATAAAGGTGAAGTTCAAGTTTATTCTCTGTCTTTTTTGCCAATTTATTTTCTCAATAATCGAGCCATTGTCATTTATCTTTTGATGGCGAGACTCATCTCTTTCAAAGCATAGTTTCTTTTTTAATTTTTTTTTTCTACTGCGCCTTAAGAGAGTTAACAATGGATGTATGTACAATGGAAAAGAA
>NC_088362.1:91256844-91259344 GCF_034508935.2 Berghia stephanieae | reverse complement strand
TATACCAATATTATATACGGCCAATACTTCTTTTGGGGTTTATTTTAGGTTTAACATGTTGATAGAGGCATTGCTGAATGGGATTTTGTTATAGGTGACGACGAAGACGACGGTAAAGATGATGGTGAATGACGATGTTGATTATGATAATGATAATGATAAGGAAAGATAAGAATGAATACCTGGCAAGTTGTGGAAAAATACCTTGTAAACGCGCCCGGGGGAGACAAAGAAAAACACTCATAGACCAACTGAAGGGCTTCACCAACCTAACAATCCAAGAGCTGTTTGAAAAAGCAAGAGACAGGGAGGAATGGAGAGAGATAATTCATGCAGTATCCGAAGCCTGGACCAGGCATGGAACCTAGAAGAAGAAGAAGAAGATGGTGATGATGATGACGATGATGATGATGATGATGATGATGAGGAGGAGGAGGAGGAGGAGGAGGAGAGGAGGAGGAGGAAGAGGAGGGTGAGCAGGAGGATGAACAGGAGAATGGGGATGATGATGATGATGATGATGATGATGATGATGATGATGATGATGATGATGATGATGATGATGATGATGATGATGTTGATATGTATTTGCAATCACGACTTTATTAACAGTGAGGTTTTTTAAAAACCATGTATGGGTAAATAACTGGGGGACAAGCATGGGGACTGTTGATAGGTCGCAAATCCCGCAGGTGTGAGTTTTATGACTTTTGGGCACCCCCCCCCCCCACCAACCCCCCACCCCAGGGTCAGACTGACGAAGTTGGATGTTGATAGATTTACGACATACGCTCACGTGTGTAAGGAGGAGCGGAATTGGATCTTCTTGAAACCTTAACATTCACGTCACAATCAGTTTTTAACATCAGATCCGTGTAGAACCGACCCAAAGGACACAGTTGAGGTCACTGTGTGCTTTATTATAGTTCTTAATAGGGTTAGTTGGAACATAGACTTAAGTTAAAGTCTAATCTTATCTTCCTCTCCCTGTCAAAAATACATTTTTCATCTATCTCATTGAATGTGAAATTCTTGAATGACACCTTCATATAAAATGTACGGTACTTGCTTCTCAGATACAAATGGGTGCTTGTATTCTTTATTTTACGATATTATATCATCAATGATGTCTCTACAAACATATCTATATTATATGTCGCAATTGTAGAATTGGGACAGACCATGACCAACAACGGAAAGAATGAGATGGAAGTGAAAAACAGGATTGCTATAGCTAAGTCGAGGTTCAACCAACTGAATAACATTTTAACTTCGCAACAAACGCAGATGAAAACGAGAATAAGAATACTCAAATGTTATGTGCACTCAGCATTCCTCTACGGCTCAGAAACATGGACCTTGAACAAACAAATAGAGAAAAGAATTGAGGCCTTTGAAATGTGGACTTTCCGTCGCCTTGGAAAAATCAGTTGGAAAGAAAAGAAAACAAATCAAGAAGTCTGTGACATCCTTGATATCAGACCGACCTTAATGAAAGTAATAAAAACAAGAAAACTAAGGTATTTTGGACACCTAAGACGCCATCAAACTGTCAACAAGGACATTCTTGAGGGGAGAGTAGAGGGGAAAAGAGGAAGAGGCAGGCCAGCAAGAACTTGGATAGATGATGTGAGGACATGGACAGGATTGTCGGCAGCCGAATGCAGTCAGCAAGCCGTCAACAGGGAAGATTGGCGTGTCATTTCAAGTCGACCTCAACCCATGAGATGGCACTGGAAGAAGAAGAATTGTAGAAAATTAACTATGCTATGCTAATGCTTGATATGCTGGATGAGCCAATATATCCAATTATGACGTGTGAGCTAGATGTATCAGTAAACCAGCATTTATCCATGTTAATATAACATAAACATGTAATGTTTATCATTTCATTCTATAACATTTGAAAAGCAGTTGTCTGAGGACGTACATCCCCAAATACAGGTCGTTACTTTAACAAGGACGATCTCGATCCCTTGTACATATTTAAACCCATCAGGTTCGATCCGGTCCGGGGCAGGACTAGGTGGTGCAGTAGGTACAGTAAAATGTCAATCTACCTGACCCCACCACATAGAGGGATGCTTTGATCACATACTTACCGTATGTCTTGCAGGGTATTAATAGTTTTCGAAGAAAACTTTGAGCTTCAACAAATTCAGATAAGCACCCTAGTGTTGACAAATTAATAATGTGATTACAAACGTTTATTCCAACGATTTGGACACATCATTCAATCAATGAACTTACGTACATAATTCATAAGTACATGTAATCACAGTAAACCTGATCCTAAATTTCTTATCAAGTATAAGTGGGAATGGAACTTATTTTGACCTCTCATAGTGGACAGAAGGTTACTTGCTGTGTCTCCTATCCGCCCATTTCTATTTTCTTGGTTGCTCTCTGTCTTTGTCTTGGAATGGGATTACTTGGTTTCGTCCTGGCCCTTTGCAGTGTCTCCGGTTGAGAGGGAAAAGTCAAATGTATAGCGTTAGTC
>NC_088362.1:91239344-91251844 GCF_034508935.2 Berghia stephanieae | reverse complement strand
ATTATCCAATAATCAAGTGTTTGCATTCGTGAACATGTAATTGAATGAAATAACTCTTTTTCCGGTATTAAATACACCCACTGCTTGTTGTTTTGAATAATACCAAATAGCGGTAGAGATTATGAATATATAAAACATAAAGGTTAATAATCGTATGTTTCTTGTATATAATAATATACTGTTTTGCATAATATCCTTGATTGATTCAATGTACCTTTACCTTTGTGTATCGTTGCTGGGATTATCTTCAAAATGGTCAATGTGGACGGTCAATATTTTTTTAAAAGAGAAAATAGAAATAAGCAGATATAAAAGCAAACAATTTGAGTCATTGAAAGTAGGAAAATTACATGTGAGAAGACTCAACGATAAATAACCAGTGAAAAACAACTGAACTGATAACTTATAAAAATAAATATTGTAATGAATGTTATTTGTAAATAATCAAACACAATGTACAGTTGTGAACTTAATCTGAAAATCAAATTATTTAAAAGAAACGTACTTGTATTGTCAATGCGAAGGGCTTTTAGATAAATTTATTCATCTAAATTATATTTTTCAGCTTCCCATGAGTTTGAAGTAATTTTTACAGCAAGGTCATTCTTCAAAAACAAAATTTCTGTCTATTCTGAATCATATTATTTAACAAAATATTGGCTCGACTGAAAAATAAAGTTGCAATTTATTGTGAACATCAATTACATTATAGTGGTTGACAATGCTATGATCTTTAAAAATAAAATGTATGTTATACCGCTGTTTAAATCTAGATGAATTACGTCTATCCTTGTTATTGACGAGACAGTCGAATAAAGTAACTTCGAAGACAATCGTTTTAACCCGACAGCGGTTATTTTAAATGCTGACGATTGTTGAAGCGGTTTGACCTAGCTGTTGGGGTCTGTATATAATTGTTATTAATTGGTTTACAGGACATTACGTCTTTGTAAATTATTTAGATCTCATTTTCCAGTTTCAAACTGATTCCTTCTAGTTCTTATGCAGCGACATGTGGAATGGGTTAAAATCATCGAGACATATTTATTATTGGACAGGGTTTGTTGATCTCCAGGCTACAAGGTTACTTGGTGGAATACCAAAGTTCTTCTTCCGGTTATCTGTTTCCCGACTGAAAAAATATCCACAAGTTCTTTTCTCGTGGGTGTAGAACGGAGCCAGGGAATTGTTGGCGTTACTCTTGTCTTTTTTACCTCTTCCCGATGGTTTGGACCCGAACAAGGCTCCACTGGCTGAGGCTCGATTCTTTTCCATCTGCAAAAAATCGAATCGGAAATAATTGTTTCATAGTTTATTGTAACCGTCATCAGATATATGCCATGTCACCTTTAATCATGTGACTTTATGTCACGCGGCATGAGTGTTTTACCGTTTCATTGGTCAATGTTTTCAGAAGGTACGAATTGGATTTTTAACTTTGTATGAAAAATAGGGTATTTATTGTTTGTGGACAGAGATTTAAGCTTGATTCAACTTACCCCCGAAGTCAAGAGATTTATGCTTGATTCAACTTACCCCCGAAGTCAAGATCGGATGAAATTTCAATTTAAGCAAAATCTCAATGGCCATTCGAATTCAGAATGGATTTGATTATGAAATGCAGCACGTCTTGTTTCAAAATATCACATCAACAGTGAAATTAATCTGACGCAAAATTGAGCTTAGAATATTGATTGGTCCAATCGTGGTACTGCTGTGAACAGGATACACACCTCTCTATACAAAGACATTTACAGTTGGGCAATGAGCACCACGGGTAGATGTATGTTTTCCCATATGACCACTCCTGTAAAGACTGATTGCCTAAATAAGCTCAGAAGACACCAGCAAAGCATCATCTTTCAACTAAGAACACAACACATACCGCTCAACAACCATTTAAGCAAAATTACAAAAGACACATCCCCTTCCTGCCCCCTATGTCAACACCCCAATGAAACAGTAACACACCACTTGCTTGAATGTCAACCTCTTGAAGACCTGAGATGCACATTCCTCCCACCAAACCCAAGCATCAGTAACACACTTTATAGTCACCTGGAACAACTACAAAAGACATTTAACTTCTACGTCATGGCACAAGACCGAAGGGCTAGAGCTCAGGTGGTCGCTGGTTCGGATAAGTAAGTACGTAAGAAAGGATGCGACGTATTTTTCATCCCATGACACAGACTTGTGATCTCCAGCAGGACTATAGTAATGTATATTATTTTTCCTAAGCCATAGAGCGATGTGTCAAATGGCCGTTTTGAACACTCCCGACTTAATTTAATTTGGTAGGTTTTAAGAACACGTAGGCCATCCTACATTATGAAAAGATAATGACAAAGGTACTTCTCAAAGGTACTTCGATGCAATTTTTGAATATGTTAAACTTGTTTTATATATAAAGATCACTCATTTTTGTAAGATGTCTTGGAAATATTTTAAATAGGGAAGGATTTAACAAAGACATGAGTTTAAAAATATATTATACCCTTTTATATTATTTGACTCTGTGTAAAAACCTACAAAAATTCAATAAACACAGAAATTACAGTATAAAATTATAACTTTGGAGAGTCCCATGTGACTTCACAAACCACCAAAATATTCACCACTGATTAGATGCCATTGTTAGATGTAGTTTACACGTCACGATTCGCTTATATTATTTTATTTAAAAGCATGTTACATCTCGAGTGTTACCATTCAGGATCTATTTTGGGAAAGGTATATAAATTACCAGATCGAGACGGTAGGTTACATTTTACCATCTTATTATAGCGCTATGGAAGAAATGAAATTGACGTTACTCAGCTCTTTGTTATTCTTTTTATACATCTATTTTTGGAGATAACTTAACACTAAATTATAACAATGATATAAAACGTTCACGGTGACACATAGTTTTATGTATTAGTACGTTATGTCTGGCTAGAGAATGTTTTGAGTATTTTACCTAAATCCATGAAATCAATGGGCTCAAAAAGTATTAAATTGCCATACAAACGATTGACCCATCTGTTAATGAGGACATAGCGATAGGGAGTGACGGATCTACTAATAATGGTGGCGCAATGGAGACGCCTAACATATTCAACTTGCATTTATTGAAATTTGGTTCTATGTGGCCTGATTAGGGGGACGGGGTGGGGGGGGGCGTAAATAAAGCATTGTAGAGCGCATTGAGCATGGTAAATTCGAGGAAATAATACGTCTTGTTTGTTTATTTTCAATTTATTGATTTATTTATTGACTTATTAATTAATGAATTAGTTTATCATCTTGTGCTTACCTCGTTTCTAGCGGCAGCCTGGTTGTTGTAGACGATGTTACAGTGACGCGAGTATCTGTTTGGAATGCCGAGTCTCTGGAGTCGCAGGGCTTCTAGCCTCTCCCAGGACAGGTGAGATGGCTCTGGATTGAAGGTGATTGGCTGAAGATAGAACACAGAGGTAGGATGAGCATGAGATGTGACATCTTTCAGCATGACAGTTATAGACAGACACGACATTATAAATCACAATTCATCCATTCACTTAAGTGACAAAATGAATATTTTTATAAACACAACGCCTGGCCGTTTTCACCAAAGCAAAAACAGTAGCAACCTCGATGCGACTTCGACCTTTAAATAAACAACTTGAGCATTTATATAGAGCAATATCCATTAAATGTGTTTCAAAGCGATTTGCAAGGGGTCCCAAGCCCACAACACTCAACTTGTAGGACGATACATGGCGCCAGTTAGACGATATTCGATTTATTTTTTGACGGAAACGAAGCTCTTAATGGCCAGGCATTCGTTTTACACCAAATTAAGATGTGAGTTAAAAGCATTTCTCAAGGACTCAAAGTGCACCAATTAGAGCGGGATCCCAACACGAGAAGCTGCTTTAATTTCGCTCCTGATTTTGTTAAATTTAAAAACGTTTATTTGGATTAATTCATATACCTGGAGATTCATATTTTAATTTTAGTAATTTAAAATTCATTAGATAAAATATCCTAAGACAACATAGCCACACTTGGAACATAATATCAGTTTACTAACCATATAAATATTGAGCTATTTCTTATATCGCCCATGATGGCTTGGGGTGGGGGGGTGGGGGGTGAATATAAAAATGTTGCCAATTTGCAAACGTTGCGTGATTGAATGATTGATGAGAAATCACAAGGACTGCTTTGATTGACAACAAGTCGGGATTAATAAGGCTGCCGCTACATTGGCGCACTGTACGCATGGAGATGACCTAATTAGACCTGGTTTCCGCGTTCATCGGCTCACGACACAAAGCAGCCACAATTGTGACTCATTTGATATTTTCGACTATAGATAGAATGAAGTTGACGTCATTCTGGTCTTTGTTATTGTTTTTTGCCATCCGCGTTTATGAGTAGTTCTCACTACACAGTATTAACCTGACTATAAACGTTCATGGTTACACACAGCTTTTTGTGTTGGTCCGTTTTACTTCCGGATGGCAATGTTATGAGCTTCTTAGCCAAGTGCATACTATCTATAGATGTAGTTTTCTACATGCAAATTATCCTGCCATAATAGCTGCAAAAGTGATAGGTAATGAGCTGCTAGAAGCTGTGGATTGTATTATAGTAATAAACAAAATTGAATATAACAGATTCAAATAAAGAACACAAATCAAACACGGAACGTCTACAACCCTTCTTCACCCAATAACAAAAAAAAAACCGCAATGAAAACACAAATACATCACTAAAAAACCAGATCCACGGAGGAGAAATACTCCAGACGTCTGATACTGTTGTTTTTAGACTTCAACTTTAATGATTAGTTCTCAATAAATTCTATCAAGCTGACTTAAAACGTTTAATATTACACATAATATTGTGTGCTTGTACGTTCTAGCGGGCTGGCGTGTGTTGTGAGTATTTCACCTAAACACATATCATCAATAGTCAAAAATAAGTCTTTAATAAAGTGGATCGTTTTTGATGTTTGTAATCTATGGAGGTGTTGAGCCGCTTTGATCATATATTTCGTTTGATTCATTGTTGCACTTTATTTATGTTTCAATTGTTCCATGTGTAGATTCCATTTTTGACAAATGTTCCTGAAGTAAATTTCTTACCCACACTACCCACACTCGAGTACGGTTTCCTCGAGGACGCTCTCATTGAGCTCATTCGGATGTCCCAAATTATTTTCATTATTACTCTTTGTGCATGGTTTCCTTAAAATAAAGTTTCTTCAAACTGTTTTGCATGTCTTCAAGGAGTTTGAGGAAACTTTGCTCATGTGTAATTCTTCTATTTGGTTGAATTAAAAATTTTAAAATCAGAATTTAATGCACAAAATAAAGGGGTTGTGCTCTAACAAACTCACAAAATGTCCTTTTTACGTTTTGGCTAGAAAACGTATACATCCCTTATACATTAAAATGAACCCCTCCACCCCAGCTTCTTAAATATTCTTAAACTCTTGACTGGCTCATACACAGTTTCGACACACTCGAACAATGTAAGACATAAGAAGGGACATTTCGGGCCTGCGCTCATTCCCAGCCGGCAATGAAATTCATGTAATTTGTAAAGTCTGGGCTAGTGAGAGATGTAAGTTGGCAGTGGAAGAATATGTGACAGACACGGTCCTTGTTAGTTTCAAATGTCCTTTAATTTAATTATTAATTTTTGTTTAATACTTTACTAGTCTAGGTCATATATTTATTGAAAACATTTTACAGCTTTCAAGCTTTTCTGTTTTGAATTATCAATTTTATTTTATTTTTGTGGGGTCTGAATTTCCTGTGACGGGCTGGGCCTTTTGACCTCCCGTGGTTGGTAGGACAGTCCCTTCCTTACTATGTCTTCTGTCTCGCTTTATCTATTTTCATTTTCCAGGTTGCCTTCTGTCTTTGTATTGGATTTTCTGGGTTTTATGCATTCTTTGGCCAGGGGCCTTAGCTGAGGGGGAAACAGTCAAATAAACAATTAATAACTAGTTTTGGGATATGATTTGTTTGGGGTTTTTTTACTTAAATCTCTATCTGATAATGTGTGTTTGACTGTTGTGGTGATTTTGTAGTTGAATGAACGAACTTGTGTGATACCAAATACTATTGTGAAGCACCTCTGAGCACATTTTGTGGATACCGGCGCTATATCAAATGATGATGATGATGATGATGATAATAATAATAATAATAATAATAATAATAATAATATTAATAATAATAATAATATAATAATAATAATAAAAATAATAATAATAATAATAATAATAATAATAATAAATAATAAATAATAATAAAACAATACTACTATAATAAGTAATGAGTATATAGTAGATAGTAGTAGTAGTAGTAGTAGTAGTAGTAGTAGTAGTAGTAGTAGTAGTAGTAGTAGTAGTAGTAGTAAGTAGTAGTAGTAGTAGTAGTAGTAGTAGTAGTAGTAGTAGTAGTAGTAGTAGTAGTAGTAGTAGTAGTAGTAGTAGTAGTAGTAGTAGTAGTCAGTGGCAAAAGAATCAATACAAATGAACGAGTGTTATAAGAAAAGATGATGCTGCTACTCTGAAATAACCGTCGATAGACCGTATTTCTTTTTAAACGTTCTCCTACATTGACATGTAACATGTCGATAAGGATATAATAGGAAGTTGGCGTAGGACGGTTAATACACAGAAGATTAAATCTCGGTCTTTCATTACCGATGACATTTCAATGTCAAGAAGGATGAGTCGGGATTAGATGGCACCAGCTTCCTCAAAACAGTATTAGATTTACCTTAGTGTTTCCAATTCAACACGATAAAGGAATTACGTTTTATTTGACGTCAACCATATCATTATGAATCTAATTCATTGATTTGATTGACGAGAAAGAAAAATAAAATCCTCTTTTATCCGCGGGATCCCCCCCCCCCCGGGTAATAGGGACTTTAAAATCCTGACATGATTTGTTATATTCCATCGTTTCCTTGGTTTGTTTCCTTGATCATCTAATGGATAGACGAATACTGAAAATTGGCAGAAGGTCTCTAATCTTTGTTTATAACACATTTCTATTTAGCTTAATTGCAAATGTAACAATCATTTAATTAATGGATCAAATTTTTTTAATTTGCATTAGGGATGAAAAGTGTAACTCTAAAAACTGATCCCAATCTCATTGGAAGTGTAAAATTAATCTTCGGGAGGACTGCATACATACACAAGGTATGTAAATGATTTTCTGGTTTCAGATTGATGGCATCTTATTTTCTAGTCTAAATATATACTGGTCGGCAGTAAAGATCACCGATCCTCGCTCTTTTACATCACGATAAATACTTAGAATCTGCTTTTACATCCTGCTATTAAAATAATTATGCCACGTTATGATTCAATTTGAAACCTATTCATTATTTTTCCTCCGAAGGACTGGTTACATACACACTTCCAAGTATTTTGGAATCGGAAAAGTAAAAGGTGTGACATCCCGACTTTTCTTCCCTATTAAAACCCTTTAACGGCAGTCAGTAATACAACCAGCAAAGCCACTGTATCACACCCAAACGGACTTAGTTCGATTGTTCTTCCAGGCGCCCCTCTCCACATAACCGCTTTCGTATAATACAAAACATTAACAAAATTCTTAGCCACAAATTCTTACTTCTAAAATTGATTGTTTCAAAAAGATTTAGAATTATATCTGTTGCTTTATGACACGTTTGGGACCATTGATATATTTGAAATAAAAGTTTTCTTGCAAAACAAAATAAATTAAAATGTGTTTTGTCAGGGTATATGGAACACCGCGGGATGGGTGGCTGGGCTTTAAACCAAATCTGATTGAACATTTACGACGGAGGGACATCTAGGGAGTAGCAAGCTCATAGACCCCCCCTCCCCCAAGTTGATGATGATTATGATGATGATGATGATGATGATAAGGATGGATGAAGATGGATGAATGATGGAGGATGAGAGAGATGATGAGATGGTGACAATGATAAGGAGGAGGAGGAAGAGTTGGAGGAAGAGGAGGAGTAAGAGGATAGAGAGAGGGAGGAGGTAGATGATAATGATGCAGATGTGATGAAGATGGCAATGGAATGATGATGATTATAAGGATGAGGATGAGGAAGAGTTGAAGGAGGAAGAGGTGGAGAATGACGATTATGATATGATTATCATTATGATGATGTTGGCGAAGATTATGAAGATGATGACGACGGCGACGATGATGATAACGATGAAGATCATGATGATGATGATGATGATGATGATGATGATGATGATGATGATGATGATGATGATGATGTTGATGATGACATAAAACTATTCTTATGCCAAAATTTTCGGAGATAAGATTAATGGACAACGTGTGTTGTTGATGTTTTGTCCATATTCATGTCCATATAATAACCAAGATATTTTACCATGAAGGCCACAATGAAGGCCACGTCTTTAATAAGGTCAAACTCGAAACTTATATAATGTAAAATATTTGCTTGTCCCGCCATTCGTTTAGGTAAAATTCTCGCCGCATCCACCAGCCGGATATATCGTTCTAACACAAAACTATGTGTAACCACGAACATTTATATTTTGATGGATATGACTTTGTGAGAACTAATGACCGAAACGGCTGTCTAAAAACAATAACAAAGAGTTGAGTGGCGTCAGTTTCGTTCCTTCTAGAGGATAGTTAAGTAATATTATTAGAGAAATGTGTTTGTCACTGAATGTGTCTCATTGCTGTGTCATACACTGTGAATGATGACATGATTTGTAATACACTTTTAGTTTTCTCCTTACCAACTATTTTCAGAATTTGACCCGAATCTTCATATTCACCCAACACAAATATGATTTTTCAGACAGAATAGTAACGAGTATATGCTTGTTTTATTCAGAAAAAAAAATGAGATCTGATCTGCAACACAGTGTCGAGTTTTTATAGCTATAACTATAACAAAATGAAATCAGAACAAGAAAATTGTTGGTTATAATATCGTAATGAATGACGATTTTCCATTTGGTGGTAAGGACAGGGTTATGCCCGCAGCTCAGGCACACAAACAACGCTTGGATGACAATGCTGTATTTTTCCGTCCTTTTAATGATTATTTTTGTCAGGTACCATATTCATTCCTTCACTCAATATGTGATCAATCGTATCAAAATGTTATTTTATCTGGATGACTTTGATCTAAAGCTTAACTGTAACACCTTGATTCAAAATAAATTACTCGACTTATTAAGGAGAATGAGTTTGGCGTTTTTATCATTAACTTCAAAACCTTAAATTTGCTAATTTTGAATTTTTGAATTCAATCTCAATTTTCTTTATCTTATTCATTACAACATATTTGTACGTATTTGCAGCTCTGTGTTACGGGCTCGGTATTGTACTCTCAAGAGTCTACGCAATTTATTGTCCATTACAACAATGGCAAATCAAACCAATAATTACGTTCGGTTATCAGACCTGCAAATAAGAACACGTCTGTTGCGACATAATACCAGATTGTCACGGCTGGTCGCATAGTGTAACAATACACATACCAATAATCTTTTTCAACTCTTCAAAAAAAAAAACAAAAAAAAAAAACCCAATCATTCAAATGAAAAGAAAATATAATGGAGCCTAAGAATTTTTTCAACGATTTGTTGTAAAGGTAAATGGTTTATTCCACGTTCAATTCAACGGGTTTGAATACAAAACCAATTGTGGGACTAGAGATAATAATATTTGTGTCAGGTGAATTAGCTTGAAATTATTATTTTTTTAAACAGAAAGACAAATTGCCGTGCTCAGAAAAAAATACCGCTTGACGGTCTAAGAGTTTTTCACAAGATGAGGTACATTTTCATCTATTAGTATTTGAATGAAAGCTAACAATTTAAATTTTAAAAATTGAGCTTTTATATAGCGCATTATCCGCTATGCGTGCTCAAAGCGCTTTACAAGGGGTCCATGGTCAACAGCAACATTTAACATGGAGGACGGGACATAACGCCTGTTAGACGATATTACAATTTTTCGGACAAAGACAACGCTGTTACCGGCCAGGTATTCATTTTACACCTGAGTACGGTGAGAGAATGTAAGTAAAGAGCCTTTTCCAAGGACTCAACTATGCGCTGAGCGCGAGGCTCGAACCCAGGACCTTCCGATCCGCAAGCAAGTGTTAGACCACATTGCCTAACGTAAACGTATACGTATTACTTTCAGAGCACAGCAAAAATGTATTGCTACAAAAATTCAGGCTATTGTAAAATTTGAACAAAGTGAAATTTTAAAATAATCCGGACAAATATGTAGGAATTGAGGTATTCGGGATATTTCGGCGTGACAGCAATATATTTTTGTCATTGGTATCACCACTAGCACTGTTCGGCTATTCACTCAGGGACCACATGTTATCATTTTGGCCAGAAAACGTTTCCCTCAAACACAACTCGTAATACATTATGGGACTTGAGACCTAAAGGAGTTTTCAAATATAATCGTTGATATTCTTTGACAAAATGAGAGTCGTCTTAATCGAATGACATTTGAAGTGAAAGTTTTTTGGCTGAATATTAAGAATTATTTTACTATATACACCAGTTTCGTTTTGATTTTGTTTTGCTTCGGGTTTTTAAAAAATCTTTCTTACTTTTTTTTTCGAGTTTTGGCTCTGTCCTCACAAGAAAGTACCAATTTTCTTTGTCTGGTAAAGCTACATGCGTCCTCAGACCTAATTCTAGATGCAAGTCGTAAAATTCTTCTCACGCAAAGCTGCCTTTCTCGGTCAAATCACCTTTTATTCATTTTCGCTTTAAAACTGTTTCTGCTTACTCCAATTTATTATAATGATCCAAAACTTGGGGAAAAGTCATGAAACGATATTTCTTTAAAGAGAATATATTCACGTCTTTAAAGTCTCAGGTTTGAAACCTTTCCAAAAGTCAAAGTCCATATTTATTTATTGATTTACGCAGTAACAGTTTTCTGGCAAAAATGAATGAAAGGTCTTCTTTCTAAGTATGTTAGAATGGGTCAAGCATTAAAAGCCTCCCCAATGCATTAGAACATTTAATGCCAACATGTATTACTTTACCCATTTTTTGTATTTTGTATCATGTTTGAGATTGAACACAAAATTTTACAGAACGAAAAATCTGAAAATGAACAGATGATGCGATTCCCCATTAAGTTCATCGTTTCTTATTTTCCGAATGAAGGTCGTAATATATTTTTCATGTCGTTGGGATATTGATACGTACATAAAAATGCCTTTATACGGGTTCCGATTGATCATGTGGGTGAGCGTGCGCTTTACAAAATAACCCGGTTTTGGTCCCGAGTGCAGTCGACGCTTTTAAGTAGTTCCTCTGTCCTCCCACCAAAGGTTAGTAAGCAAACGATGCTGATTGTTGAATGTTCCAGAAACCGGGAAAAACTGCGGCACAATGGGACAAAATAATCTGAGAGACTATTACACTATTTATATCATTCATATCGGTTTCAGAATGTCCGGAGATGGAATCTCTGGAGAGTCTTGGTTAAAAGAGAAGATGGAATTGGCTAGGGCAAGACTTGAACCCAGGACCTTCGATCCGAAAGCAAATGTCATACAACTAGACACCATAGCCGCATGTCAGTTAATGAGTGCAAGTCTTCTGTAAGGCATTTGAGTCTTTACACCCTTGAAATAATCTATCACTGCCAATATTCACACTTTAGTCCAGACCATTAGGCCATTCGTATAGTATAAGTTGCTAATAAAAAAAATATATTAGGAGAACGCACGGAAGTGAGCTAAATAAATAAACAAATGATAAATCAGTTGACTGGGAATCAAATTTAACCAGTGCTGGACTTGGGGGAAAAACGTAATTAAAAATGTGGCCAGAAAAAAACCTTCAGATATCGATCGATTTAAAAGGCTCTCATTTTGGCAAAAATTCTCAAACCTGGAACTATAATATTTTTAACACTAGGCGTGGAATGCTTTTTCAAAATGTTTCAGAAGGGTTTGAGCGAGAAAAGATCCTGTGACCAATTTTGATCTTTTAGAATGTTTCCATGGATGCCTATCGCGAGAGATGTACAGTATGACATTTAAATCGATCGATTTTTGAAGGAGTCTTACGACTAAATTTTTAAATAAGAGTTTTTCCAGAGTCTGGTGGTTAACTGGTTACAACAAGAATTCACTTATTTTACAAAATTGAAAACAACTACATACAATGGGGTCCCTAGGGGTTCCAGATAGCTGGTAGAGCGCTCACTTTATACGCATAGGGACCGAGATCGATTCCGGGTGAAGTAGAGATATTTTTTTCTGACCCCCTGTCCACCCAGCAGTGATTGTGTAGCTGCGTCTGTTAGATCTGGCGGAACGTTGGTCGTGATAGTCTACCGTCCAATCCAACGGGTACCAAGCAATTTATTCCCCTTTTACGCTATAGAAACCGGGATAAACTCCGATTCCATTGACTTGGTTCTGAAGGACTACATACAGTGGGGGAAAAAAAACAACAA
>NC_088362.1:91221844-91234344 GCF_034508935.2 Berghia stephanieae | reverse complement strand
TAGTAGTAGTAGTGGTGGTGGTGGTAATAATAGTCATCGTCTTGATCGCAATAGTAGTAATAGTATAGTATGTAGTAGTTGTAGTGTAGTAGTAGTAGTAGTATTAGTAGTAGTAGTATTAGTAGTAGTAAAAGTAGAGTAGTAAATAGTAGTATGTAGTAGTGTAGTAGTAGTAGTAGTAGTAGTAGTAGTATAGTTGTAGTTATTTGTATCAGTAGTATTAGCATAGTATAGTAGTATTGTAGAGTAGTGTAGTTGTAGTAGTATTGTGAGTGTATAGTAGTTTAATAGTATTAGTAGTATTAGTAGTAAGTTGTAGTAGTAGTAGAGTATTGTAGATAGTAGTAGTAGTTAGTTGGTAGTACAGGAGGAGGAAGAGAGAGTTGTTGTTTTGTAGTTGTGGTTGTAGTGGTAGTAGTAGTTAGTATAGTAGTAGTAGTGTATAGTAGTAGTATAGTATTAGTAGTATATTAGTATAGTATAGTTAGTATTGTATAGTATAGTAGTAGTAGTAGTATTAGTAGTAATATCATCGTCGTAATGTATATAGTATAGTAGTAGTAGTAGTATAGTAGTATAGTATAGTAGTAGTGTATGTATAGTAATAGTAGTAGTAGTAGTAGTATTAGAATAGTAGTAGTATTAGTAGTATAGTAGTAGTAAGCCTCGCAATCCGAATGACGCTTGCTTGAATCAGTCATAGTCGATGAGCATAGCTGCTCTCTCCATCCATATAGTTAATTGTTTCCATTGGTCGCAGTCCTGGGTCAGAGTTTTCAGGCTGCCAAAATCTTGTTGTGACCTTAGGACGGAGGACACTGCAATATTTCTTAGTTCTTCAGGGCCTCATCTGAATCCAGAAATTTCTTATATAGAGAGAGATCCTGGTCAGGTAGTTACTATTGATTTGAGGTCTCCTACATATTGTTGTCTGAAGGAACATTCTGTCATGCAGTTTGAGCTTGGATGTTATCTTCTCGACATAAGATGTGACCAAATAGCCTCCATCGCTCTTCTTTTTTTTTTATAATATACTCAGGCGTTGGACCCTGTTTTTTTTCATAGAGATCAGTATTTATAATTGTCTGTGGCCAATAGATTCCGATTACTCGACGTAGTTGTTTGCGGCGGTATGAGTCGAGACTTTCTCAGTTCTTTTTTATGAGGCCCCAGGTCCCACAATTATATGTCAATATCGGAATAATCAATGCCTCATAAATCTGTATTCCTTTATTCTCACTGATTATGTTATTTTTATTCCATAAATTTTGGAGTTGGTTGAATGCATTGGTGGCCAGCTGCTTTCGTTTTCTAATGTCTTCTTAGTTTATATACACGTTTCCATTCATATAAATTTCTGTTGATTTTGCATGTTCTGTTTTGGCAGTACCAATAGGAAAATCTACTCTATTATTATTATTATTATTATTATTATTATTATTATTATTATTATTATTATTATTATTATTATTATTATTATTATATTATTATTATTATTATTATTATTATTATTATTATTATTATCATCATCATTATTATTATTATTATCATCATCATCATCATCATCATCATTCTTATTATTATTATCATTACTTTACACTGTTTTACCGGCAAAAAGTAGAGTACTTTATAGTAACATAAAGAGAAGAAATTCCTTTGACTTTGTTAGAGAAGGATTGAATCTACTCTCTGAAAACCAATAACAATTTCTACAGAACTGGCACTAACACGGACTGACATTGAAGAACATAGCGGCAGTACCTATAGAAAATTCAACTCTACAAGGGCGAAAAACACGACTCTTTCATCAAATATATATCAATTTAAAATACTCTTAACCTGTCGAAAAAAAATATTCTCAGGTTTAAGGCTTTTAAACAAGTCGGGTGTCATTTTAATTAACCAGTTAATGGCCTCGCGAGGTCCCAGATTTCAGCGTTGTTATTTTTTTTCCACGACGAGGGTTATTTAAATTGATCGATATTTGAAGGACGAGTTTTCTGGCCATATTTTGAAATAGGTGTTTTCCCAAAGTACGGCAGCAAACTGGTTAGACTCTATAGGTTTTTGACAACTTGGAGGAGGATTATCTAGTGATTGATTTGTGTCCAACTCGGTGAACTCTATTATAAGGGCAACAGGTTAACATCATTCTGTAGGCCTCGGTAGTAGAAACCGAGTGAGCAAATCTCACAAGTGAGCATATCTCACAAAAGCACACAATTAAAAAAACAAGCCACAATACGCTTCAAAAGTCGTGACGTCACTTCCCCCGTAATGACGCAGAGTAACTTAGTAACTGGCTCTAAACTATCGGAACAATGGCGGACGCTCTTATGAAATATTTCTCCGACGAGCATAAAAGCGTATCCAGAGGGGAAAAAAACCGTTATAAATATGATCATGTTTTGACTTTTACACATTCTGATCACAAGACATATGAACAGTTCTAGCCAGCATGAAGAATAAAAAGTACAGATTTTCTTTGTTTAGAACCACGATGGCCGCCGTTGCTGGGCGACGTGACATCAGACTATTGAATCCAATTCTGAGATACCAGTACCGTGTAGATACGTCTTTGTAATTGTCATGGTCTCAAGTGAGTAAAGAGCTACTCGACTATGCATAAAGATATATGTAGAATGAGGCCCCAGAATTTACTAGTTACTATAAATGAAAAACAATTAACGATTTGTTTACAATGAAATGAAAATAATGATGAAATTTAATTAAAAGAGATAAACAGTGATCGTGGCAATTACAAATAGAGATATGAATATTTTACGTAACTTATGATAATATGTCAGGTTCGTAAGTTTACGTTTCCAGACAGTTGATGGGCTTGGATGATCTATTCCTCTGATAACAGGATCGGACTCGTAAAATTCCACTTCCAGGCAATTGGTAATGGGTTAATATGTAGTCCTTTGACAGCGGGCTCGGGTTTGATCCTTGAAGATTATACAATCAAAGTTAAAAGCTCCGGCGTCTTAATGGTGTAGATATAATATCTACAAAGTCCCAAAAGATAAAAATCTTACAGTATATAGAAGGAATAGAGCGACTGGCCGTCCGGCATAGATTGTGAAGAGAAGTGAGTGTCAAATGTTAGACCTATCAGCTTTTATAATAAGTGGCTACGTGACAGAATGTAGAACGAAAAGTATTCACTAATTAGAAATTAATTCGAGGGAAGGCTATAAAAGGAAAGACGATCTAATATTAGAAGGTAAAGTTTATCTAAGCCTACCGAAATATAACTGGAGTGAGATGAATTCAGTTCTTAATAAAATAAAATTTAATAAGATAATTGTGAACAACCTTTACTGTGACACCCCCCACCCACGTTTAAAATATACTCTTTAACCATTCTGGGAAAGATAGATTTTACAAACGGAAGTAAATTTACTATCATGATACTCTAGCATTAATCCATTGTTATGATTTGTGCTACAATTAAATTATTTATTAACTAGACATGGAAATGTTTATATTAAGGTAGGTATATGAATGGGTGACAATAACAATGAAAGATTGTGATTACAAATCATTGTGATGAACAACATGATGGCAATGTGATTACAAATCATTGTGATAAACAATAGTGATGGCAATGAAGCATGATTTAAGTCGATGATATGAAGGTAATTTACTGAATGAAATGAATGAAAATGTAAATGGAATATTGACATTTCAATTATTAATCATAAATGAGTGAAAATTCATAACAATAATAGATAAAGAGAAGATTTCCCAAATCATGAATGGGTATGGTATATATATCCAAACAATACTCAATGTTACATTAAGTTGGGTCATCATGTTTACAAATAAAATTATCGAACTTGTGCGTTCTGATTTGGCATAATCTGCGAGGTAACTAACAGTATGCATGGGAGGTTAAGTTATACCCTTCTCACGTGTTTACACTAATCGAGAAAGTAGGTCGGCGTGAATATTTTCACAGCCTGGTATGTGAGAGATACTGAAAGAGTAATTTTGCAAAAATAGACTCCACCTTAGTACTCTACTATTATTCATTTTGTTATTTCTTATGTACGTGAGTGGTTTATGGTCCGTTTCGACCACAAACTCTTTTAGCAGTAGATATCTGCTGAATGTCTTTAAAGCAAAGACGATGGCCAGTCCTTCACGCTCTATTACAGAGTATCGTGATTCTCTGTCCAATAATTTTCTGCTTGCATATAAGCAAGGCATTAGAGTTCCCTCATGCTCCTGTAATAGTACACCTGCGATGCCCTTATCAGACGCGTCAGTTCTTACAACAAATTCTTTTGACATGTCGGGTAATTTAAGAATTGGTTCTGAACAGAGTAATGCCTTTAATTGGTTTAAAGCTATTCTGACACGCTTCTGTCCAAACAATTTTGTTCGGTGACCCATTCTTTGTCAGATTTGTTAGCGGTGTCGCGATGTGCGCGAAGTTGTAAATGTATTTCCTGTAAAAATTTAGGAGCCAAGTACTTTGCGTACTTTTTTTTTTTTTTGTCTTAGGTGGTTGCAATTGTGCGATTTTTGTTTGTTTTTCTGTCTCGGGTGTCTGTGTCCCATGACCAACGGTATGACCGAGAAAATCAATTTTGTAAAATGCAATGCTTGTTTTTGACGGTTTTGTTGTTAAAGAATTACGTTTTAATGCTTCAAGCACTAATTCTAAGGTTGTCATGTGATCAGTCCATGAGTTTGAGAAAATACATGCGTCGTCGAAGTATGAGAGTGTAGACGGGATGTCTTTTAATAACATACGCATCATTCTTTGGAATGTCGATGCGGCTGTCGATAATCCAAATGGCATATAGTTAAATTCTAACAATCCTAATGGTGATTGAAATGCTGTGTATTTCTTACATGATTCTTTCAGTGGAATCTGCCAGTATCCTCTAGAAAGATCACATTTTGTCATGTATTTTGCTTGAGATAAGGCAGCAAATAAATTCTCTTGATTTGGTATTGGTTCTGCATCAAACACTGTTGCTTCATTTAATTTGCGAAAGTCGATACATAGCCTTATCGATCCGTCTTTCTTTTTCACTACTACTATTGGTGATGAGTATGGGCTTGAAGAATATCTAACTATTCCTGTATCTAGCATATCCTTAACTTCCTTTTCAACTTGTTCTCGTGCGTGAAATGGAATAGGATAGTTTTTCACGTTGATAGGGGTAGATGTGGTTAACTTTATGTCGTGTTCCACTAATGTTGTATGTCCGGGTGCGTCTGTAAAGACTGACTGGTATTTTTCTAATAATGACCTGATTTCTCGTTTCTGACATTCGTTTAGTTGAGGATTGATTGTGACGTCATTAATTGTACTATTTTTAGAGTTACCGTGTTGTGGGGTGTGTTGTAGTTCGACATCATCGCTGTGAGTTTCGATGATTAATCCTACATTTGCAGCTTCAACATGGTTAAATATTGGTTGTGATAATCTGTCTCTATCGAAATATTTTTTTAGAATGTTTGCATGGAATGTCTTTGTTGTGTTGTTAATTTGAATCTCGTAATTAACATTAGATTTTACTGCTGTTATTTTGAATGGTCCTTTCCATGTAGCTAAAAGTTTACTCGAGTCATCGGGTAAGAGTATTAGTACTTTGTCACCAATCTCAAATTTTCTTGACTTGCTTTTTCTATCGGAGTATTCCTTGTATTTCTCTGCTTTTTTAGTGACGGATTCCTGTGCTAGCTTACATGTGTCCTCTATTCTGTCTTTCAGGTTTCTTACATATTCGTAAGCAAACATAATTTCGTTATTGTCCTCCTCATTCCCTTTACAAATGTCGGCTACTATATTGATCGGGCCGCGAGGTGATCGTCCATACATCAACTCAAATGGGGAGTAGCCTGTAGATTCTTGGGGTATTTCTCTATATGCAAATAGGATTGCTGGTAAGTATCTTTCCCAATCATCTGGTTTTTCTGCTGACACTTTTCTTAACATATTCTTTAGAGTGCCATTAAATCTTTCACAAAGACCATTTGCTTGGGGGTGGTAGGGAGTTGTGAATGAGTGTTGAATTCCCATGAGTTTCATGGTTTTTTGCATCATATGTGATGTAAATTGGGGTCCATTGTCCGACAGTATCTCATTTGGTATGCCTACTCTAGTAAAAATTGTCATCAATGCTTCAGCTATGTGATCCGATGTAGTTGATTTCAATGCTATCGCTTCTGGCCACCTGGTTGCGTAATCGACTAGTGTTAGTATGTGTGTATGGTTTCTATCTGATTTTGTTAAAGGGCATATAATGTCAATTGCAACTTTTTGAAAAACTTTTTCAATAACTGGGGTTGTCTCTAATGGCAATCTCGGTATTCTGCCTTTTGCGTTTCTTCTTTGGCATGTGTCACAAGATTTCACATATTCTCGGACGTCTTTAGTAATTCCAGGCCATGTGAAATTCTCGGATACTCTCTTCAATGTGGAAGAGCTCCCAAGATGTCCAGAAGTTATTGAATCGTGCGCTATTCCAAGGATTTTGTTTCTGTAAATACTCGGCGTGACCAGTTGTTTAGCTATTTTGTTTCTTTTCCTATGTAACTTGAACAGAATATCTTTTTCAATGATGTATTCAACTTTTGATTTCGTCCCTTTGTTTGCGATATTGAAATATGATGTTAAAGTCGGGTCCTTTTTCTGTTCTTCAATGAACGTGTTCCTGTCAAATTGTTGTGGTTCTAGAGAAATAGTCATTGGCTTCTCTGTTGTCTTAGTCATCTTTCTTGTTTCTGCTAGACAAGCTGTTTCTTGGGTTAATGACCATTCTTTTACATCTGTTGGGTTGTCTTTAAGACCTTTTATATTGCCAACAATAACATCAGCGACGGGGTTGGGAAGTATACAGCATTCCACTATTCCTGTATAGTATGGGGTTTCTATGTACACATTAGCTGTTTCAAAGTTTTCGACTGTGCCACTGAATGTGATGCATTGTACCGTTTTTCCAGTTTTGTCTTCGTCATTGATCAAAGATGCTTTTATTCCTACTGTACTGCATCCTGTGTCTCTCAATATTTTGCAATCAGTTCCATTAGCTTTGCCTTCACAAAAAAAAAGCGATCCTGACTTGTGAGTTTGTGTTAAAAGTGACATACCTTTCACGCAATACACATTTATATTTTCTCCTGACATTACTCGTGTCTGATTATTTACACTTGTTTGGAGTGATGCATTTGCAGTTTCTTTTGGATATCCCACGATTCTGTAACATTTGTCTGCTGTGTGGCCTTTCATTCCACAATATTGACATTTAATTATAGGTTTGTTGGTTTTCTTATACTCAGTATTATTGTCAGTGCTATTTCTTGTTTTGTTTTGATAGGGTCGGCTATGGTCTCTATTGAACTGTTTGTTCCATGGTTTGTTACTATGGTCATCCTGTTTCACTTGCGTGTTCCGAGTGATTGATCGGCTCGTTCTATTTGAGTATTGAACTTTAGGTGTACATGGACTCTGAGCAGCGGCAGCGTAGTATGGTTCCTTCAATGTTCTGCTAAGGGGTGTCAATGGATGTGCGCTGTTAAAGTTTTCTGCGTAGATTTTTAATTTGTCCAAGTTTTCTGGCTTTCTCTCTTTAAAGAATGCGACTAAATCTGGGTTGCAAGCTTGATAGATTCGATTCTTCAGCGTGAGATAGTAAAGGCCTGCAAAGTCGTCTTGTTTTACGTTTGCCAACTCAAGCCACCGATTTAGAAATTGAGTAATTCGGTTCACGAATGTATTAAAGTCTTCTCCACTTTCCGGTTTTGCAGTGTGAAACCTTTCCTGGTAACCATCTTCCGTTAATCTAAATCTTTTTAGTAGAGCGTCTTTAATTTTTCCATAGTCATCTGCATCTTCAGTTGTTAAGGTATAGAAAACTTTTAGCGGTTCTCCAGATAAGCAGTTAATCAAGGCTGTGGCCCATTTGCTTTCTGGCCAACGATAACCTTTAGCCTGAACTTCGAATCGGTGTAAGAAGGATTCTAGACAGTCTGAGCGTTCATCGTATGTTGGCATGCGTGGAAGTTTCACGAAAAATTCATCACTATTATTATGTTTTCTTTCATGACCGGTTTTTGTTTTTTCAATTTCCAGCATCATTTGGGTCCTTTTGGTTTCTTCTTCTGCTAAAGCTATTTGTCTTTTTAGTTCCCTTTCTTGGACTCTTTCTTCTCGTTCTTCTCTACGTATTCTTTCTTCATTTTCTTCTCTACGAATTCTTTCTTCATTTTCTTCTCTACGAATTCTTTCTTCATTTTCTTCTCTACGAATTCTTTCTTCATGTTCTTTTTCTTCTTTTACTTTCTCTTCGCACCATGAAAATATTCTTTCCTGGGGTATTTCTAAGTCCTTTGCGAGACTTAAGTATCTTTTATATGCTTCCATGTTGCAATAAATTAGTTACGATATTTTATATATATTATATTGACAGGATACTGTTACTGGCTGTTTTATTTATTTACACTTACTGGAATGAACTGTTCTATTTTTAGAAATCTCTCTCTCTTATTTCAACTTATTATGTATGTTGAATTTGATGCCTTTTATCGTTTATCTTATAAAGCAATGTGTCAATACAATGCGGAGTTATGACTTGAGTCAATAACAATGTGTCAATCGCGTGTACTCTAAACTATGTTACTACGAAAAATGTATCACCAATGTGTGTGACTCGTCGTTAGTTTGTGTACAATTATTCGCAATGACGCTAATATACTAGAGTGTGATAACAATAATAGGATGCCAAAATAATCCCAAGTTATCTATCACTAAATATAACACGACGGCTAGTAGACTCCTTTTATTATTATTTAGTTTTTAAAGACTCACTTTTCAGAACATAATATATAAGTGGTTTTCGGTAACAGTAATATGCCAAAAATGCATTTAAAACAAATCACTATGCAAAACAAATCACGATGTCTATAGTTACTATGTGATGCCCAACTCATGTAAAAGAGAATAATGAAGGATATATTTACCAACTCAGTTCGTGGCTGGGACCTCTCTCTTGTTCAATGGTTGTTCAACAATTGTAATTAGGCATTGAAGAGTGTTTAACAGTGATGTCTGAAATACAAAACAATAAAATATCGTAAGATTTACAATAGTTACAAAATGTGTTCACAACACTGAGTGATTGGATGATAGGTGAATGAATCGTTATGGAATGTAAACATATTGAAAACAATTCATGAATGAGGCAAACAACAAAATGAAATGAGTGATATAATAACAAAGTGGACAAGGAATGAATGAATGAATGAAAAACTGAGTGAATAGATGAATGAATGAATGGATAATGTATGAATGAAAGAATGAAGGGAGGAATTAATGTATGAATGATTGGATAAATGAGATAATAAACGAATGAATGGATGAATGAATGAATGAATAAATAAATGAATGAACAATGAATGAATGAATAATTTATAAATGAATAAATGAATGAAGGAATGAATCAATAAAATGCTATTCAATTTGAATGAAAGAATGAATGGATAAATGAGTGAATAAACGAATGAATGGATGAATGAATGAATGAATAAATAAATGAATGAACAATGAATGAATGAATAATTTATAAATGAATAAATGAATGAATGGAAGAAGATCAATAAAATGCTATTCAATTTGAATGAAAGAATGAATGGATAAATTGCTATTCCATTTAAATGAAGAAATGAAAAAGAAAAAAAAATTAATCCTGTAAATAGGGAGTTCAATTAAAATATGATCAAGTGGGGCAATTAAGAGTTTTACAATTTAAACTTTAAAGTTAGATGAAATAGATATATGTAACTAAATAAACTCAATTCTTTATATGTGTCCCCTCCTAAATGTCATGGTCTCAAGTGAGTAAAGAGCTACTCGACTATGCATAAAGATATATGTAGAATGAGGCCCCAGAATTTACTAGTTACTATAAATGAAAAACAATTAACGATTTGTTTACAATGAAATGAAAATAATGATGAAATTTAATTAAAAGAGATAAACAGTGATCGTGGCAGTTACAAATAGAGATATGAATATTTTACGTAACTTATGATAATATGTCAGGTTCGTAAGTTTACGTTTCCAGACAGTTGATGGGCTTGGATGATCTATTCCTCTGATAACAGGATCGGACTCGTAAAATTCCACTTCCAGGCAATTGGTAATGAGTTAATATGTAGTCCTTTGACAGCGGGCTCGGGTTTGATCCTTGAAGATTATACAATCAAAGTTAAAAGCTCCGGCGTCTTAATGGTGTAGATATAATATCTACAAAGTCCCAAAAGATAAAAATCTTACAGTATATAGAAGGAATAGAGCGACTGGCCGACCGGCATAGATTGTGAAGAGAAGTGAGTGTCAAATGTTAGACCTATCAGCTTTTATAATAAGTGGCTACGTGACAGAATGTAGAACGAAAAGTATTCACTAATTAGAAATTAATTCGAGGGAAGGCTATAAAAGGAAAGACGATCTAATATTAGAAGGTAAAGTTTATCTAAGCCTACCGAAATATAACTGGAGTGAGATGAATTCAGTTCTTAATAAAATAAAATTTAATAAGATAATTGTGAACAACCTTTACTGTGACAGTAATCATTGTTGTGGTAATATTATCAAGTGACGGAATAGCGAAGAAAAGGAGAGACTTCAAACCCTCTCTCTCATCTTTTGGTTCCTAAATCCTTGGGAGTGTGTATGTAACCAGGCCTTCGGAGTACTAATAATATTCAATAGGTTATATCAACGTGGCATAACTATTTCAGTATAAGGATGTTTAGGCAGATTCTTAGGAGAAATTGAGGTAAAAGAGCGATGATAGAATATATTTATTGACGGCTCGTATTTATTTTGACTAGAAAATAAAATACCATCACTCTGAAACCAGAAGATCAATTATACAAGATATGTATCCAGTACTCCGGAGTAGTGATTTTACACTTCCAATATAATAGGAACCAGTTTTTTCACATCACACTCTTCTTCCCTATTGGTAGCAAATTTACTCACGCAGTACCCCGACCATGATACGGGGTGGAATTTCTCTCAATAGCTGTAGTCGTCACATGAGGAGTCCAATGTGTATTGAAGTAGAGACCTATTAGATATTCACATTTTTGGCAATACGTATGACCATGCAATGAAATAACTGAACTTAGTCAAAAACAATGACTGAAACTGTTGGTAGTACAAGAAAAAATTACACCCCATCTGGAATAGATATATATATGAAAAATGTGTATGAAATAGTGCCAGACAAAGCAAGAAAGATAAATACAATTTTATATTTTCAGCTATAGATAAATCACCAAACAAAGGTTTAGTGCCGACATGAATAACCCTTGTCCAAAGCGAGCAAATGGGGGGTAAGTAATAATCTTACCATAAGAAGTGCCTGAAACGGGCTCGAACCTAAGCCTTCCGATCCATCGTGCATTACCTTAACATCTCTCTCCCATTTGTTGGCAGCGTATAAATTTTGCCCGCCAGATAAATCGCACCAAACACAAAACTGTTTTACCTTTGAAGTTAAAGGTCTGAAAGAATTTAATGAGAATTTATCACAATAATGGCTGTATAAAAACAACACCAAAAAAAATAAATTTGTGAGTGACGTCATCATCATCCAATCTATAACATTCTAACGAGAGTTTTGTTCGTTACAACCAGTGTTGTAAGAGTGATTCTTTATTAAACACGTAACTTTGAATTGACCAGTTGATTTTTTATCAAACAAAACACGCTGTTTGTGACACATCCTCATGTACAAACACCGCCGGTTGTTGATAAACAATAGATTGACTGAAATCGGCGTTTATCCGCTCGTAATTGTTATTGTTTTAGGCAACCAGTTGTGGGATTATTTGTTAATAGATTTTCTTAATCAGACTATAAGTGTTTCAGGTTACACATAGTTTTGCGTGTTGGTGGATTGATCTAGTGCGTAGAGCTAGTGAGTATTTTACTTTTACGCATACCTTTGATCGTAATACCTGCACTTTTGGCTCGGACATTTTGAAGAGGCGCGATTATGTTCCTTTCCACTCCAAGTTTATTCGGCACTCGTTGACGATCGTGTCAATCGAGAATGTGGTGATCTTAATCTTGAATATACATGTCTTTGACACATACTAAACTGACACACTGAATGATAAATATTTTCAATAATAATTACGTAAACGTCAGTACAAGTACGAGTCCCATTTATCAAACGTTGGAAGAAGCATTGGGTTGTACCGAAGCTATCTTTGGAGTATTATGACAAGCAGCTAAATCAGTCAACCTCTCAGTTTATGCGTATTAATGACAATATTTTGACAAAGTAATAACAGGAATTAAAGCGTATTCAAGTGTTCGTCCAACCGAGCCAATGTGATTTGTTGTTGTTAAACGTTTTGACAATACTAAATAAATGTAAATAACAATAGAAAATTGAATGGTCACTTGAATTTAATTAACGGAGACAGACAATATGGACGTTTCCGGTTTCCCCTTTGTT
>NC_088362.1:91189344-91219344 GCF_034508935.2 Berghia stephanieae | reverse complement strand
TCGCGATTAATTCAAACATCGATTTGATTGCCTTTGCCTACATTTATACAATCGCTAGATATTTTCAATTGATCTATCGATTACTTTGATCGTCGTTGAGGTGAATGTTTGTTTTCATGTGTTCGGCATTGTTGTTGCTGGTCATGGTGCTTTATTGATCTTACCTCTGTTGTCACTTTTTTCGGCATATCAGTTTTACGACATCTGAATCCAAGTCCCAGATATCGGATTTTTAACTTTGAGTCTTAGTGATTTTGGTATCATTTAAAATTGGCACATTGTAAACCCTCAAGAATCTGTTCACAATAGAAATGGCAACAGTAGTCGGCTATGTGATCTAGTGGTATGACACTCGCCTTCGGATCAGAAGGTACTAGGTTTGAGCCCCGCTCTGAGCGGCGCATAGTTGAGTCCTTGAAAAAGGCTCTTTACTTACTTATGTGTAAAATGACTACATGGCTGTTAACAGCGTTGTCTTCGTCGGGAAAAATTGTAATATCGCCTAACAGGCGTAATGTCTCGTCTTACATGTAAAGTGTTGCTGTTGGCTGAGTGGACATTGCGCCATATAAAAGCTCAGGTGTTTTTTTTAGTCCTGTTAGAGCAATTTATGCAGAAGGATCCGAATATTATTCCAGGTTCTGCCTACAAATGGACAATACCCATTGTTTACGACCCTTTGGATCGGGACACTTGACTACTTGATTCAATTCAAAGCTTGTGTTTTAGTGTATTGTTGTCTTGAAGGTACTGCCCCTTCCTACCTTTCAGAACTAATTGAAATATATTCAAAACCCGCCCCTTACGTTCGGCCAGTGATTCCACCAAACTAGTTGTCCTCGAATACGGAAAAATGCTGGAATGAGATCCTTTTCTCATTTCGGACCCTCTGTTTGGAACGCCTTACCACAGAGCATTCGTGAAAAAGAATCTTTGTCTATTTTTAAACGTTCGCTTAAAACATATCTGTTTCGTCTTTAGTAGATGATATGAGAAGCAAGATAGGTTTGGGTTTGTGTTGTGTGTTGTGTTGTGTGTGTGTGTGTGTATGTGTGTGTGTGTGCTTGTGTGTGTGTAAATGAGTATGTTTCAGCCAAAGTAATTTGTAATTTAAGCGCTTAGAGTCTGGTGTCTCGGAGTTATAGCGCTATATAAGTTTTCAGCATTATTATTATTATTACTTCAAAGTACTTTCCGCTAGATATAACGGACCTGGCAGTGTAGACAGACGGGCAAGGTGTAAAATTCCAGACTCTACACGATTCTAAAATCGATCGAATTGCTTGTGAGTCAGATGATCTCCCTAATGAGCTATCAGTATTCTTAATTGAAACTTTTCATTTCCTATTTTAATGAGTTACTAATTCAAATGAGACGCGATCACACAACGAACAATGCTGATGAAAATGGGTTTCCTACTTATCTACAGAAATGCAATCATCTTTACGTTATCTGGCCTAACATGATAACCATGCTTGAAAGGTTTGTTGTTTTGTTTTGTTTTTTTTAGTAAATTATGATAATGTAAAGAAACAAAATCATATAAAATATACCCCCATGGGTGTAAAACTATATATTAAGCATGCTCTAGTCGTGTTTTCACCCCAAGGGAAACCATTTCATGTTATAATTTCATGTATACAGTACACGTCGTCTGTTAAGCGCCATTACTTTATAAATAGAAATCATACCAAAAAGCCGTACCTAGACAATACAAATGTTGGTCAAAATAAAATCATTTTTGTAGGTATCAATAAATTACGATGACCTCCGCTCCAAGTTGTCCATAAGTCCTAAAGCTCAAACTTCTTTTTTCAAACAAGTTTATGCATGATCATAAAGACATGAATTATGATTTTTTTTCCAGCCAATATTGGTAGTCATCTGACAAAATTGTTTCTATTAAAAAGATTGGATAATGAACGATCATTGAAAATTGACATCTTTTCTTTAAATGAAAAAAAAAGTATATTACTCACCTGAAAAACTTCTGTGGCCATTTCCTACAAATCAAAATAATGAAAAAGTCTACGACCGACCGGTCCACAAACAACAACAAGAATCCCACAACTACGAGAGAGAATCAACTTAAGATCTCTAAAAAAGAACTGGCGATAACTTTTCACGTATTGTACCAGCACTGGGCAGCAGCAACAGCGGCAGCAACACGCCCGACTTGTCAGCGTTTTGGGACTCCGATTAAAATGAAAGTCCAGAGCCAGTCGACTAAGAAATGCCGTGGAGATTGAGTAGGGCGATATTGTTTTCTAATCGATAAAATCAATTCGTCTAAGGTAATCAAGCTACGATCAAATGGCCAGTTAGTTGTCTTCTTTTCACACAAGTTTTTGGTAGTTAGGAGAGTTGTGCTCCAAAGGACTAAATGCAACCGATTCGCTCTTGACAGTTTTAGTTTCTATACGATTGGCGTATGAGATTAGCGTTGATCGATTTTATGCATGTGTTTGTGTGTGTGAATGTCTGTGTGTGTGTTTATGTGTATTTGTGTAATTTATGTGCGTATGGAACAATTGTTTATGTTATCGGGTGGTGGTTGTGTATTCCAACTAAGGGCGGGTGTAAACCAGTATGCAACAGGCGTGCATGACAATGTACAAAGTAGCAGTAATATGTAGAGAGAATGTATTATAAATTACGTACAAGTGTGTTGTTAAATCCCACAGAGGGGTGGTGTACTGTTCTTTGTGCCATACGACATAACCCAACGACGGATTGAGGCTAATCTTTGCACCAGTGGTTAATGGTGTTGTTTGGAGTAAGGGGAAACCTTTCAAATGGGAAAATTATCTTTTCAGACCGGTGGACAAGATGACGATTACGGGTTATCATTTTTTTTTTAAAGTCTTTTTAATGTTCAATTTCCGAATGCAATATCGCTTTGAATATCCGGGGGAAAATATCATGGTTTGAGAGTATTTCTATCGCAACAATCAAGGTGGTCTGTTTAATTAATAAGTTCAGAAAGGACGTATCTAAATGGTTTAGATTTTCAAAGTTCTCACTGTAAAGCCGTTTTGGAAATATATAATTAAAGTTCCCTTTCTCTGCAGGAATATCATATGAAAGAGATTTATGACATGTGCGCAATATTAAAATCTCAATTTCCAATTTAGAATTAATCGTTGTAAAATCGATAATTTGAATATATAGAGATTTCATCTCCAGTGACATTTTTAAAAAAATAATTAGATTTCAAATATCATTGCATTCCTCTGCCAATTCTATCCATCCTGAAAAATGTTTACTTATTCATTATCTAAATTATCCCAGTATTTTCCTTATCTTAAAAATTTATGTTTCAAGTTTCGCCCCACTGATTTGCATTCTTACTATGTTGTCAAGAGTATACCCGTCAAAAACGTTATTTCCACAATCAACCAATCACAACTGACAGCTATTTTACCTATACAATTAATTTGGGATCGTTGTAAATTGGAAGTTACAACTTCACGTTCATACATTACTGTTATTACAGATCTTCCATTCCAGCTGAACGTCTGGGGGGGGGGGGGGGGGGGGGGAGGGGGAGGAGTGACGAAATAACATCAAACTGTTATCCATTTCTATTCTTACTCATTCTCTTTTCTGTTTAATTTCCTTTTTGTTTCCCTCCAAAATTGTTTAATCTACTAGTTTCACTTTGAATTTCTAGTATGTTTCCAATGCGCCATGGACATATCATTGTATAATCTATCGTTCTTTTTTTGTGAAAATGAGGCGCTGTAATAGCAATTTTTTATGGAATATTCCGCAGGTATTCGACTATATCACTTCACTCTCCCAGAACTTGCGTGTAATGATACGAATTCGTCAATGATGTCACCTTATCTCTTAGAAAATTAGTACTCTTCCACCTACCAGCTGCTGCTGAGATGACGATATTCTTATTTAACATTTCCAATATTACGCTAATCAATTTTAATTTCCTGCAGATGTTTTTGGTGTCATGTTGTTTCATATTACAGGATAAGAATTCCGCGGATCAAAATCAGCTAGATGACCTCTGACCTCGGGCACCCCGTGGTGTCGTCGCGTTGCTCGCAGGACCCAAGATATCAATACAAAAGTACTACACAAAGTCGGGTCACCTGCCACGGCAATAGAAAGGCAATAATACCAATAATACCGTAATACAGTATACATTATTGGTTATTGATTTCGATCATTAACACGGTTATTCATACATCAATACTGCTATAATAATATAGGCTATGTCATGTTATTCCAGCACAGAAATTGTATCAGAGGCGTAAAGATAAAGAACGTTTATAATACTAGTCTTTTATAATTTCATTTGGTTGTTTTTGTTGTTATCGTTATTGATATTGTCATTGTTGTTGTTACTGTTGCTACGGATGTAACTTAAGGAAAAGTTTCAAAGTTAATTTCATGATTCGTATTAAGTACGGCATCTCGCATTAAAAGTAGAGAGCGGTGGGGGCTGTCTGAAGCCTGGGGTCGTGAAAATACGACAGTAAAGGGGAAAATGGACAGGCTTGGGATGGGAACAATCCAGTGGTTCCATTTTCACATTTTCGTTATCATTGGCATCTCGGCATTATGGCATAATATAAAACGAAGCAGAGCATGGTCAGATGGGTGACAGTAATCACAAGACGTTGTCTATTGGAAAAAGGCACGTCACCTACTTAATCCACTTAACTCAGGTAAAAATGAGTACCTGGCCTGGCTATTAGCACGCCTTATATTGCAGGAGTGTAACAAAAATAGCGCGAAAAAGGAAACCTAGATCGTATTGATATCAATGTATTAAATATGACCTGCTGTGGGAAATATTAGACGCTAAGGAGCGCACTGATCAAGTTGAATAGGCGAAAATGCACTGTATGAACGTTTATAATACTAGTCTTATATAATTTAATTTGGTTGTTTTTGTTGTAATCGTTATTGGTGTTGTCCTTGTAGATGTTATTGTTGCTACGGATGTAAGTTTAATTGTAATTATATGCTATTTTTATTCCTTTGTTGTTGTTTTTGTTTTGCGTTTTTTGTTTAAGGTTTTTGGTTTGATTTTATTTTTATTTTCGATTTCTTGTTCGTTTTCTTTTTTTTTATTCGTTGCTTTTTTGGTTTTGTTTATTTATTTTTGGTTGGTTGGTTTTTGTTTTGCTTTAGTTGTTGTTATTTTTAAGGGGAGAGGGTGGGAGATCGTATGTTCTTTTAATTTATGGTTTTCTTGTCAGTGATACTGATGTTGATGATGGTCATCATCATAAAGGGAGCGAGAAAGAGAGTGGCGAGACACAGAAATATAGACAGAAAGAAGGAGAGAAAGAGAGAGAGAGAGAGAGAGTGTGTGTGTGTGTGTGTGTGTGTGTGTTTGTGTGTGTGTGTGTGTGTGAGAGAGAGAGAGAGAGAGAGAGACAGAGAGTCTGGGTGTGGTATCAGTCCCTCTAATTATAACAGCAATCAAATCAAAACAATATAATTCCAATTTGATCCATTTGTTTGTGTGTGTGCCATTTCTTTCTGATATCTATTCCTCTATCTTTTTGTCTTATATATATATATATATATATATATATATATATATATATATATATAAATATACATATATATATGTATATATATATATATATATATATATATATATATATATATATATATATATATAATACAAAAACCATGATATAATAGTACTCAAACATTTTGATTAAATATAATATTTAAAGTGTAGAAATGTTCTGACTACTTCTACATAATTGTTTTTTGCCCACTAAACACCAAAAAAAAAAAAAAAATATATGTTTTAACTGTATTTAACTCTCTATAGATCTATCTATCTATCTATTTATCTATCTTGTATCTGCCTATTTTTTTACCTACCTATCTAATAATCTATTTATCCATCAATCTATCCATCTATCTATTCATCTATTTATCTATCTATCTATCTACCTATCGATCTATCTTTTTATTTACCTATCTATTCTTTGTCAGTCTCTCTCTCTCTCTCTCTCTCTCTCTCTCTCTCTCTCTCTCTCTCTCTCTCTCTCTCTCTCTCTCTCTCTCTCTCTCTCTCTCTTTCTCTCCTTCTTCTTCCTCATTTTAACGAATATACTTGAGTGAACCTTTATGTATTTACATGAGTTCGCGCAATGTTTTTCTTTTATTGCTAACAAGCGTTGATCAATAAATCAATTGATTTGATTTACTAGAACAATTACTCTTCGAATAATGATTAGAACGATTTCATTCCATCACAACAATCATGTGACCTGGAAAAGAATACAACCCCAAATCAAACGAGCCAATAATATTTTTCAATCGTCTTTGTTTCACTGTTTGGGAAGTGTCAACATAGGAATTACAACACCATTTATCCCGACGGAAATCTTTCTCATGTAAATAAATTTCACATCAAGAATTGTTCCGCGTGGTTGGTGAACAAATGGGTGAAAATGACCTAGCCCCGACCTTGTGTCAGTGTGCAAGGCACTTTACACACACGAGCCCTTTCTAATCATGTTTTGACGAGTACCTAACTTTAGACAAATGTTCTTTCAAGCTATAATCTCAATAATATTAGATTAGAGCATTTTATATTACTGAAAAATATCACAAATCGCAACGGCCGTGTGGACTAGCGACTTCATAATATATATATATATATATATATATATATATATATATATATATATATATATGTGTGTGTGTGTGTGTGTGTGTGTGTGTGTGTGTGTGTTTATATATATAGGCCACTCAACGACGACATATCCCAACTCATGAAGAATAATATATCGCATTCTCTTTATATCGTGATGGAGGCATTCATCCTATTTCACTTGTGAAGTGTCCAAGTGAATACATGAGTAGTCACAACGCTCCAAGCTGGGTGGACGTAAATATTTGATGAGAATAACCATTTGCGTGACTAGAAAGTATTCAAACAACATACGGATTCACTCGTTAAAGGATGGCCGCAAACCAGATTCTCACTTATTCAGACTTAATCCTTTTGGATGCGTCTTTATTCTAATAAATTTGGGTCAAAATTTCAAAGTGAACACCGAGTTACCGACCGGATACTGCGGACTGTAAAAAAGTATTTCATGAATAAAGATTGTCACAGCGTCAAGAAAAATATTTGACCATGAATGTTTCGGGTTCAAACCCCTTTTCAGCCAAAATAAGAAAAGTAAAACATTAAAACTAAGTAGAATTGTTTTAAATTGCATGGCAAAAATGTGAGTATTGACTATAAATGGAAAATGAGTTGACGTCATTGTGTATTTGGATAAGCGATGATCCTGTCTTCTGTATGTCAAATAAATGAATTATATAGAATGCTACTGGGTCAAGATGCACATATTAGCAGATGTTGATATCTGAATGCATTTATGGGCTCAACTTAACATTGTGATAATGGACAATATTTTGCGCTTGTTTGAGAGTATTTCCATTACAACAATATTGACTTGGCTTATTGCCGTCCGCCTCCTAATCAACCGCCAAGGACGCCTCGGCAGCCTCTCTAATTCTATTGACGAATTCCCTCCACTGGTTTCTGTCCTTTGGGAAGGACTGAAGGTCTGCAAGATCTTCTTCTCTTGATGGTTCTCGAGACGCTCCAATAAGTCTCTGGTTATTATTGTGTGAATGTTTGTTGTAGGTCTGCCTCGATATTTATTGTTTGACCTGATTGCGCGAAGTATACTTGCATGGCTTTGTTTGCTGGATCATTGGTGTCTCTTCTACGTATGTGCCCAACAATGAGACAATAATAATTTGGGTTATCAGACCTGTAAATACGTTTTCGGGTCAATCAACAAAACGCGACTTCTGATATTTATTGGGGACGGAATTATTTCACATCTACTTACCTGATTGAATATCGCCATGTATTGAACCAAAAAAAAATATTACCTATGTAACATTATTTTTCAATTTTTGTACCTTTTGAATCATTCCAAAATCGAGCATCCGCAAAAGAAAGAAAGACAGGAAGAGAGAGAGAGAGAGAGAGAGAGAGAGAGAGAGAGAGAGAGAGAGAGAGAGAGACCATTTCCTTGGCCATATTCATTATTCATGCCGAGCATTCGGTAACTGAGGTTACACAGCTTTCCAATGTTAGCAGAGCTATCTGCTATTCTATGATTGCTAAGTCAAACATCGAGGGCTTTTGAGGGATCAAAGGCGGACAGGTCGACCCCGATTAAGAACGGCCGGTGATGACGATGCAATTGTTGCCCTCCACGGTTGATCCCCTCCTTTCTGCCTAGGACACAGCTGTGAAAACAACATTTCGAGATGGACGTTCTGCGAAGCCTTGCAAGTGCTGGACTTAGAGCAAGAAGACATTCTTTGCAACTTCAACTGAGAGTGAGAGGTTGGGAAGAGCTCGCGACCACAAACGTTTGAAGGCCGATGACTGAGGCAAAGTTTTATTCAGTGATGAATCAACATTTCTTGTGGACAGTCGAGATAGACAACAATTATCCTATGGAAGGAGGGGGGAGAGGTATGTTGACGAAAACAGTGTTGAAATAAGAATCAGGCGGTATGTCACAGTGACAGTTTGGTGAGCAATTGGTTTTGGACGAATAGTGCCCTTAGTGCAAATTAAACTGACGTATGGATGCTGAAGTTCATATTGATCAAATTTTGCGCTGACAAGTCCACGTGAGATACAATGCTGATTTTCACTACGAGAGTGACCTAACTCACAGGGCAGCGATACAAGAGCTTTTTGGAATCTGTGATCAGATTGCTAGAGGGGCAAGCTATAAGTACAGGCAGACCTCAATCCCGTTGGGCACTTCTTTGATCTCCTCAAAAGACGAACAAGGGAACCACGGCGCAACGTAAGGACTGCCGACGAGTTTTGAACCATTGTTAAAACAGCATGGAATGATATTACAGTAAATGAGATAAACCCTTTGATAAACTCAATTGGAAGGCATGTCCGAGCAGTGATTGGAAATCATGGCGGCCATACGCGTTATTGACTTTGTTGCGTCCAATTTGCACCCTCTGTTTCCAAATCAAAGCAACCCGACTTTTGAGTAGTCATTACATTTAGGATTATGTAGTATGTTAATGAAAATTGGCTCACATATCTTAAAACATTTATTCATTTATTCTGTGATATTATTTTGCTCCAATTTTGTCTCTTGAAATTCAAATGAATATGCTCAACACAAATGTCAAATTACTCTTGCACATGTGTATATTGTACGGCACTGTGTTTTTTTGGAATTAATGAAGTTGACGTCACTAGGCTTTTTGCTCTTATTTTAAGACCACCTTTGGGTGATGAGACTCAATAGCGTCTCTCTATCAGACTAGATGCATTTAAGGCTACACATAGTTTTGTGTCTTGGTACGATTGATATGACGGGTAGAAAAGGTGGGTATTATACCTAAACGCTTATCATCAAGAGATCATCTGTGTCAAAAAATAGTGAAGGGCGTTCAAAGTATGAAGGATCCCACAACAAGAGCTGGTCAGATGTATTTTAAAGAAAGCTATGGATAAGAGCCAGCCATCTTTGGAATACCAAGCAGCGCTATCAGTCAGCAAAACATGTATGTGATTATGTATCACAATATTAGACAAGATGAGTGGAATTGCATTGTCACAGTTGCATGAATATATCAAATATATTTTTGACAGCATGTGTTAAAATGTAAGGGTCATGATCTGTGGGGCTGATTTTTTTCGAGTGACAGGTATGGACTGAAGTTGCCTATGCTATGGAGGGATCGTATACTATTCAATGCCTCAATCGATAGGTCGGAACTTTCTTACATATTTACTTATTCATTACACTGATACATTGTGCTGACTGGCTGCCTGTCGTTTCTTATAGCCACAGATACAACCATTCTGCCGCACACTCAAAAACACATTTTTATTCACTTTGACCGAAACAGACTTACTTAAAATAGCGATTGGTTAAGATGTGACCAAACATTTGAAAAATGATCCAACCTAAGTCTTCAAAACACCATTTTTTACAAGTTTTGAATGATCTCGATAGGTAGATATTTGAAGTAAATGTTTCTAGTCATATTAACGAATATGTGTTTTCTCAGCGTACTGTCAGCGTATTGTTCTAGGGTGTGTATGTTTGTACCTTTATGTGTGCCTATATAATGTGTGCCTTTAGTAAAATCCTTTGATTGCCTGTGTAATCATGCGTGCCGTCAATCTTATCGTTCTGGTCGTCACGCACGGCACCAAACTCTCATGACTTTTTAACTTGTTTGGTTTAACTAGCTATCAATACATTTATACATTCGAAAAGTACTGTGAGAAAAAATACAACTTTTCGTTTTCACTATATAGATACACATACACGAGAGAAGTGGGAAACATGGGACAGTAATCCACTTGTAAATTTGGAAATCTTCCAATACTTTTTATCAAAGTCTAACATTTTCATTTTAACACGTAATGTTCATTGAAACGTAAACTTTCAAGATTTAAGGTATACAATACAAAGAGTGTGATTGTTTGATAGTTTGATCAATTTAAATGATTTTGAATCGGATCTTGAAATGGGAGTTTGGATCACGAACAAGTCAGACGTGGAATAACCTTGGAGTTAATATAGGATAGTCGCTCTAACATATTTTTTAAATTATCATTTTTATTAATAAGGTGGCTGAAGACATAAGAGAATGCTCTGGTTCCTTGTTACTTTTTAGTTACAAATAATTATTTTTAGCATTCAACGTCTCTGAAACAATTATAGTCGTTAGGCTGTGGGAAACAATAACAGCATGTTTCTAATTCTACTGTAAGTTGAACTTTCCAACGTTCTTCTTATTTATATGACCCGTTTCGTTCAGATTGCAAAATTAAATTTAAAAAAACAATACCCGTTTACTTCAATGTCAAAACTTCACATCAAAAACAAAAGTTAAAGCAATGATATGATATTATTATAAAATGATTGACAACTGAGAGTTTGTTCTTCTATTTGAAGAGTGCAGAACAACTTAAGAGTGAAGTCCCTTTGAAACACCAATAAACACACAACGAGTTAACTATGGACATCATCTAGATGCCATTTCCAATAGAATAAAAGCTCACGTTTAATTGTTATGTTCTCGTGTCCAGGAAGAAAATTCAATAAAGATTTTACTCACACACAAAGAGAAATATTGAGCAGACCCCTCACTTTTTGTGTTCACCGAAAGGACCACGGAGACTGGGAAGGAGAAAGTAGGATAGACAGATATATAAACATTGAGACAAAGGAAGAGAGAGAGAGAGAGAGAGAGAGAGAGAGAGAGAGAGAGAGAGAGAGAGAGAGAGGGCGGGGATAGATAGATAGATAGATAGATAGATAGATAGACAGAGAGAGAGTGAGTGAGGGAGAGAGAGTGAGAGAGAGAGTGTGTGTGTGTGTGTGTGTGTGAGAGAGAGAGAGAGAGAGATAGGCAGATATAGTAGGATAGACAGAGTAAGATGAGAGAGAGAGTTGAAGGGAGGGAAGAGTGGGATAGACATATATAAATATTGAGACAGGGGAGGAACACATACAGACATAGACGCACACACACACACACACACACACACACACATACAGAGGGGAGAGAGAGAGAGAGAGAGAGAGAGAGAGAGAGAGAGAGAGAGAGAATTCGATAGACATATATATTGAGACAGAAGAAGATGAGAGAGAGAGAGAGAGAGAGAGAGAGAGAGAGAGAGAGGGTGGGGGGGGGGGACGAGAGGGGAAGAGAGAATGAAATTTGACGGGGTCGGACAGTGCCTCATGGGTGTTATTTTCATTACAATCAGAATCGCCGGTTCCCGATCACAGAGGCCCACAGATTATACAGAGGGGTTGTGGAGAGCCCTGACGAGACAGTTTCGGGTGTTTCCCCGCGCGCAAACAACCGGTAGAGAATATCGTGCGGGGACACAAAAAGCGACAACGTAGGTTTCTCTATACAGGTTCTCTGTTAAAAGCAAATGACGGTTGAATTCGGAACTCCCAGAAAGAGTCATCTTTAGCTACTTTATTTTTGTCCTTGTTCCAGTTGTCTGCAGTTTTTTTTTTCTTCTATTTTTAATATCGACAGATGCTATTTCCTCTGACCATATGTCTCACACTACACAGTACGTGAAAAGAGCTTAAAAGGGCACATCTGCGAACTTCAAAACGCACTTCTTATACCAGTGAGGCATATCGAACAGATAAAAGAGACAAAATAATATAAGATAGATGATGAGATGGCGTCGCTAATACGAATAAACAAAACAAACGAAAAGACAATAAACCATAGAAATATTTGACGATGAAAACAGTAAAACAAACAGACCCAGCCTCGTCATCACAAGCCACACACACATACACACACACATACACACACACACGCACACACACATACACACACACATACACACACGGGGATATCATAAGAATTTTAATATCCAACTATCGTCACATTCTTCAGGATCATGTAGAAACGAGGGATGCATATAAGATTTCTGCCTTTAATGATCGAAATATGTGGGGCACCCCAGTTAGGGGCGACAAGAAGGTGGAATGGCCAGTAGTCAAATTAAGACGACGACTTGCGGATTTTGCAGATGCAGGACATGCCCCGACTTCTTCGTTAAAAAATCCACCAATTTTCAGGATTTAGTGTGTGTGTGTGGGGGGGGGGGGAGGGGGGGGGGGCGGCACGCCTTCATCTACGCTTATCGCAATTTGATGACCGCGATCATCTGCACCGGTTTCCACAATGCGAAAGGTTTGGACAACAAATACAGTCGATTTAAAACGACGAGGACAACCCTGTCCCCCATCATTTTAATGGTTCCAGTTATTGAGGAGTGGATGACACCCAAGTCGCCGTCCCTCAGTTCTGCCACACCACTAAACAACATAGGAGATACAGGGAGGCAGAACTGAATCTGAAATTTAACACCGAGTATCCTCATGGCATGAACTCGAGACTGGATATCATTTGAATTTAATTTCTTGTCCCTGCGACTCCTCATTTCATCCAATTACACAAGTCCACTATTACCACCGCCGCTGCTACTGTTGCTACTACTATTACTACTACTACTACTACTACTACTACTACTACTACTACTACTACTACTACTACTACTACTACTACTACTACTACTACTACTACTACTACTACTACTACTATACTATACTACTACTACTACTACTACTACTACTACTATACTACTACTACTAACTACTACTACTACTACTACTACTACTATACTATACTACTACTAATACTACTACTACTACTACATACTATTACTACTACTACTATACTTACATACTACTACTACTACTACTACTACTAACTACTATACTACTACTACTACTACTTACTACTACTACTACTACTACTACTACTACACTTCTACTATACTACTACTACTACTACTACTACTACTTACTACTACTACTACTACTACTACTACCTACTACTATACTACTACTACTACTACTACTACTACTACTACTACTACTACTACTACTACTACTACTACTACTACTACTACTAACTACTACTACTAACTACTACTCTACTACTATACTACTACATACTACTACTACTACTACTACTACTACTATACTACTACTACTACTACTACTTACTACTATACTACTACTTACTACTACTACTACTACTACTACTACTACTACTACTACTACTACTACTACTACTACTACTACTACTACTACTACTACTATACTACTACTACTACTATCTACTACTACTACTACTACTACTACTACTACTACTACTACTACTATCTACTACTACTTTCTACTTACTACTACTATACTACTACTACTAACTATACTACTACTACTACTACTAATTACTACTACTACTACTACTACTATACTACTACTACTTACTACTACTACTACTACTACTACTACTACTACTACTACTACTATACTATACTACTACTACTACTACTACTATACTACTACTACTACTAAACTACTACTATACTACTAATACTACTACTACTACTACTACTACTACTACTACTATACTACTACTAATAACTACTACATACTACTATACTATATAATACTATATACATAACTCTATAATAATAATATACTAATATTATAATAATAATAATATAATAAATTAATAATATTAATAAGAATAATAATTATAGATTAATGACCCATATTTTGATATTTTAGTTTGTGGACCGCCTTGTGAGTTATCTTTAGTAGTGGTAAAGGAAACAAGTGATCCCATTGGTTGAATTGGTGAAAACAACTCACGATTTGTTTTCTTTTGTGGCCAAAGACATATCTTTTGACGTCATTTGTTGGTCAGTGTCAGGCTAAAAGTTAACGATGGCTACACTCTGTCACTCTGTGTGCCTCTACATTTAACCAGTAAACAGCTGTATCATGTAAAACACGTGTTTAAAATATTGGCCAGAAAACTAGTCCTCCAAATATTGATTAATTTAAATGACCCTCATCTTGACAAAAACTCTCAACCTGGGACTTCGCGAAGTTTTATAATTTTTACATTTGTATGTAATTCTCTGTTCTGACGGTCAACATTTCACATTGGCTTTACGGATCAATTTTGGCCACACAACCCTAATTTGTTAAAAGAATGGATGTACAGAACGACACATTGAAGACACATTTCAATTTCTTGCATTCCTAATAGCTCCCAATAGATCAGTTGCTAGAGCATCCGCTTCACACGCAAAGGGACCAAGACCAATCCCGGGTGAAGTCGATATTTTTTTTTGCCTTGTCCCCTTCCATTCAGCAGAGAGTGAGTAGCTGAGTTGGTTAGATCTGGCGGAGAGTACTTCACGATAGACCAGCATCCTTTCAAAAGAGTAGCAAGCATTGTTATTGTCCCTTTCACGCTATATAAACCGGGATAAACTCCAGCTCTATGGGCCTAATGGCTCTGGAAGATTACTTTTTCTTCATTGTCTTTACGCTGATTATCTGTATTCTAATATAGAAGTATATGTCCTTATCAAACGTCATCCATGTCATACGATTTGAAAGAAATTTGGTCTCGCTAGTAACAGTTAAAAGAAGTTAGAGAAATGGTGTCCATGCAAATCTTCTATTTTAAATCTATTTCTTATCTTACTCGCTTTCTTTGTGTTTCTTGTTTAATTATGTTCCCATCGAATGTGAAAGCAGACATTCCGTGGAAGCCTGACAAGTAATCTCGACGGGTCTTCCCTCATGTGTAAGGTATCAATGGTTATTCATTAAATAACCCTGTCAAAATGGATCGCCTACTTGGGTCACCATTATGATTTTTCAATGCCAGATAAACAAGAGAATGCAATTTTAATGAAATTAGTACCAAAATATTTAATTGACATTTTGATTTTGGTAAATTTTTCTTGACGTCACTTGCTTCAACTTAACACAGATGTAGGTATAGATTTTACTGTTTTTAATTCTACAAAAGCAAAACAAATTGTAGTTTTATAAAGCTATGAGACTTTTTGAAACACTGGAAGAAGACGCTGAGTTGTTGCTGTTGATGTCATTTTTAAATTATATTTACATTTTCTTTCTATCTGTATTTCTTTTCTTTCTTTTTTTTCTTTCTTTTTATTGTTTTTGTTTTGTTTTGCTTTTGTTTTTTGTTTTTCTCGCCTTTTTGTTTTGAATTTTCACACCAACTGGCACAATCTATTATATATATTTAGAAATATTCTGATTTAAGAAAATGGCGTCCTATCTGAGAATAATAATGTATTTTTTTCACCAGCATTTTCTTTCCATTTTCTCTCATTTTTGTTCAAGTCATCTACAGAGCTGACCGCATAGAGTCAAGAGAATGAATAAATGTGTTATCAATCCAAAATATACAACACTTATGGAAAAGCAGCCCAACTGTATGGCTCAGAAACATAGAAAGTGACCAATACTCTTTGCCAAAAAATTTTCAAACCTTCACAAACAGATGTCCTCGAAACATACTTGGTATCAAATGGCATCAGAAAATCAGTAAAAAAAAAAGTCATTTGTTGAAAGCTGGACAAGAGAAAATTAGCAAACTAATCTCAACAAGAAAATGGACGTGGATTGGTCACACTTTCAGAAAACCAACAACAGACAATACGAGACAAGCTGTGGACTAGAACCATCAGGGGAAATTAAGGTTTTTCTAGTCGGGATTTCTTCAATGTCCTGCCTATGACAAGTAAAAAAAAAAATTACCCTTACCGTATTTCACGTCACGTGATTCACCGAGGGCAACAAAAAAAAAAACAAATTGCTCTCTCTCTCTCTCTCTCTCTCTCTCTCTCTCTCTCTCTCTCTCTCTCTCTCTCTCTCTCTCTCTCTCTCTCTCTCACACACACACACACACACACACTCTTTGATGGGGGTGATGAAAGCAAAATTTGAATTTGGAGGGCGATGAAGTCTCACGAGGGGGGAGGGGGTGGATGATCAGGATCCACTTAGAATGGATTATATTAGAAGTTATTTTGATTTTTTTTTACCCTCTCCTTACCAACTATAGGAAAATCGTCACATTCGTTACGATAAAACAAACATTTTCTTATTCAAATTTCTTTTGTACATCATAAAAATTAAAACGTGTGTCGTAGAGCATGTTTTTATAAAGAAATAATGTATCGCAAGAAATTACTGCTATTGTGTCAGAGTGATAAAAAAAATCTATTTTTGTATTAGTTGGGTGTGAAGTTTGGGGAAAATTCTGAAAATGTCTGATAAGGAGAGAGTTAAAGGGAGGTTAAACTGGGTCACCCAGACCTTGGGGGGCGATGACCCAACAAAGTTTGAGAGCCACTGGTCTATTAGTGATCATTTGATCTATTAGTGTACCAGGTTCATTAAGTCATCTGAAATCAATATTGCATTATTTTTCTCTCCTTTTATCATCTGCAGAGCACTTTTAAGTGGATGTTTAAGCGCTATAGAAATTATTTACTTATTGATAATTATATTATTATTATATTATTATTATTATTATTATTATTATTATTATTATTATTATTATTTTTATTATTATTATTTATTATTATTATTTATTATTATACCGTAGTTTGGGGTAAGAAAGGTAATCACACCATCAAGTAGAGAAGGTTATTTGCTCATGCTGAGCGCTGTTATTTCACTCTAAGAACGAACTATATTCTATCCTTATAGATCTATTGAGAAAAGCGACCATGAACGTTAATGGAAGTCAACGTTCATAACCACCTGAAGAGCTGTATCCTTTTCAAAGTATTCGTGGCAATGATTAATTAATAACAGTCATATTAATTTCCTTTTGTGGCAACCGATCTTAATAATCTGACGACGTCAAAGAATGCCTTTTTAAGATTCAAAAACATCAAGTTTGTCAAGAACTAAAGACCGTTGAAACCAAAGTTCTAGTGACTATGTGATGTATATTTTAGGATTCGACATATCTTTGTTCATTAAACATGGTGACCATAAAATCTGAAGAAATTTGGTGGCGGTGCCTATTAATGAGATTTATGGTCAATCCTATTGGGTTGCCCTGGTTGTGTCTTAACGTAAAAGAATTACGCTTTGCATAGAAATTACACAAGAGTAAAGTGGTTGAAGAGCCACAAGTAGTCTAAAATCCCAATCCGAGTGGAATCTGTGACGATAATTTCATACGCATTCTGTTGGTCCAAAAGGTCACGAGAATCAAATCTTTACGTTTTAGCCGTAGTATTGGGGTTTGAGGTTTATTTATTGGTGAGTTTGTTAACGGCAAAAAAGAGAAATAAGCGAAAACTTTTCAAATTGTTTTCAGTTTATTAGTTATCAAATTTATCCGTTTTCCATTTAATCGGAGTTGTTAGATATCTAGGGTTTTGTTTTTTAAATCTTATTTCTTAACGCTAGCTCTTTCTCATCCGTCTAGACAGATATCTGTTTTTACATCTTGATTTCAGATTGTCGGTCATCCTCTAAAAATCCCCTTTTTATAAATAAGTCTCAAAATGTTATTATTACTCAACCGTCGGCGGATTTGTTTACTCTGTGTAAAGTTACTATTTCCAGTCATTATATTCTTTCTGAAATTTCTGCCATTAAATCTAAGATTGAAATAACGGAAAACTCATAAAATTTCGGATAGAAAATTACTTTATCCAAATTAGAAAATAATAAATCTTATCGAATGATGTGTAAACGATTTTCAGATAGAGAAATAAATATGTTCTATTACATATTGTACTTTATCGTTTTACAATCTGGCTGTACAAACCGAATTTCCAATTTATACAGTAAAAATTGCATGTTAGATTTTTTAGATTTATCTATTTCAAATTTTCTACGTCATTGTCCATACTTAGGAAACCATTAGCGCCTGGGTTTAATAGGGTCATATTTGTAAAGCGGTTTACCCAAAGACACAACACCGAAGCCAGAACTTTGCTATCATTGCCATCTGGTCACTGACCAAGCTCGACATCACACAAGACGGGAAACTACACCGATTGTTCATCAACACCACTTTAACTAGTTAACTGTCGTATTCTGGAGGAAAAAAACATGTCCTTAAAAATGTAGCCAGAAAACTCGTGAGGTCTCAGGTTTGAGAGATTTTGCCAATATGAGGGTCATTTAAATCGATCAATATTAAGAAAGATTTTTCTGGCCAAAATATTAAATAACGTACATGCTCTTTAAGAGTACGGCAGTTAAATGGTTAATATTACACACATTACTGTGTATAGCCTTTAATAAAAATAGTCTGATCGATAGAATTAAGTGAGAACTAAACACTGATATGTTCATATTTAGACGGCAATTTTATTTTTAAGTATTATATTTTTTATGAGAAAAAGCTAAAATTTCAATATCTGATCATTTTAAAACTGAAAAATCATTATTTTCAGCATCTGATTCATCTCGATCGACATGCACATAGTTGCAGGTCTGATAACCGAACGCATTTACGGACTGGTTTAGCATTGTTGTTATAAATAAAGGAGCAGACACCGCGGTAAGATGAAGAACTGAACACGTGTGCGTGAATGGTACCAGACAAAGCAAGAAAGAAAAATACAAGAAAAAAATCCATCCCCAAAAAATCAGTTGACCTTGATCGTTTGTATAAAGGTTCGATCCCCAGTCGAGGTCGACTGATTTTTGGGAGGATATTTTTCTTGTACTTTTCTTGCTTGCTTTGTCTGGCACCTTTCATACACACTTGTACAGTTCTTTATTTTAGCATTGTTATAATGGACGATATTTAGAGTTTGTTTGACGGCATTTCCATTGCAACAATGAGCCCAATACAATTTGGATTATCAGACCTTCAAATGTGTACGTTTCGTTCCCGAAATTAATACCTCGTTGATAAGGCAGGCCACATGATAATCATTCTGATGATAACGACCTTTGTTATCAAATCCTTTGCGCGAGAACATTATGAAATTACCAAAATAAAATTCAACATCTATAATGAGAAATCGGAAATTGGGACGTGGCTCTAGGGTATTGTCTAGAAGCTAATCAAACCACAAGGGAAAATATTATTTTGGATTTGTTTTGTTCTGACCTGTGCTATTCTTTGGAAAAACCCGGGAAATATTAGTTATTATTCTACCCATCTCCCTAAATAATAAAACGTGATGATATCATGTTTACAATTATAATTTGTGCCGTTAGATTATCAAGCGTAAATTTCACTAAAATCAGAATATTTAAAAAGAAGTAGCATTTAGCTAAATGTTTTTTGAAGATGTCTTTTATTCAAGGATGACGAAACTGCCTTCTCGTGTTATTTAATAGCAGTTGCGAACTAAACAAAATTAATTAAAGCATCTAGTGTGTCAATAGTAAAGTTGTAATTTTCTACCAAATTATTATATTTACTTCTCTTTCCCCCTCTTGATTTATAGATATCTTAGACTTGTTCTGTTAATGTATTAAAATGTCAAAAAAGTCGCTGCTTGTTATTTCTACCTTCCAACCCTCCTTCTTAACATAGTTCCAAAAAAGAACTGGGGTCCCTTTGTGCTAAGTTTAATAATAATTCTGAATCCCTTATATTGTCTTCCTTCCTTTTAGTTCTACAAAGTTGTCTGTATTTATTTCTCTCTAAAACCATAAGTTGCCTATTTTCGTCAGACCCCATATTTTAAAATCTTCTAATAGAATCCCCAAACCTTCTTCTTTAGTCCCAAATTCCTTGTCATACCATTAATTAGCCCCAGTACCTCGATCTATGCCCCGCTGATTTCTAGCCTCTTAATGAATATTGTCCTCTCCTGTTTTGTCAAGATACGCGTAAACACGTCAAGTGATTCTTCTTCAATATTTTCGTTAAAGTTGGTTTTCAACATCTCAATCAGTGTTTCTACATATCTAATGGTGTAGTCGCAGGAGATAATATTTATATACGTCTCTTTTTTGTTGTTGATGTTGTTTTGTTTCCACTTTGCACTGTTTCTTTCATATAAAGAATTTACTTGGCCTATTATTTCCTCGGAGCCAATATTATGCATTCTCATGCTAAACAAAATAATACTATGGGCAGAGAATACATTAGGGCCATGGACTTTGAGATCAGTAAAATATATCAGCGTGTGTCTACCACATAATATGACGTAATCGATTGTGCTGTTATTATAGCATCCTACTATTTTGTTATTGCAAAAAGTAAATGAACCACTTCTATATCTGTATGCTCTCCCATTTAGGAGAAGTAGATTAGAGGCATGGCAACCCTGCAGCAGATTGAAGCCACAATTATTTATAACCTTGTCTTCATTCTGACGTATTCTACTTAGTTTCCCTAGCAGAAATCTTCGCTGCAAAATACATTTTCCTAGTTAGTAATTGATCTATCTGTTATATTTTGGCTTTGGTCAAGAACTAAACATTCCTCTCCAGTCCATGTTCTAGCACTTAGATCCCCTGCTACTACTACCCTTCCCATGTTCTGTAGATAGGCTATCTGGTATTCGCAGCTCAACTTTTGGCATTTATTATAATCGCAACATGAATGAACCATGATGATTTTGTAAATATAAGTCAATAACTCCTTGAGAAATATTTGTTGAAAAAGTCGATTAACTTTGAATCGAAGGGAGAGGAAATAGCGAAAGATAGGGCCCCGCTTAACTAATCATCAGACGAGAAGATTGTATTGATAGCGCCGATCATCCTATATTCATCAAACCAGAAGAGCCATTTCCGGCATGACCCAGTAATAAGAGCTGATCGAACCACGGAAAATATTATAGCTCATAAGGTCGAGTCACGCTCTCCCCGGTCAGGCGGAGTTGTCGTACCAGTAAGGTCGCGGGTTCGAGCCCCCATCGCCTCCGCGAAAATAATTTATTCTCTATTGTCTTCTGGCACTTTCCTACTCACTTCATTTCTTGTTGTTAAATACCTCTACGTTGGTCGTCTAGCTAGTCATGTATATGGTGTATTCAGACATTTAAATTGTTGTTTTCAAGTGATGACCTTTTAGATCACTCCCACGGGTAATGACATTTCAAACTGTATTTTGCAAAATGTAATTATTCAGGAAATGGTTAAAAATATAATTGTTCCTGAATTTCGTCAGCAACTTCTCGATCGTATTGATTAATAAAATGTATAATATATATATATATATATATATATATATATATATATATATATATATATATATATATATATATATATATATATCCATATCTCTGCTTTTATGAGGTCTATTTTCATTTTGAAAAGATCAAAGTGAACAACTAAATGACGCCGATTCAGTGGTGTATTCGGTTTGTCTACATGTGAATAAATATTTTATTGTTGACTTTTCCAAAATTTCAATAGGTCATACATTTGCATGTGATCTATTTTTCCTTGATTTCAGCTGTTTCAGCTCTAAACTATACTTTTCTCTCTCAATCAATAATTCTGTTTCTATTAGTAATGTATTACAGAGATTTTGAATTGCATATGTTAAAATTTCAAAGTTGTATCTGAAACCGTTTCCAAATTATACTTGATTATCCATTGGGCTGCTGTGTTTTGGTCACATATTTTCCCTTTAAGCTATATATCGAGATTTTTCACCACATAGTCGGTAATAACTTTTTAACTAGGCGAGATAGAGCGATAATTTTTTCAATCTAGTAAATGTTTCCCCCCTTTACTTTACTACGCTAAATTAATACCCATATTTCTGTTTTGAAAAATTCTTGCAATTGCTATATATACTATAAGGTTAAAAAATACGTGAGGTCAAAATAATCAATGTACTGTACTATATCGGAAGTTAAAGTAGCTTGGCTGGTGACATTGTTTGTTTGTTTGTTTGTTTGTTTTGTTTTGTTTTGGTTGTTGTTGTTGTTTTGGGGGTTTTTTTTGTTATTTTTTATTGTTTGTGGGGGGGGGGGGAGGGGAATACTTGGGCACTAAAAGTAGTAACATGATTAAAAGATGAGGAAATGAGGAAAAAATAGATGATGATGATGATGATGATGATGATGATGATGATGATGATGATGATGATGATGATGATGATGATGATGATGATGATGAGGAACAGGAAGAGACTATGAATAAAGGAGAAGACGAAAAGGAGGAAGAGGACGAGGAGGAAAAGGAGGAAGATGATGATGAGGAGGAGGAGGAGAGTAGGAGGAGGAAGAGGAAGAGGGAGAAAATTTTAATAACAACGCCGACAATAATAATAATACTAATAATAATAATAATAATAATAATAATAATAATAATAATAATAATAATAATAATAATAATAATAATAAAATATAATAATAATAATAATAATAATAATAATAATAATAATAATAATAATAATAATAATAATAATAATAATAATAATAATAATAATAATAATAATAATAATAATAATAATAATAATATTACACTGCGTGGAATCAACGCTATTTCAGATGGAACTCCCAAGGGGCTATTAACCCTCCCAATGAGGGCAATTATGGATATATATGGTCTTATAATATGTCTGTATAGCGGGAAAACAATCACAGATTCTTTGACTTTATTATTTTGATTTGAAAAATCATTTGTCTTTCTAAGCATCGGTGAAAATTTGACATTCTTGTGGTTAATAGTTGTCTTTAAATATCACAAATTGTTGATCTAATTTTAAGTGCTTGTAAATTATGGTGCACTTAATTTTAAAAATTGTTCTTCAAAACTCAGTGGCAGTATCTCAAGAGTTTTAATAAATATCAAAAGTACATTTATGCATCTATGTTCCTGTGCATTATTGTCATATTGGCAGTTGATTTTCTAGATTTCTTCATGGTTTTGTTAGTTTTGTATATTTTTTTACCAATTCCGTTCCTCTCAAACAGTTGTGCTGGTTATAACATTAAACTGATATGATTTATGTCTTTATGTGGTAAAATAACTCATGAGGATAAAATTTTATTGACCAGTAAAAACTAAAAACCAATATTGTGTATGATTTAATATCTCAATTTACTATCAATCTGCTTATAAAGTAGGACCTCTTTACAAGAAAAAAATCAATCACCCAACAAGGTTACTGGACATGCTACAAAGATTGCAGTATCAATCATCAATTACAACTAACACTAAGAAATGGTAGTTAAATTAAATGGTTATCTCAAACAGACGGACACAGTATGTGGACAAGAGAGGATTCAAAATTATGAGGGCATATAGTTTATTCCAAGTTGCGACCTCTTTCTCCTTATCGACCAACTACATTCAAAACGAACACACTGCCCATACAGGTTATATAGAATCATCTCCTTTCCTCCAAGAATACACGTTTAGTAATTGTCTTATAAAGTCATCTGATATACCATTGAACTCCAGTCAGTCATATGTAGAGATAAAACAATTGAATAACAGTCAGAGTCAAATCAGTATAACACCACAGGCACACCACAGCAGATCATTTAATTTTTGGGAAATCACTGCCATATATATTTGGACGCTTCAGTCTACAAAAAGTTAACACATTCTCTTGTGCACAAAAGGAGAACTTGAAATTACATTATATTACTTATTCAACATGCAAAATTACGAGTAATTGAGATGGATTTCAATTACCCTAAATATTGACACATGTATGACACTATATATACGGCATTTCCTGAGACAACCACACAAAGGCAGTATACATCTTCAAACAATAATGCCTAACATTAATAAAAAATATAATTTTGACTTGAATCGTAAGGGATTTAAGTATAGAAAAAAATCAACAAGCCATTGAAAAGTTGGCTTTCAAATGTGCCCAAAACTACATGATATTTTAAGCAGTTAAATGCTTTAAAGATAAGATTAATAATATTTTCGTCTAATGGTTTATATTTTATTCATAAACTTATATTTGGACATAATTCATGGAATGAAATACTGTGGGAGAGAAAATGAGGTTCTCACCAAGTCATGCCAACTAAGAATTTTACAATAAAAAATTCATATCTTTTAAGATTTTACAGCTCAGACAACAGAACTTGGCATGTGTCAAGATCATCATTTTTACTTTACAACGATGCTTGTTTCAATCATTTTCTGCCGCTGGGAATTAAATTATTAATATGCAAATTACAACAAATTAATTTCATTGATATCTCAAAAGCCACTAAATTGACACCTCTCTTATGAGCATCCTTAAGAGGTTACATTATTATCAACCATGACATATATGATGAAAGACACCCTTGCTTTGCTTGTGGTGAGGAAACAATGTTCATATTCATGTTAGTAACTGAGCAATACCATGAAATATTGCAGCAATTTATTACCATCAGCTGCATCACAGATTCCCCCTGACCGCTACCTGTTCCACCCACGGGCTGACCTCACTTATGGGGTCGAGTTGACCTAGCAATGAAATGGAAAGTGCAGTGAATGATGACATCGACAATAACGACTCACCTGTACCGATGGAATACGATGATAAAGGGGGTTGTCGACATGGACAGCCTCTGTGAAGATAGTGCATGGTTCGGCGTACATGGTGATTGTCACGAATAAAGCTTCTCTACTACTTGTACGGTCGACGAATTGACATCAATGCATTCGGTGTTTTGATGTTGGTTGTTGATTGGGGGTGATCTGAAATAAGGTATATATTTTTAATTGTATATAATATATATATATAATATATATATATATATATATATATATATATATATATATATATATATATACAAAACAACTCAGTCCTGACGATGGCAAATTAAGCCTGAAACATTAATGTAGACTGTCTCAAACATTGTGGTAAATATTTTTAAAAATAATATATATATATATATATATATATATATATATATATATATATATGTGTGTGTGTGTGTGTGTCTGTGTGTGTGTGTCTGTGTCTGTGTGTATGTGTCGGCGTAGGTGTGTGTATGTCCACGCGCGCTTTTTGTGAGACAGTGTATGTGCCTACTGATGCATGTGTGTGTGTGTGTGTGTGTGTGTGTGTGTCTGTGTGTATGTGTCCGCGTGGGTGTGTGTATGTCCACGCGCGCTTTTTTGTGAGACAGTGTATGTGCGTACTGATGCATGTGTGTGTGTGTGTGTGTGTGTGTGTGTGTGTGTGTGTGTGCCTGAAACCTTTTAAGAAATAAACTTATATAATTATTTACATAGCCATTTCACATTGGTCGTCATATATGGTTATTTCCTATAGTGGGCCATATGGAATCTGACATTCTGTCAGGCACCTTTTTTTGTACAAACACTCTTCACTCTATCCCTTCGTGCCCATTGCCAACTATCCGAATTTGAACCGTAGTCCAAGTTTTTATAACCAGTGCCACCAATATAGATACTAACCACGCTCGAATTCGCTTGAATTCAAAACGAGACACGGCGACGTTTTACTGTGCTACGGACGCCAATGACTGAGGCCTTGGCCAAGGTGGTAATGTGTTTTGTAACAGACTAAGTAAGGTAAAGTGGATCGTGTTCAGTGATAGGATCGCATGGGTGGACGATCAATCCTATCTACTTAGCAAAGCCCAAGTTTGATTTTGTTTTTGTTTTTTTGCCAAGATGATGGTCATTCTACTCCATTGATATTTGAAGGACGAATTTCTGGCCAAAATGTTAAATACATGTTTTCTTTTTTCAGACCTGTGTCAGAATTGGTTATTTGATCCGTGTCAGAAGTTTAATTATTTCAAGCTGTTATGTGTGTTATGATAACATTTACACTATGGGGATGTAATGTGGCTCTAGTATTTTCAGTGGCGGTTCTAGCCTATTTATAGTGGTCGGGCAAAGATGAGTCGGTCATATATATATATATATATATTTTTTTGTCTTGTTTGTTTGTTTGTTTTGTTCGCCTTAAAAAAAATTTATTTCAACCACAAATAATCACATTCACAATGCAATGACAATACCAGTAGATTTTAATTATTCCAAACGTAATCAAAAATGAATCACGAAAGAGAATACAACAAAAAATTAAAGCGAAGAGACATAATGCGACAACACCTTCACAATACAAGTCCATCTCGTTCACTCGAAAAATTAAAGAGATGCTTTAATCCCTCAACTGCGAGATTAATATTTCTGTTACATTACTGGTTTTCAGTAGTACGTAGTAACTGTAAAGTTTTTATCGAGAAGCAACAACAGCGATATGACTCGAGTTTCATTCAGAGCTCAAATTGCATAATTTTACTGCTCTCTTGGTGGTTAGAATGATTGTGCCGGTGGTGGTAGTGGTTGGAATAGTGGTAGCGGTGGTGGTGGTGGAGGAGGAGGAGGAGGAGGAGGAAGAGGAGACGGTGAGGGAGGATGTAATTATGGTAGTTGTTTTGATGGTGCTGTTGGTTAGAATGATAGTTGTGGAGACGATGACGGAAATTATATGATGATGTTGATATTGTTTTTATTTCTATTGTAGTACTTGATGTTAATGTTGTTGTTGTTGTTGTTGTTAATGATGATGATGATTATGATGACAACGACGATGTCGTCGACAATGATGATTACAATACGATATTACAAAGTTTATTCAATCTTAGGCTTTCGCCAATAAATCATAAAATTTGATGACAACATACATGAAAGTGGAAAAAAAATGATAAATGGAACCAAACAATAAACTGATACCATTAATAACCACACAAGAAAAAAACCAAAAAAAACAAACAAACAAAAAATCGTAATACCACCAATACGTACAATAATAATAATAATAATAATAATAATAATAATAATAATAATAATAATAATAATAATAATAATAACAAATGATAATAATAACAATAATAATACGAGTATTACCATCATCATTACTACCACCACCAACATAATTACGTTTCCAATCAGTTTTTCTCGTTTTTTAAAATTTGATACCTATAATAGACGAAAATTCCGGTGATTTTGTTAAAGGGTAGTTAAAATATCTACGATTTTATTAACCCTGAAAACTACGATTTTTATTTTCCTATTTCAAGTAGGCAGGTCTGCTATTAAGTATGAGTTCCATAGTCAAAAAAAAAAGACAAACAAAAACAAAGTTTATTTAATCTTAGGCTTTCGCCAATAATTCATACAATACAATTAAGACAAAATATTGCTACTAATCTCTCCTCATGCATTCGTTAGACGATAACAATAACGACCGTGTTATCTTTACTCCTTACCCAACCAACCCCTAGCTTCCCGCCTCTTCATCACGAACTATCTTATGTATGTATTAGCTTTAGGACGGGCAAGTACGGAATCTGCCCACCCTTCCTTTAAACGTGTCTATTTCCTCTTAGAATTCAACTATCTCCTTACTCAGAAGAGTATTTCTCGTATACTAATTCAATTGTTGAGAAAACCAAAATGGTGGTTGTATTTTATATATTTATTTAGTCGTGACTTTTGAATAAAAGTGTTTTGTTTTATTAGAGGAAATGCAATAGAAAATTACATTGTTTTGCAAAAATATTTAGTATGGCAATAAAAATACAGCGGTAATTACTTTAAGAATTTGAAGAAAAAAAAAAGAACAAATTAATTTGTTAAAAAAAAAAAACAAAAAAAATCAAATAAGAAAACAATTTAAATAATGAGTTTTGAGAAGTACTTAAAGAAAACGAGAAAAAAATAAATTTAAATGGTTAAACAAATATATAAAAACAACACAAGTTAATACTAAATTGATATATTAGTAAATTAATAAATTAAATTCAATACTGGAATCTTCCCAATGTCATTACATCAATGGTACCAGCACAAGTAAGGCAATAAATTAGAAAAAGTACGTTTGCCAAAATCTGCATTTAGTTTATAAGGTGGGCTCATTTGAATTAATTAGCCCGACCTAGTACTAGAGAGGCCAGACAGCAAACTCGGAGTTCAGCGTCAGGCGACGTGACGATGGGATGACGATGTGGGCGGAGTGGAGTGGTTGGGGAGAGGGGGGGGGGTTGATAAAAAAAAGAACAGGAGCGTATCCTGGTTTATGTATTACGGGGTGCATGGTGATTCTCAATCTATCAAAAATACACACAAATTGATTTCAGTACGAAGTATCAAGTTTAAGTACTAACTTTTGAAATTATCTAATTTAAATTAGATTATTTCGGACCTGGTAATACAGCATTATAACTTGAAAAAACAGGCTGGTATTTGCCCACCCTGCCCATTATTACCAGCCGTCCCTGAATTTTAAAAATTAAACAATTATTTTTATCGTCCCATTTTTTTTAAGAGCATAATGGGATAGTTGCCTCGTGCGTAGCATTCACGTTCAATCTAAGATTTCAAGAAAATAAACAGGAAATGAAATTTATTAAAAATGAAAACAAATCAGTTTTGAAAGGTATTATCTTATTAAGTGAACATTCGTCGATCAATATTTTGCATCAGACAAAAAAGCAACAACCAAACTGGGGTTAAAAACCATAGTCCTGAGTAAAAACACAAAAATGGCAAGTAATCATTTCAGACATTTTAGTTTACATATATACGTCCATCACTTTTTTTTTACAATAATATTTTAAAATGACGTTATTTATTGAAAATACGGAAATTATTATGATGAAAAATATTGATTTGAAAAGTCTTTCTCATAAGTTTGAATTATATTGAGATATCTTTTCAAAGTTTACTCTCACGAAAGACAGCGTATGGCAACATTGTTCCGCTTGCAACAAAAATTCAATGATGGCATTTTTCAGAGTATTAATCAGTATTATTTTTCTTAGATTTGTTTAATGTGCTTAGATCTTTATTTTTTTGTTTTATTTTACTATTGGTTTCGATTTTTTTGTTGTTGTTGTTTTGTTTGATTTTCTTTTCTTTCTTTGTTTTTGTTTGTTTGCGTTGTTTTGTATTGTTTTTGATTGATAGATTTTTACTTCTTTTTTTAAAATTAATTTACACGTTGAAATAGTAAAAAGATTGCATTTTCTTTATTTGTATAAACATATATACATAATGCAATCTACATCCTTTAATTATCTCGACGTACTTATAAAAAGCAGTCACATTAACATGATTATCATCTCGACCATGGTTAGTAAATCCATGTATATAAACTTACCTGACTGTTACCCCTTTGACTGTCCATGCACATCACTCTCGATGAAACCTTCCAAAATATCTAGTCGAAACGCAGAGTCGGGGAATGTCATCAAATCTGGAAGATGGCGATAAGAAATAATAAAAAAGAAAAGGGTAGTCATTTTTCATATTTAATTTCGCGCTCTATCTTAAAGGCTTGCGGTGAAAGAAATTTAGTATTGATACTATGCATTTAGTTTAAAAACTCATAATATATATATATATATATAACGTACCAACACAACCAAAAATATGTGTAACCTTAAACGTTTATAGTCTGATTAATACAGTCTAATGAGACCTACTCATAAAAGTGGCTGACTTAAAAAAATATATAACAAAAAACTGAGTAACGTCAATTTCTTTCCTCCATTTTATCTAAGTGAACGAATTTGGGATCAAGTGTCCGAACGGGGCTCAAACAGGGACCTATTAGTTTACCTTCCATTCAATATCATAATCT
>NC_088362.1:91171844-91186844 GCF_034508935.2 Berghia stephanieae | reverse complement strand
AAAAAAGAAGAAAAGAGATCTAAGACGCAAATTTAAATGGAATGTTTATTTACAGATGGAGGAATGACTTTGACGCCACCCTATTTGCATCACTTTGTAACAAGTGCTTTTGTTATAAGTGCGTTCTACTGTACCCGCTTTTCAAACAGTGAAAATAATCAAACACAGACATGAGCTGAGAAGATTTTTGGGCACAAACGTGTCAAAAAGGTGGGCCTCAACAAGACGTTCTTCAAATTAGCAACGAAGGGATTTTATTCCACACTCTCATTGGAAAACACTATCATTTCTTAGTAAATATGTAATCGTTGAATTATGCTTTGAAAGCGTTGAATAAACATTTTATAGGTGTGAAATAACGTGCAAAAGACAGCTGATTGGCAATTATAAATAATCTTTTGGTGCGCATGAATACAAATCCAACGTTTTTATTTTTGGATCAAATTATTATTCAAGCAGGAGAAAGATACAAATGATGGTGAATAGAAGTACCAATACCATACCATTTGGTTACAAATTATCTTATAATCTTACTTGGAGGGGGAGAATAAACTTATCCTTTCCTTTATTTGTATCTATTAAACTCATTATATTTTTATCGTGCTGTGACACACACTCTCGAGCTCGTTGTGTTTTTAAATAAATACAAAGAGAAAAAAGAATCGTATATTTTCACCCGACATCTTGAAAGAGGACAATTATTTTATTAGTAACTCCATTCATTATTGATAAAAATGTTCTGTAATCTTTTCTTTAATGGAAATTTTATACGGACTTTTGCGGGTTTAAGTTGTCTTATTGGGCGCATCACTCTGTACGGGCATGTCCTGAAAGACAACGTTTCAACTTTTTAAAAATAGGAGACTTTTCTTCATTTTTAATGGATCTAATGATTAAAAAATGTCCTCTTTCAAAATTTAAGAGTGGAGATCATTTAGCCAAGACAAGAGTTGAGAAAATCAGTTTGTCGCTGTTTTTGAGGGGTGTCTTTTTAGGGACACATCTCCACAATACAAATACAACATATCTACACAAGATGAAAAAAACCTATGTATTACTTTTCAGTCAAATACAGTCCGAGAAAGTTCTTACGTTGACATTTATAAATAGCGAAAATAAAAATATACTATAGACATATGTAAAGCTTAGTAAATAAACAGAACGCGAAACTAATAGATGTCTTGGGAGGCCTTCCAAAAGCTCCTACATCCCCAGTATTTTGTTTATATAATGTTCAATTACGGGATTTAAAAAAAAGTCTTCCTCCTACTAGAACATTATATTTTTAAAAAGAATACTGGGGATGTAGGAGCTTTCGGATACTTCCATATGTCTTTAAAACTTACAAACGGGTTTTGTAACTCATCATGCTTTTATTAAAATGTAAACCGGAAGTACGATTTTATTTTGTTAAACAGGATAATCACAAATTTCACAATTAGCAATTTGGGCTCTAGGGTAATTTTCATTTTGCGATTTCGTGTATTTTGCCTTTACCACCCACCGTCACACGAGAGTAGAGCCCATTTCCCGCCAGAGATCTGTTGTTCCCAGTTTTTGCCGATGCCGTTTAGATCTGTGAATTATTCAAAGTCCTTTGTGGCAAAGGAAATAATTACCAATACAAGATATAAATCTATCTAGATAATTGCCTTAATTCTCAAAGATAAGCTTAAATGCATCTGCTATCCTGATTATCAAGCCATCAGAGCCATTGTTCATATCAGTTTTCTTTTGCCACAAAAAATACAGGTGTAATGTTTATGATTGAGTACCTAGTGGATGGGTTTGTAAATTTTGATGCGTAAGAGAAATCGGACAAGATTTATGGTTTGAGCTAACTACAGTATTTAGATAGTGGCTAAGCAGATACTTGCTCCTTTGGCAAGATGTCTTTGGTTTGGTTAGACCTTCTGGGTCTCCATCTTTAACTTTGATATGGACAGCTTGCAGTTATAGGCTAAAAAATTTAAAGGTTTATTTTAGGCAATTTGCCAGTATCTAGACATAATATATTAACTCAGATGGTCCAATTGAAAACTAAAAACAAAGAAAGGTCAATACCATAGCAATGTTGATGAACAGCATTTGTAAGATATTTGCAAACGAGACCAACATAAATACAGTGGAGTCTTGATAAAACGAAAACTGCGGGACAGAAAGAATGTTTGACTTTAAACAGAATTGATTCCTTCCATTATCAATGGGACACACAGAGATAAAGAACATAATATTTTGGTTCAATAAGAGGTGTTGACTTTAAGCAGACGTTTACTTTAAGAGTGTTGACTTTAATGTATTGCGTTGCCCCAAAAGAACGAGAGCATCTAATAGTAGATTATACCAATTGGAAATTCACGGTACAGCAAGTCCCTGCAGAAAGAGGTGTCCAACTAGGGGTGGAGAGAGAGCGAACACAACTTTACCCACAGGGACCTACCACTCTACATTGATATTATAAATAATTAAATAAATGAATGAAAGAATGAAGAAATAAATAAATGACACCAATAACGGTGACGAATGCCTAGTTCCTTCCCGAGGTGTGCTATGTAGTCATTCGGTGCACGGTAGGCTTGTGCTTTGTAAAGGACAGGCTGGTGATTCAGTTTCGTAAAGTGGTGGTTTTAGATGTTAAATGGCGCACTTTCAAATCATTTCACAATGATTATGGTACAAACAAAAAATATATGGCAGTCAATTGGTATAGGGCCAATTGCTGCAATACAAGTGGATCAATGGTGCCCGAGAAACAGGAAGACAAGAGTAAGACAAGCAGTCACCAGCAGCAAATCTACCCTTATGCCGATCAGCTAGGACCGCCGCACAAAGACTACATACAGCAAATAACCATATCCAAAACGGGAATACTCTCTTCTCCACTTTCGCAGGTAAGACCATCATGTTGGTAACAATCGCTGAAACATAGGAAGGTCGTTCAACGAAACCAACCTATGAAGATGTCGATATTGAGCAAAAGCACTAAGAAACTCCTTTCTAAATCAATTATTTTAAGAGCTAGAGACACTGACATCTAAACTTTGACCATTAGACATCGGTTGCTATCTGTTGGAATAGCAGCGCAAAGGCCTTTATTGACCGAGTTGCACAGAACGAACCGTTTCAAGTACGTAAACATCTTCGGTGATCCAATGAACAAATGGCAAATGTTTTGTTCACCAAAGAGTCAAACTCGAAACTGATTCTGCTGTCAGACACATTTTTGTTACAGGAAATATGATGAACGTTTTCAGCAAGAAATTATCATTCAGGCCAGAAACAGGAAATGGTTCTGCGATAGTTTAGAGTGTGATCATTAGAGGCTAAAAGACATCCCTCGTGCTCGTGAGAATAGATGGCAGGCTGTCATCAAATAATTACACTTAGGATACATTAACTCACTGTTCTAAGACAATGAAAAGGCAACAGTTTTAATACATGACAATGCACCATCGTACAGGGCTCGAATTACGCAAGGCTTTTTATATTTAAAAAAAAAAGGGGGGGGGCGAAGTGGCCGAGTGGTTAAGGCATTGTACTGTAGCCCGGAAGTATCGAGTTCGAGCCCCGCTTCAGGCACTTTCGTTTTTTCCCTTGGGCTAGATTATTAAGCCTCAATTTTCTCACTCGGACAACATGGGTGATTCCTATTGACATCAGACGCCTTGTTTGATAAAATTATCTATATTCCTTCGTGAAATGCCGAGGCGACGATATCGTATGATGTCGTGGCGGAAGAGCATAATTTTTTTTTCTAATTAAAAAAATAATCATTTTAGGCTAGGGTGTGGTCGTCAGTCAGTTCTGATATGAATCCAATCAAGAACATGTGTGTCCCAGACATCTGTCGATTTGTTTTTATCGCGGATTCTATGACGTCATTCCTTCACTTTATTTTCGTTGCCTGCTTGTTTTTCTAATCTCTTATGGCCAAAGTTATTATTCTACACCGTCGTCGGTAAGCATTGTCACGTGTCATTGGTTGTTATGCCACGTCATCATCTTGAGTATTTGCCCTCTTTTCACTCTGACCTCCTCTCCTGAGTCCCCGAACTCTTTAAGGATGTAAACTTAAATATCCAAATCAGATCTACTCATATTAATCTTTAGTTGTTAATTCATCTGATCATTGTTGATCTTTAGTTATTATGTTCCGTCTATCATTTCATCATAGTAATTGATACTTTCTCGTTCATCATGAATAGATCCAGTACCTTACTGTTAAATTCTGTTTTTCGTAAGTTGATAATTTTCCCCTTCGTAATTTAAAAAAAAAAACAACTCTCAAAGCCTTCCTCATCCTGTATCTCATAGATATTAGGGTCTAGCCGGTTTTATTTTTTATCTAACTTCTTTCTACTAGTGAGGACCAGGGTTTGGGACAATGACGCCAATCAGTTTGGTTACATATAGGGAATAAGATTAGCGGAAAAGTAGCGTCCCTTGATTGGACGTCACCCATAGTCTGTGACGTCACCGGCGGAAAAGTTATAGAGCAGTAAAGTTAGGTGCCCCAAACGTAAACAATAACAAGTTGCTAGTGATTTCCGTTAGGGACCGGAATAATTTACGCACAATATAGGTCTCCCAATTTTGTAGTTTGAGTTGTAGGCAATACACTTTCAGTATTGAAAATATGTTTACATAAAATCTAACAGTTGCAGAAATAATAATATAAGGCTAAATTATTATGAAAATCAGGCTCCGAATAATTCTCGTTTTGTTCACACCAGCGCAATAATTTGCTCTGGTCTAAAAATAGAAAGACTGTAACTTTTGATAAATTTTAGAAAATTTTACCTTTTGTTCCATAAAATATCCATATCTAGACATTATTTGATGCATGATCGAGTATTTATGAATATGTGTTTCTTTTGCCACCTAACAGCCAAATTTTAAAGGTTATTTTTTTCTATTATTTACATTGGAACGTGAGCTGTCAAGACAGGAACATGTGGTTTGCCACGTGCTTCTCGACCTTTGTTTACGTTTGGGGCACCTAACTTTACTGCTCTATTAGAGAGAGAACGTCATGTTAGTTGTGCGCATGCGTCTCTCTAATAACTTTTCCGCCGGTGACGTCACAGACTATGGGTGACGTCCAATCACGGGACGCTACTCTTCCGCTAATCTCAATCCCTATAGAACAGTAAAGGAAGGTGCCCCAAACGTAAACAAGGTCTAGAAGCACGTGGCAGACCACATGTTCCTGTCTTGACAGCTCACGTTCCAATGTAAATAATAGAAAAAAATAACCTTTAAAATGTGGCTGTTAGGTGGCAAAAGAAACACATATTCACAAATACTCGATCATGCATCAAATAATGTCTAGATATGGATATTTTATGGAACAAAAGGTAAAATTTATCAAAAGTTACAGTCTATCTATTTTTAGACCAGAGCAAATTATTGCGCTGGTGTGAACAAAACGAGAATTATTCGGAGCCTGATTTTCATAATAATTTAGCCTTATATTATTATTTCTGCAACTGTTAGATTTTATGTAAACATATTTTCAATACTGAAAGTGTATTGCCTACAATTCAAACTACAAAGTTGGGAGACCTATATTGTGCGTAAATTATTCCGGTCCCTAACGGAAATCACAAGCAACTTGTTATTGTTTACGTTTGGGGCACCTAATTTTACTGATCTATAGATGAAAGATGCGTTCTTTTGGAAATTGATCACCCATTTTTCCTTAAAATTATGTGGAAATCGTGCGCACCATATTCCAGCGTCTAGATTAAAGAGTAAAACTTTTATTTGTTTCCAAAATAGGTGATGACATCTATGATAATTTGAGCGTCCACTTCTTGCAGTGTCACAAAAAGCAAAAGAAGCCTTTGAAGGAACGTGATAAGATTTTAGCTACTGCTAGGAAGCTTGGCCCAGATTTCTGGAGGTAAAACATATAGAGAGGAACATGCTATTGAGATTGGAAGAAGATTTGTTATTAATCAGGAGAGAAAGAATCAAAAACAGATTGGCAAAATGAATAAATCAGCTAGCATCGTGAAGGCAGTGAAGAAAAGGTGGTGGTCCCATATGTTTATAGCTGTGATGTTGATTGCTTATCAGTTGTAGATTGAATGAGCAGAGAGTTTCTAAAGATTAAGGAAACTATTAAGAACGACATTCGATATCAGAAGTTAGTCATGAAGAGAGAGAAAAAGAATTGGCACTCTTGATGAAGCAATTGAAATTTTGAAGGGTGTTTTGATTCTTGATTAGTTTGTATCATTGCTTTGTCATCTTTGCGATACTATTGATGTTGAGCAAACTTGCAAAATTTAGCGATCGTAGCAAGTGCTGACTTATGAATATTAAATATTGGTATTCTATAGAGTCATGAGCGTATATGCTTCTCTATGCTGCTGGCACCGTGTTTAAGTATCATTTAAGCATGGTTTTGCTGGATTTGAGGCGCTCTTTCATTTATTTATTTTTTATTTTTATGGTTGAAATTTTAATCAATTTATACATTTTTAAGAAGACGTATTGTTTTCAAACAATTATCTCTATGTTGCATTAATACTTATTTATTGATCAATAATTAAAATTATGGCATTAATTCCTTGTGTATTATATAATTACTTGATTTTTAATTATTTTTATTAATTTTACTTTTTTTTTCATTTTACCTCTCTTTGCGAAAATTGGGTTTTTTCATTTTTGATCTAATAAATGGAGTATTTTGAGTACTTCTATGCTCTTTAAAAATTGTTATTATCTTATGGTTACTTGGCTTTATGTAGCTGTTGTAAGCTCATAGGGTGATTGCCTTTTTATGTGGGTCTCTGAAAATGGCACTTCAGGCAATTACGCAGTTACGTCGTTTACCGATGTTTTCAAATTAGCACAACGTTCTTCAAAATTGTCCCAAAAACATAGTTTTGGTATCATTGTTATAGGGATGAAAAGATCTGGTCAGTAGAGCATAGAACTTTGACTTCCGTTTATTTTTAAATTTTAGTACGTATTGAACTCCTATTACGTCAAGTTGGGACATCAAGACAAAATGCACAGAATCCGCCAAGAATGGGCACTCAAATAATTAAATCCAACAAAACCATCAATCAAACAAAAACACCTAAATACAACGAGGAGTTTATGATATAAAAGAACAACAACATCAAAAAAACAACAAAACACTTCAACTTGACGTGTCCGCTCAGTAAACGACCCAAGCCGATGTCAGAGTAAAGTAAAGTAGTTTTACTCCTGGACAAAGACAAGGGTCAAAGTGAACGAGGAAAACAAATGTTAGGAGGAAAGAAAACACAGGAAGAGGATATCCTCGATTGGAATTAATTGGAAATTGATCGTCCCCACTTAAAATTTAATTTTCAAATCAAAATGTGTTCAAAAACACCCAAAGTAACAAAACGACACAAATTAAGAGAATGCATTTGACACCTTGTTTTAGCTTCCCCGATCTCTGAATGAATATTTTAAAAACAGCATTGAACTTCTGGTATGAGACTACTGTATCTTGTGGTCTTGGCGTATTCTTTTGATAATATTTAAATAACCCCTTACAAAGTAATGTCGTAGACTAGAAAGTTGAATGGTCATACATAATTTTCCATGTGCAAGACATAACTAAGGGGCGCCATCAGTAATAAAAGCATTATCACGAATACAATCCACGAGTTGTCTCCTATGAAAAATAACCCGGCCAAACAAAGTGTGAGGCAATTATTCCTCACCCCCCCCCCCCCCCCCCCCCCTCCCCGGCTATCTTGCATTTGATGGTGTAGCCAATTGACATGCAAAACAATTCTTTATTTACAGCGTCATTAACTGCTTGTCTCATTCCGCAAAACCATGTGTGTTTTTTTTCTCTCATTAATAATAATGTATTATTTTGTCCTTGATGAGTGCGCGAGGTCTATATATAGCACGTTTTACCATTGCATTTGGAGGAACAATTTTATAATACCATCATCTGTGATTGAAAGCTCATCTTGGCATTGTTTCAGTGTTAAACTGGTTTGTTTGTCATCATTGGAAATGTTGTTTTCATTTTTATGCCAGTGGTTATTTTGAACTGATTTGATTATTGCCAGTAGTGTTTCGTCAGAATGTGTCTCGTGGTTTATTTCCTCCAATGTCTTTGCTTTTGGTATAGTATTGTCAACAATGTATTTGATGTATTCTTCTGCTACGTTTCAGTCATCTATTAATGGTCTAACGGTTGGATGTCAACTCAATGGGTTACCGTTCCCGGGTTTATCAACTACATTCACAGCATCCGAGTGTGTTATCATTATCCAGCGTTCAATTCTGGAAGGAAGCTTAGTTTTTGGATTACCAAAAAAGTGTTACTAGCGGTTTGTGATTTGTGAAGATTGTAGATATGGTGATAGAGATAAATATGGAAACATTCACACGCCCAAGTAACAGCTAATATCTCTCTCTCTCTCTCTCTCTCTCTCTCTCTCTCTCTCTCTCTCTCTCTCTCTCTCTCTCTCTCTCTCTCTCTCGTTCTGTTTGTGAATGTTGCTGTTGCTGTTCAGTTTCGGTAAGTTATCATCTTACAAATTGAACAATTTTGGAATCACTGTGGTCGTTTGTTTGTGTTAGTATGCCTGGAATACCAACGGGACTCGCATCTACATAGATTTCAATATTTTCATAGGATCGATATTAAAGACTTGTTGTTTCTTGCAGTCTCTTCTTTATTTCTGATAGCACTCTTTCATTTTTTTTCTGTCCATGAAAGTGTATATTTGTTTTGAGTGAGTTTACGCAGTTTATATGTGACGGTGGCTTAGTCTTAGATAGTTTAGCCTACCAAGGAGACTTCGGACCGCAGACGTCGATTTTGGTGATGGCATATCCATAATCGCTTTGATTTTGTTGGGACTCGGTTTTATACCGTCTTTACTGAAAGTGTGTCCAAGAAATCCAATGTTTGTTTTCCTGCATTGACATTTCTCTTTATTCAGGGTAAGGTTCTTCTCTTTGAGTCTGTTAAATACATTTTGAAGATAGTGGTCGTGTTCTTCTTGCGATTTTCGGAAAACTAAGATATCGTCGCTGACAATTACTGTTCCAGATAATCTATTTAGTGATTGAAATTTCTGATGCATTGTTGATTCCGAAACTTAATCGGTTACATCTGTATAGGCCTTCTTGAGTAGCAAAGGTTGTAATGATTCTGGATTCTGGGTCAAGCTCCAACTGATTATAACCTTGATTTAAATGCAGCTTTGAAAATCAAGCAGCTCCTGATAGCACGGTAACAATCAACATCAACACAGTAAAACATAGATTATGGACCATTACAAATAAATCTCTGCTTTATCTGTAAAGCATGGTAACTGTTTCACAAACAAGGATCACCCACAAAATGATAGCTTATAGTTTGATTCCCGTTTCAGTCAATCAACGTTTTGGAGAAAACAAAGCACTAGTACAACCTACAATCTCTCTTCCCACCTCAACCCTTTTTTTCTCATTCTTCATCTTTCAATCGCAATCTCCCCCCACCCCCCTCACCCCCTCCTCACCCCCCCCCCCCCCCCAAAAACCTTATAAGCTAGTTTTAAGTTTCATGGTGTAACCTCGTCTGGTTTTAGTTTTACTTACTTTATTGTTCTTCTTTTACATATTAATATAATGAAAAATAACCAAACTCTAACCTCTTTCAATCAGTCAAATCAATCAGTCATTCAACCATGTGGGAAAGCGATATAATGTGGTATAAAACAAAGCAAATATCAATCTACCGCCCCCCCCCCCCCTCCTCCTGTCCACAAGATCTTAAGTTACAATGTCTATCTCTTTTTATCTCTTCCTTCTCTATGTTTTCATCTCTCTTTCTCTCTCTCTCTCTCTCTCTCTCTCTCTCTCTCTCTCTCTCTCTCTCTCTCTCTCTCTTTCCTTCCCTTGCATATTATTTCCCATGCCATGGTGCACAGTACTCAATTTTCCTACATTAACATTCTTTTCTTTATATCTCCCTCTTCTATAATTTCATCTCTTATTTCTCTCTCTCTCTCTCTCTCTCTCTCTCTCTCTCTCTCTCTCTCTCTCTCTCTCTCTCTCTCTCTCTCTCTCTCTCTCTCTCTCTTCCTTCTCCTGTCTCTCTTTCTCTTCCTCTCTTTCCCTCTCTTTCACTCTTTCTCTCTCTCCTCTCTCTCTCTCTCTCTCTCTCTCTCTCTCTCTCTCTCTCTCTCTCTCTCTCTCTCTCTCTCTCCCTCCCCCTTCCCTTGTAGATTATTTCACATGTCACGTACACGTGTCTATATATATATATATATATATATATATATATATATATATATATAATATATATATATATATATATACTACATGTCGAGCACTTTTCGTACCATATTTGTATCAAACACGATTCAATATATATATATATATATATATATATATATATATATATATATATATATATATATATATATATATATATGTGTGTGTATATATATAGGAATGATGCTGGGAACTGGTCAAACTACGTTTCAAATCTAAACCCCCAACCCCCCCCCCTCCCCCCCGCTTCCCCTCCCCTTTTTAGGTCTTTTATTGATCGCATTATGTCACATTGGAGATTCACCATCTTATTTGTAAGCCAAGTGTGAAGGTCGACGTGTAATTAATTGCATCTATGATAACCCAAATCATGATGGGCTCTTTGTTATAATGTACTTTTTTTTTTTAATGACACAAAATACTGTCCATTACAGTGTTAAACTAGGCCCATAATGGCGTTCGGTGAAGGTAATATCGGAAAATCTTAATAATACATAGAGCTGTTTAACGAAATAATATGTTCACATTAGAGCCTGGTTTTTCCTTATGTTTATGATATACTCACAAGAATAATGATTATTGGCTGATTGATTTTCTTTTAATCCCCGGCTGTGATCCACCATTTCCTCGCCTGTTATCCACCTTTATTAAAAAGGCTTATGTACGCCTCCTGTATTGAAAATAAACGGAAGACAGGCTGTCACCAGTAACTAGAATTGTAAACCTTGGTTTCAGTTGTCATAACGTATCCATTATTATCGTGGCCACAGTGTATTATGCAGTGCATTCATTTCTTTAGTCGGGTGAGTTTAAAAATATGTTTTATGCTTTCTTGTGCCGACTTTTTCCCCTCCTTAACTGTTTTTATTATTTTATTTTTTTACTTCTAGATCCCTCTTTTCCATTATGGTTCTTGAGACCAGATGATTATAATGTTAAGACAAAAGTTTGACAGTAAAAATAAAAGATGACTATTAGCAATACTTATGACATTATCAACACTCTAAAAGTAAAGAATTTTTTTTTATTTTGAAAAATGAATTGAAACATAAAGAAAGGGACTATTTCCCCCCTTCCCCTTCCCCTTCCCCACCCCAATACACACACACTTTACACCAGGGGCGTGGCTATATTGGTTATTTGGTGCCTTGCACCGTTTCCATCTTTTAAAATGGATTACAGCATTAAAAAAATATAAAACTAAGAAATGGTATATACCGCCTCATTTCAGTAAGTCTTTTTGGTATATATATTTTTTCTTTCTTTTGTATTTACAATAAATATTATAGCATGTTTAAGTAATTTTCTTCTGATTCTGGCACCACCTTATACGATAAGCATGCCACGCCACTGCTTTACACTATTCCCCAAACTCCGAATCCAGAAATGGAGAAGCGACGCATTTCTCCTGGCCCTTAGGCCTATACGCGTATTATTATATTGTCATCATTAGTGTTATCATTGTTACCACTACTTTTAGTTTTACCTTGTTTTGTTGATTTCATTTACAAGTTTCTCTCCTGCACGTTGTCTTCAAATCTTGTGAATTATTGGCTAAAGTCTAAAAATAAATAAATTGAAATTGAACATGTTTAAAAACCGAGTTGTATCGAGGTAACTGCTATGGTTATTGATGAAATGGGGGCAAAATTTAGTGGAAGAGAGATAAATCGAACATCGCATTTAATGAGTTCGTAAAATTTAATAGTGTCGTTGCTCCCTTATAGTTTAGACTAGCCAGAATGAAGACTTGGCGGAGTGGGGGTGGAGGGGGTTGGGAGTTGAGGGAGAGTGGAGAGTATTGGCAGTTTATTTTGAATAGTGATAATTATTTAGAAAACAAATAAACAAGCAACAAGAAAAACAAACAAGCAACATGATATATATCAGCGATCTGGACTAAGTGTTCCGTATTGGACAGCTCTGTGCATAATTATTGCGACAATGTTATACAAGCAGGGACAGGAGCTTTATATTATAATATCTTGCATTTTTGTTATCTGGTCAAATATCTCACGGTTTAGTCTTCTCATTTCAATGCGTCTAGGGTCGAGTGTATTGCAACTTGTTTACTACATTTTCCAAAATATGGAGTGTGTGTGTATGTGTCTGTATGTGTTTGTCCCTGTGTGTGTTTATGTCTACAGTTGTGAACCTGTGTACGTGTTTATGTGTGTTTTGTTTTGAAGTTTTTTAATTTTTTTTTTTTTTTTTTTTTTTTTTTTTTTTTTTTTTTTGGTGTTTTCTCACATATTTATAGAGCGACCATTTAACACAACTTCAGTTTTATACTTTTCTTTCTTGCTTCCTCTTTTTTCTTTGTACAGGAACACCTTTAGTCTTTATCAATTCTAAAGTATTTTTGTATGTATGTTGTGTGGAAGGAAGGACACTCGTCTTATGCACTGGAAAGTCCAGGAATCGAGACCTGCTCTGATCGGTGCATTGTTGAGTCCTTGTAAAAATCTCTTAAATCTCATCGTACTCGTGTGTAAAATGAGTTAACAGCATTGTCTCGGTCGGGAAAAAATGTAATATCGCCAAATATTTTATAGATAGTTCGAAGATGACGTCACTCAGGCCTTTTTTATTGTTTTTGCCATCCGCGTTTGTGAGTTGTTTTCACTAAACTATATTAACCAGACTATAAAAGTTCATGGTTACACAGAGTGTGTGTGTTGGTCCGTTATACTTCCGGATGGCAATGTTGTGAACTCCTTGGCCAAGCGCATTCTATCTATAGGTGTCGATCTCTTCCTAGATGTTAAGTGCTCCTGTTAGCTAGGGATCTCTTGTTAAGCGCTTTGATCACTATTAGTGGACATTGCTCTATATAAATGCTTTAGTATTTCATTTAATGTCTTGCTCTAGTTTCAACTTTAATTATTCCTCCTTCTCATAACGAAAGTTGACAGTCACCTCTACTTGGTTTACCAAATTATACGTCCCACTTATGGAACAACTTATTTGTTTAGTATCAAGTTTCTTAGCAATGTCCATGCCTTTAAAGTACGTACCATAATCTTTTCTTACCTTTGTCTTTGGGAATGCACATCGACCGCACAGTCTGAACGAGTCAGATGTTTTGGTTGTTTGTTTTTACAATTTTTTTCAAATTTTTATTTTTTTATTTGTTTATTGCTATTTAATTAATTAATTTTTTGGAGGAGAAGAAGAAGAAGAGGACGAAGAAGAAGAAGAAGACAAATCTATATAGAGTTTTTGTTCGCTGCACGTTGTAGATGTCTGCATATCATTATGTTATATCGATGAACAGTTGATTTAACCTCTGAAGTAGCGTTTTTGTCAATTCGCTGATCTAACCTCTGATGTCAACTTCAGAGATAAGCACGCCCTCTTATTCTTTAGTCTCCAGATGATCAAACCTCTAATGTTAGTTCAGAGCTTTGATCATCTGGTTTTGATTTCATTAGGTAGACGGAGAAGTACTGCGCTATCCTCTTTCAAGCAATCAAAGTACGTCATATTAAATTATGTATAGTGAGTTTTCGTGGGTTAGAAAGAATGACTGTGATTTTAACTACAAAATAAATACTTCAATTTACTGTTAACAGGGTTGTATTGACATTGGAATCTATAATTTTGAGCATCCATAAATATCACAGATGCTAAATTGTCAATTTGCGGCTGAAATTCAAGCCCATTATCTCCCGGTTATGCTTTATGTCAGATTTTTAATAAGTGGCGCGTTTTTTTTTTTTCTTTTTCTCAGCTGTCCCTCAATGCACCGCTTCAATAATAAGAATAAGAATAATAATAATAATAATAATAATAATAATAATAATAATAATAATAATAATAATAATATAATAATAATAATAATAATAATAATAATAATAATAATAATAATAATAATAATAATAATAATAATAATAATAATAATAATAATAATAATAATAATAAAATTAATAAAATTAATAATAATAATAATAATTATTATTATTATTATCATCATCATCATCATCATCATCATCATCATCATCATCATCATCACCATCATCAATTATTTTGTGAGTTTTTTTTGTTTTTTCTCTCTCTCTCATCTTGCTTACCACCAAATCAGAGAGGATTAACCACAATCACTGCCACAAATGCTTCTGCAGCTGCTCTTGTCACTGTAAAGAGTCCACTTGACAGATATCCGTCTCTGACGCCGACTGTTGACAACCAGACGGGATGTTGATTCGCAGCACCAAGTTAAGGTTCTTCTACGCGTTTAACGTCGTCATCCTATTTTGCATCATTAATTTTTGCATCTACCGCTTTCTCGCCTTCCCAAAATCCAACACAACCCCCGCCACCAATGCTAACTCAAAGTCTTCTGTCAACATTATACGGGGCAATGGGGTTACAGGGGAAGGATCTCAGTCGTTATTGACGGCCAACAAAGACACCATTAAAGGAAACGAGCCTAAAGGAAATCCCTCGTTGGATTTGAAATTCAAGCAGCAAACCTTCAAGGCAACATTGGCTTCATCAAAGTCGTTAAAATCAAATAGCGGCAATGCTACTGAAGCCGTCGGCCAGAAGCTAGAGGAGGCTAATGAAAAGGGTCAAAATACAAGTATACTTCAGACCTGCCCTCTTATTCCGACTAAATTGAGTGAGATCACATTTTAATATATGTTTTGATAAAGTTTCTTTCTTTTCTTCTTCTTCTTCTCTTTCTTTCTTCTCTTCTTCTTCTTCTTCTTCTTCTTTTTC
>NC_088362.1:91164344-91169344 GCF_034508935.2 Berghia stephanieae | reverse complement strand
AGTGTTATAGTATAGCAGTAGTTTTTCGATATCCCACCATCCCAATAAGCTTCAACAGTCGTAACGTCACTTCCCTCGTAATGACGCATAGTAACTTAATAACTGGTTCTAAACTATGAACAATGGCGGATGCCCTTATGAAATACTTCTCCGACGAGCATAAAACTGTATCCAAAGGAGAAAATCATTATAAATATTATGATTATGTTTTTACTTTTATACATTCTGATCTCATGACTTATGAAAAAAATCTAGCCAGCATGAACAATAAAAAGTACCGATTTTGTTTGTTTAGAACCAATCTGCTCGTTGCTGGGCGGACGTGACACCAGACTATTGAATCCTATTACAATAAAATCCTTTCCATTGATACTTTGGAGATTCAGCTTCTTGCAATGTGACAAGCATCACAAGCAGCGATGTGAGAGGTGTGTGTTTTGTGGATTTTTGTTTGTTCATCCTTTTTCTTAACCATTGACATTTCTGAAGTGCACTTAAGAATGACTTTATTACAAGAATTTAATGACAATACTTTGCTAACATCATTGAAAGGCCAGAAAAATTTGAGATGTTCCGTACTTAATAAAAAGAGCTTTTACTTCAGAGGTAAGAAAACAATTAGATCTGTTATTTCTGAAGGATAACCTTACAAGCAATCAGTAATTTATATCATTAATCTCCACCCCCACCCCCCCCCCCCCACGTCCACCAAAAAATAAATTGCTTGAAAAGGTTAAATTATTGAATGTTCAAAAATTTTGACCGTAGAACTTTTGTACTATCTGTACCAGGCACTCCCCACAAGGTTTAATCGTGCAATGTTGATGAATATTGGCTATGCTGAGGCCATGAAGCGCTATAACTATCAGTGTGCCGTCTTCCACGATGTTGATCTCATTCCAGAAAATGACAGGAACATCTACTCTTGTCCTGAAATGCCTCGCCATTTATCTGCAGCCATTGACAAATTCAGATACAGGTTTGTTTACCGAAATACCAACTTTTCTATATCTTTTTACAATTGAAGTGCTTTAATGAATCTACATATCTACAGTGTTACAGTTCAATACTACATCAGGCTAAACTTTTATTTTAAATAAAATTTTTAAAATACTTAATTCACCTTAATTATGATATTATTTTATAGTAACATTTAAGGTTGATCCTACAAGCATCAAACTAAATTTAATAATAAAGATCATATAACAACGACAATAATAATAATAATAATAATAATAATAATAATAATAATAATAATAATAATAATAATAATAATAATAATAATAATAATAATAATATAATGATAATGATAATAATAATAATAATAATAATAATAATAATAATAATAATAATAATAATAATAATAATAATAACAACAATAATACGATTGGAGATATTTTATCTCAAGAAACAATGCTTTGCTTTCTTTATAAGTTCGTTTGTACTAGTTTTTTTTCCTAATGTATACGTCTTTGTCGACCGTAAGCTTTGTGTTGCGCCAGGTCTTCTCGGCTGCTCTTCTTTTAATTTTGATTGTCGAATTTCTTCTGAGAGCCATTTAGTATCCGGTCTTATCGTTATGGTTTTCTTGATTAAGTAAGGGTGCGTGTAGATTGTAAATATCAGACATATTGAAGATTAACAAGTTCGTTTCAATAGATTCTGCGTTCTGTACTAATTTGATTAAATTTGACTTTACGATGTCCATCTTAAAACTCCATATCAATCGATGACGATTTCCCGTATGTTATCGTCGTATGTTGGAATCGTGGTTTTGTAGTGTTTAGATAAAATATTACACTGTCATGATCGGAGATGTTATTCAACACGAACATCGTGTATTAAACAATCATCTGAATGGGAAATGACTAGATCAAGTATGTTGCCAGCCTCGAGTGTTGGTGATTCAAAACACGTTGAACTAGATTGCAGGATTCGATTATGAAGAAAGTCAACAGAATCCTTGTCAGTTCTGTCATTTACTCTAATATTAAAATCACCAAGGATATAAAAATATTTGGTTTTTGTTGAGATGTCGATGATGTACTTTTGAAACTCTGCTAAAAACTCTTTGACTGAGGCTTTATTTTTCTTTGATTGTGGAGGACGATAAATTAAAACAAAATTATGGAATACGTTTTTGTATTTTATTGTACATTCAAGCAGCTCAAATGTCAACGGTGTTGTCGTGGTGATAACTTTAAAAATCAATCCAATTTTTAAAGATGACCATCAATCCGCCACAATCACGTGATCCCGAGAGGCCATGTCTGATGAAGGAATAACCGGCCGGTAAAAGTTCACATAAAATAAAATCATACTTTTCTTTCATCCATTTCTCCATTATAAATAGTAAACCAATGTCATTTGATATAATGTATTCATTTATAAGGGTTGTTTTGTTACTAACTGAACGTGAATTCATTAGTGACAGTTTTTAATTTATATTTTGTGGATAGATTTTGTTCTCGCTCACTTATTGAAGGACAGGGGAAAGCGTTGGTGAGGGTCGAGTACCATGGTGGGGGCGAGGGGGGCGTTAGATAATCACCGTTGGAATATGCTTATCGCCTCGGGGCCTGTAGTAAATATCAGTTGTAGGATTAAAGTGTTCACAATTTTTAAAACAATGGTGGTGGTAAGTCACGGCTAAAAATAAGATAAACAATGTTTGTATGAGAGCGGCGGCCATTAAATGACTATGTAAAAATATTTTAAAACTCACGGTTTCCATGATAAAATACAGAATTATAGATCAATCCTTTCTTATGAGTTGATAAAAACTAAATAATAAGAAACAGTGTGTTCTAACAAGCACAACGAAGTAAAATGTCCAGGTATAAATGTATAGAAATCACAAAATTTTCAGAACACACAAAGCACAGAACGACAATTCTTGCCTGTAATGCTTGTTTACAATCAATAATCATTAATATTGTTTTTCAAAAACGAAAAGTACGATAGATTAAACATAACAAAACCTTTGCATTCCATACCATGTTTCATGTATGCGTTTTTCGTCTTTATTTTTCCAAATCGGTGACTTTCTAGATATTCTTGTGCCCAATTAAATTGTACGTTTTAATGGGCTCTAAAATGCCCAGAATGTCACAGATTTGTAAAAAGGCTTGAAGAATGTCAGCAAGCCATTCTTAGATTCGCCACCACTTTTTATATGTTAGTTTGAATATATAAGAAATGTGCATGATCGATGAATGCTAAATAAGAAGGGAGGTTGATTGTTTTTAACTGTCACGTGTGAGATGTATTGTCTCATGTCGTTTTGAGACAGTTTTAAAATAATTTGCTTCGGTTTTATACAGGAATTAATGGTCACTTTATTCAAGTGTAAGGCCATATCTTTTATCTCTCGTACCAGACAACATTCTTGAGATTGTTTTCACACACAACATAATTAAATAGCTTGGATAAGCGTAGTTCTGTTGATAAATTGTTCTTGTTATTGACTCGTGAGAGCTTTTGAGATAAACATTCCTAATATATTTTATTTTAACTGTTATGTAATACATTTTTCGCGACTCGTCATTCCTTTGTTCCATAATCTATTAGAATCTTACTACATATCCCGACTTTTATATTGCTTTCTTCGCATGCGACTATGGATTATCATATATCATCTTCCACCCGTATCAGAGGTTTGAGGAATTTGTCTCCTACTAGCTTTGGACACACACACTCACACATAAATATATGTATATATATATATATATATATATATATATATATATATATATACATATATATATGTATATATATATATATATATATATATATATATATATATATATATATATATATATATATATAGAATATTCATATATATGGCTTAAGTGTCATTTTATTATAATATGCGATCATGCTTTATTTCAGGTTGCCTTATGCAAGAATATACGGTGGTGTGAGTTCTGTGAGCAAAGATCAGTTTGAAAATATTAATGGATTTTCAAACATGTTCTTTGGCTGGGGTGGTGAAGACGACGATATGGCAAAAAGGTATGAATACGGGTGGGGCATAAGGGTGGGGTCTTTTGGCATGAGGCCACTTGCTGTGTCTTCTATTCCCCTAATATCTGTTTTCTGAGTGGCCTTGTGTATTTGTCTTGGCATGGGATTATTTGGCCCTTGCTGGAATCTTTGCCTGTCAAATGTATATTATTAGTTTCAGGAGGTGACATTTTTTTCTCGTTTATAGCATCTCTCTTCTATGCACTGATAGTTATGTTTATGTTGTTTTTAACATATTTTGTAAATATTTGAGATTATTCCTCTTAGTAGGATCCCATGCTGATGTCTGGGTGAGACTTTTCGGCATTCTCGTCCTTTTTACTGTCACTGAAATGACCTGAATGTGTCACATGCACCGCAAAACCAGTCGAATCAAACTTTACGAACATTGAATGCTCTATTTCAATTCCCCTGCCCTCCTTCTGATTATTCCACTTTCCTTTTAATGTCAGCTAAAATTATTTGGATTAATTGGAAATAAAGGATTATTGCATTATGTGAGGCTGTGACAAAATGATAAATTTTCAATGTTCAACGTATAAAACACCAATGTTGCTTAAGATAAGCAATAATTCCCTCTGAAAGTGTTAGAAAAGTGGGGACAAAGTACTGTTATTTTTCATTTCAGAAAAAAAAGCTGGTAACAGCTAGATATGACAGTTTCCATAGCACAATAATTCATTATCTTTGTTAGGTGTATAATGTTACGAAAATGATCATTCATCGGCTTCCTGCATTGAATCAGTATATTACTAGAGTATATTTGATCATGGATAATGGATGACTTGTTTGGTCAGTCCGGTTTTTGCCATGGGTCAAGCTGGGTATATTTTACTTTGGTCTATATTCATACTTTTGTTTTTATTTTAAGAAATCTCTGGGAGATTGAATGGCTAAAATGGTTTATCTTAGTCAATCACGGACAAGGGAAAACAGTTAATCAATTTGTAGATTATAAGACAGAAAAACAAATG
>NC_088362.1:91146844-91159344 GCF_034508935.2 Berghia stephanieae | reverse complement strand
GATGTTTTAAATACAAGATTGAAAGCCATGACAACTGCAGTGCCTCCCTCACACAATTCCCTGTTTAGGAGTATTAAAACCTTGAAATTATCTATTGGTCTTGCATTCTTTGTTTCAAATTTCAAATTGTTCCATTTCTGGACAAACGAATTCCGAACCAATTTAGTCTTATCTTTGTTTTGCATCTAGTGACATAAATCTTTAACTTGTCTCCTCTAGTAAAAGGAATATAGGAATATTTTGTTTTAATTCAGAAAAGTCTAAATTATCCAGACCATGTAGGCACTAATCAATTAACCTGAAATGAATCCCCACGTATTTGTCTATATTTCAAATTTGGTCCAGATATTCTAACCTTTCTTTTTCAGATAAACACTGTATTGCATAAATCATTTTGGTAGCTCTCCTCTGTACACTTTTAATACTAGTTGATTGTATTTTATACAATGGGCCCAGATGCAATTTTTGTATTCTAGAATTGGTTGCCCGAGCGATTTGTACAAATACAAAATATATTATTTTCCAGACTTATAAATGTTCCATATATTATTCCCATCTTTCTGTTTGCACGGCTTACACATGTATCAATATGTCTTACTACTACTACTATCAAAACATGAATGACTCGAGCCAAGGCTTTCTATATAGCTACAGTGCACTCTCCCGATAACGACATGGCTCGGGACCAGAGGTGCATGTCGTTATCGGGAACATGTCGTTATTCGGAAAATTTCAAGATGGCGGAAAAAGGGGTGTGGTTAGACCCTTAGAATGTACATTAATGTACCAACCATAGTGGGTGATCAGTGATCGGACTTTCCAAACATGTAAAATACACGAAGTGTGTGTGTGTGTATGTGTGTGTGTGTGTGTGTAGTTTTGTTGTTTTTTTGTTTGTTTGTTTGTTTTTGTTGTTGTTGGTGTTGTTTTTTGTGTGTCATTTTCCCTCTGTTGTTTATCCGGGCTTGGGACCGGCATGAGTGCAGCTGTATTTAATAATACAACTGAACACATGGCCACATTAAACATGTTATTTTTTTTTATTTATTTTTTTTTTTTTTTAAACTAACTGTCGGATTTTGATTTAGAGAAGAAATCCATAATCCCGGTCTGTCGCTTGTTGCTGTAAATCATAGGGCCGACTTTATCTTCCATCTGATGCAACAAGTCGAAAATAGATGCACCATCCTTATGTTTCAGTGCAAACCGTCTGAGAGTTTGTAGTGCCGAATTTGCATCACTACCCGTGACAAGAGGGGCAGCTTCATCTCAGAGAATGAAATGAAACTTACCGGAAACAACATTTTAGCTATTTTTATTTTTATATCTAGCAAAGTCACAGCCGATTATTGCTAACTCAATGTCGTTATCCGGAGAGTGGTCTAAAAAGTATGTCATTATTTAGAGAGTTTTATTACTAATAACATATAGTAAAAAAATCGGGACCGGGGGCCAATGTCGTTATCGGGAGAATGTCGTTATTCGGAGAGGTCGTTATCGGGAGAGTGCGCTGTATACAGAATGCCTTGCTCGAGCTCATTGACCTCTTCACTTTCTACGTCTAATCATTCTCGTCTGTCTAAAGCATATTATCTCTACATTTCTCTTTCAAAATCAGATATGCTCTGTTAAAGACAACCTCAAAACGAATGAAAACAGACGGTCTAAATTCTTTGAATTATACAGTCCAAGAAGTGGATGAACAACCAACTCACTTAAGGATAAAAGTTTTTATAGATGAAAAAGAAATTTTGAAAGTAAGTTTTGATACACTCTTATATTTTTAAAACTGCAACACAATTATAAAAATGGAAGTTTTGGGTGATTTGATTCCTGTTGCTGTAAAACCTTTTAAAAAGACATTGATGCTGAGATTAGATTTTATCTGCAATATGTAAATAAATACTGGGCGATAAGACATTAATTATTGTATAGGTATAATTTATTACTGATCTTTTTTCTGCTAGGTTAATACATATTATTTTATGAAAATTATGACCTATAGACCCGTTTATGAATGCCCAACATATTTTCAAGGGTCAGGAAAGTAGCATAACGTTTCTTTCAAATTTTGTCAAAATTTGGGTATGTGCCCGATTTAGACTACAATCCATCAATCTAATATCATTTAAACTTTAAACTGTTGGGACAGATTATTCGCCTATTGAATTTGGATTTACCCCTAAAAATTATACAAATCATATGTTAGTTGCCAGCGGCGGACCTGGTATTGACACGCAATGCTTTACCTTCTAAAAGTTTAACAATTTTTTTCTTTTTATCCTTTCAGAACTTTCATTTCTAGTAGTATAAATCGGTTGACATGATTACAAGAAGGAATGGAAATATAAAGCCAAAGAAGGAAGGACAGCATTCCGGGGTCTTCACGGAGTTTCTGAAAGTATTTTATGATCTGTGATACTCTGAACCTCATTATTGGTGAATGGGATACAAAGATGAAATAATATATTGAATGTAAGCATGTGTGTACTTTCGTAGAATATAGGTTACCTTCTTCTTCCATCAAAGAAGAGGAGCTAATGTGTCTAACTGAACCACACCTAGTCGCCATTGCTAATATTATGTTCAATAACAGGAAATGAATTGAGCAGGAAAGTGCCAGAAGACAGCAGAGAATAAAAACTTCGCGGCGGCGATGGTGGTTCGAACCCGCAACCTTACTGATACAACTCTGCCTGGCCGGGGAAATCGTGACTCTACCGTATGAGCTATCCACGACCCCAAAATATTATGTTTATGGAATGTTCGAACATAAAACCAATTTTGGTCTCGGTTCCGGTAAACTAATTCTGTTGAATAAACCAACCAATATAAAGCACCATTAGAAAATCTAAGACCAATTGTTCTTCTTTCAACACTTAGAAAAATGCTCAGCGTAACAACACTCAACAGAATAAGATCAAAGGTGAAGAATATCTGTCTCCGACACAGGGCGGATTCAGAAAGATGGGAGTACCAGTGGCATTTTATGGGCTCATCCTTAGTTGAAAGCATTGTAATCTTAAGGTCAGCGAATCCAAAACAGAAGTCACAGTGGTTAACAAGAAACAAGCGGAATGGAAAAGTGTCAGAAAAATCGGAAACTTGAATTCAGAGGACGAAGACATCAAACGGGAAAAGTGCTAACCCAAACTGCATTCAGAGAACTACACAACGTTTGGAACAAACGAACAGCATTCATGAAAATAAAAGAATACGCCTTTACGAAGCTGCCAATCCTTATGTACAACTGTGGTACACGAGGTCTTACAAAATAGAATGTGGACACCCTGGACTCCCTTCATCGCAAACAATTGAGACGGGTCATTAGGGCACGTTGGCCAGACAAAACCAATAATGATGTTTATGACAGATGCAGAGTACAACCAATCAGTACACGAATAAAGAAGCAACGATGGGAACTGTTCGGACACGTGCTCCGACGAGATAAAAACTATCCCAGTATAATTCTCGACAGATGATTACTTCAAACAAGGAGCCAATTACAGAGGGAGTACACCAACTTCACTTCCAACAACATTGAAACATGATCTAAAAAAAACATCAAATATATTTAGAAATACCAACCGAAGAACTGATTTCAACAACATAAGGAAACATCCAATTGTCTCAGCACCTCAACACACATGATGACCTCAAAAAGCTAAGAACACTAGCACTGGAAACAAATTACTAACTGCATACTAGAAACAGACTGACACACTCGAAGTAACACACTCATTAACAGCGAGCGTCCATGGAGACAGCGCAGCCATATTCATTCATTCTATTTCTTCTTCTTCTACTTCTTGTTGTTGTTGCTGTTGTTCTTCTACTTCTTGTTCTTCTTCTTCTTACTATTATTATTATTATTATTATTATTATTATTATTATTATTATTATTAGTAGTAGTAGTAGTAGTAGTAGTAGTAGTAGGAGTAGTAGTAGTAGTAGTAGTAGTAGTAGTAGTAGTAGTAGTAGTAGTAGTAGTAGTAGTAGTAATAGTAGTAAGTAAGTAAGTAAGTAAGTAAGTAAGTAAGTAATGAATTTATATAGCGCCTAAACATCCACGTTAATCGTGCTCTGCGGCGCTTTACATAATAAAAATAAAAAATGTTTAAAAATAACAAAATTGAAAATCACGACACTACATGATACATAATAAAGCGTGCATACAAAAACAAAATCTAAGCAACATCCATTTCATGAAAAATAAGCCTCACGGAACAACTCAGTCTTCAGACATTTCCTGAAAGATGATAAATTTTCACAGGACTTATTATTATTATTATTATTATTATTATTATTATTATTATTATTATTATTATTATTATTATTATTATTATTATTATTATTATTATTATTATTATCGCTAGTATCAAACTCTACCAGTGACGTTGGATTATGATGCATTTGTTAGTGTAATTGCTAAAATGTAATACTCTGATTATTTGATGTTTAATATGCCTCGCCCTTTTTTTTAGATCCGTTGGCATGACTGCTGGCAAATCAAATTAACATTAAGTTTCAAATTAAGATAATAATTATTGAACAAAAAATGTTCATGGCTAAAATTTGGAATTGATTTGCTATGCTGACATGCTAACAGGTCGTGGGCATTTAAAGGCCTAAAGCTATGTTAGCCCATTAAATTCATATTATTATTATTATTATTATTATTATTATTATTATTATTATTATTATTATTATTATTATTATAGTATTATTATTATTATTATTACTATCATCATCATTATTATCATCATCATCATTATTATCATCATCATCATCATTATTATTATTATTATTATTATTATTATTATTATTATTATTATTATCATCATCATCATCATTATTATAATAATTTTTGTTTTTATTATTATCATCATCATCATCATCATCTTCATCATCATCATCATCTTCTTCATCATCATCATCATCATCATAACATCACCACTCTATGGTCTCTATGATACTTCAAATCGGTCACATCAACCCTTAACCACAGGAGCAGATATTTAGCATTAAATATTTGGGAATAATCGTGAATATATTTTTTTCTTTTTTGTATGCAATGTTTCTACTTGAGCATTCCAATGTTTCTATATATTCCGATAATTGACATTTGTGCAATAAAGATTTAAATGTGTATATCAAATCAGAATTAAATCATCTCTCTGTTTTACATTGTATTAATATTGTTTTGCAAATATATGATTTGTAAACATCTGAGTGTGTTCCTTTTGTGAGGACCTGTGCTTGTGACAGGATGACACAATGAGGTGATCTCAAACTAAGCATATTGATAGTGTGCTCTTGAAATCTACATGTGAACCCTATTTGTACTAATTCCCCCTTGTCTTACTTTTTCTTGGGTACTTAAATTGTAATTTTAGAACATACCAAAAAATTGGTAGCAAGGTAGAATGATGTGACTTACTTGACTTATTGCCGATCGCCTCCTAATCTTCGGACTGGGACGCTTTGGCAGCTTCTCTCATTTGTTGAGTGAGTTCTTCCACGGTCTGTTGCAATGGCTCAAACTATTCCAAATCCTTTTCGCATCTCAGTGCTTGTGTGCGAGGCGCTTTAGGTCTTTAATTATCGTAGTGTATACGCTTGTTGTTGGTGTGCTTTTTTGTTTTTATGTGTTTTGGTTTAAGAGAGATAATTATTATATTATCCCTAACGTAATTTAGAATTAATTGTCCTCAACTATAGTAACGTGTCTAACCCACGGACCTTGGTTGAGTGATTTGTTCGTTCAGTCTCTGTTAGTGTCGTGTGAGGAGAAGTTGTGTGTGAAAATGGAGTGATCGGTTGTTCCGTGTAGTTTGAAAATATATCCATGTGATTAAGCATTTGAAAGTATGTCGACTAGTATGGTATGTATCATTCCGTAATAAATGTTCAATTGTTATACTACATTTGTGTTATTACTTATGTTTAGTTTATTGACATATTCGTCTTATCAGCTTCTCATATATGCCTTTCATATATTTATATCTTTATGGAAGTTGTCCTGTCTACCCGACTCACTGTGTCATTCTATATCGTTTATCAAAATCAATGTGAGCTCTGAGACTCTGTCTGTGTCCATCTCTATCTGTGGGTCCTTGTTCCTATATTATGTTACGGTCCGCATTTGTCTGCTGTCTTAGGACAAAGCGGTATCCTTGAACTCCTATACAAAGCGACCATATTATTATGTCCGCTCGGTGTAAGGAATGATGATATTGCCTTATTAGCTGGAATATTTATGTCTCGCCTGAAAATATAGTGTCCATCTTGTTTCCAAAATTTGAATCGATAGCGGTGCTTCTTCGCATTTAATGTATCTATAGCGATTTGTTACTTAATTAATTTTGTTTGGGAAGTGACTATTTAGAATTCTTCAGAGCTTTTTCCGACGGAAGGCATCTAGTATATCTTCCTTGTTTAATGTTAGTCCACAAATAAGTATTGATTTTAAAAGGGTCTTGGATTGCTTTTATTTTTGTTTTTTCTTTTCAGTTTGTTGTTTCTCAGCCATATGTATGTCAGATTGTTGAGAGAGACTGCCGACAGATGTTTTCGTTTTCGTACGTTTTCATTGTCTCCTATAAACGATCCCACCTTTTTAGTCTTTTTCCAGCCTCGGTCGTCTTAGTCAAGTTTTGTAATGTTGGTTTTATCGGCGTTTACGAAAAGATTGTGTTTCTCTACTGCTTCTTGTGCGACTTTTACGTTGAGATCTTTTCTAGTGACGATATCAATATCGTCTGCGTATGCTATCTCTGATGGAAGGTGGGATTCAAATACAGTTTGATGGGCAGGCAAAACGGTGCGCACTTCCTTTAGAACATGCTCCAGGTATACAACGAACAAAACCAGACAGAGACTATATCCTTGGGGTGTTCCAATATTACTTAAGAACGGTATTTGGGTTGTTGCTTTGGTGTTTACCAGGAGGAAACTCGTGAGCAGGAAACTCGTCTAATTTCATCGTCAGTTATTATAGTTTTCAATATATTTAGCAGAACATGGCGGTCTATCGTGTCAAAGGCCGCTGGCATGAGATGTTGATATTAATTTTCTCGGATAGAGTTTTCGCGGCCAGACATTTATGCACCCACACAACATCTGCGATGCGTCCTTCTTGACGAAATCTACGTTGGCTATGTGATAAGTACCTTTCTTTGTGTTGTATCCTGTGTTATTATCGAGAGTGTTTTTGGAATGGTGTCAATATGGTTATTGGTCTAAGGTTCTTTGGAGGTCCGTTGGTCTTTCCAGGTTTCTGTAAAGAAATTAATTACCCTGTGTTTATGTTGAAGGCCATGTGTTCTCCAAATGTAATATTAAATATGTCGGCAACCTGTTCTTCGAATGACGACGGCCCATATTTTAATCGTTCAGCGCATATATTGTCTTCTCCTGGGGCATTGTTGGTGCTCAAGTTGTTCAATCCTTTTCTTACTTCCTTTGATGTCATTGGGTTGAGCAATGTGTGGGGAGATCCACTAAAAGCGTGTATAGCCTCCACGTCTTCGTTTCTAAATTTCGTCTTGCAATGACTTGAAAGAACCGTTGATATCTCATGTGGGTCGATAATATACTTTCCTGACTCGCCTGTTACCTCTGGATATTCGAAAGACTTATTTAAATAACTTGACGGCCTTGAACAGTGCTTTGTCATTGTTTGATTTGTTTACAGCTTCGACTTTTTGATCGAGTTTCAATGTTTTTAATTCGATGGTCCTTTTTCTTATTTGAGGCAGCGTCTTGTTTTGTTGGTTTTTGAGACATAGTTTCTTATCTTTATTTACAGTTTTTTAAATGTTATTCTTAGATGGGCTTTTTTTGTTTTGTTGACAATATTTCCAAATCTTTGTCGTGAATACGGCAAACTTTTCTATTTGTTATGACGCCGACTGTGGGTTCAGCTGCTTGAATTATTGCTGACCGAGTATTTGTCCACAATACGTCTGGTGTTTGTTTGGTGTTTGTTGTTTTGTTGTTCCATGAGTGGGTCAAGCGCTTGTTGGTATTAAATGCGACATTTAGGATCGTTCACTATTTTGCTAATGTTTATTTTTTGCCTGTTGTTGTTTGATTATTTTCTTTGCCATAATGTCTGTAGACCGTCTTGGTTAAATTTGAAACATGTTTTGACGAGTTTATGGTCGCTCGATAGGATCGTGCCACCATATGATCTTGCATTGTAATGGCATTTCTATGTCGCTGTTGACAAAGTATATAAGTAATTAATTTGGTTGTATATTGGCTTTCCACTGGTTTGATCTCAAAACTGGCCTGCCCATGTTGTCCAGTGACGTGATGAATGGCAAAATTCTACTAGTCTCTATCCATTTTCATTTCTTATCACTTTTGAGTCGCCTTCTTCTCGTTGTCATATTTTAGCATTTAAATGCTCTGCTAATATGATTTGTCCTTTATTGCCTAATTCCTTTAATGTGATGTTCAGGTCCTTGTAAAACATTTCGAGCTCCTCTGGATCTTTTCTCGAACGTTCGCTTGTGAGGCCATGCATTAATGATATAAACAGTGTTGTAGTGATTGATCTGGCAACACATATTATATTAGACATTTCCCGTGTCTTGAATAGAAATTTGCCCAAAGTTTTGTTAATAATAAAACCACTTCCATAATATAGAAAACTGTCTAAATCCGTTTAGATTGTTGTCGGCACCATTTTTATTGATATTTCATGAATACACAACGCATCTATATTTTACTTAACACAATCATTTATGAGTTGTTCCTTTCGAATATTACCGTTCAAAGACCTAACATTGAAAGTAGCAATATTTATAGTAAACGTGATATCCATTCACTAAAAATAAGAGAAGCTTTAGACAAAATACACAGAGCCTAAGCTCAGTGCCAACAGGTGTCGACCATGTTGACCTCCCTCGTGGATCTCCTACCTTGTAGTTGCTGAGGGAGCTTACGACATATCGGGGGGCAAAGGAGTAATTCCGGTTGACCGTCAGGAGACCATCACGGATGTCGAGCCTATAGCGGATCCCTTGATAGGCCTGCCCTGATATGTGACTAATGGAGATCCAAACCGGTGCCTGAATGGGATCGGCCATCCCGGGCCCCATACTACTATGTTCAAATGATTATGCCCAGAAAACAGATTCATCAATGGCCGCCTAGACAAATACTACCGCGTTCATGTCGTCAAGGTCGTCGGCACGGTCGAGAAATATATGCGAACGTCCCAAAACGGGAAACAACACACAATGATAAACAACAATAACGCAGCGTTGCTAGGTTGGTCTTTTCGAGTCCAGATTCCACAATTTTGGCCTTTTAGAAATGTTCTGGGCCTTTTCTAAGAACACTTGGCCTTTTGGCCTTTTAGTGCATTTTTGACTTTTTAATTCATATTTTAGCCTTTTTATACACGTTTTAGGCATTCTTATACAACAACAACAAACAAAAAAATATAATAATAATATAAAAAGGAGAGAAAATGGAAACCCTCCAAGCACACAGACTTGTTTTGAAACTGAAACTGATACTAGATCAAAAACTGGGAGCCAAGAAACTTCGCTTGCAGATGAAATCTGCGAAGCCGGTGAAGTGGAAACCGCAAAATTAATAGAGCTGATTGATTAAAGTGAGTAAACATATAATTAACTTCTCTCTCTCTCTCTCTCTCTCTCTCTCTCTCTCTCTCTCTCTCTCTCTCTCTCTCTCTCTCTTCTCTCTCTTCTCTCTCTCTCTTCTCTCTCTCTCTCCTCTCTCCTCTCTCTCTTGCTGCATTTTGTCAAAAACACCATTATATAGTAGACTAAAAATTTGGCCTTGTTTGGCCTTTTTGCAATTGAAATCTGGCCTTTGCCTAGTCTGGCAACTTGGCAACCCTGCAACAACGAGTACACACTTCCGGTAGATTGCCCCAGTAGCATGAAACAGTACTGTAAAATAAAACTATATATATATATATATATTATATATATATATATATATATATATATATATATATATAGTCTTTTACCAAAAAAAATAGACAGTTTTATTCCACTGATAGTTCAACACTGTTTGGAACAAATACATTGGCATATACATGTTTGGAAACTAGACAACTAGTTTTCTGTTAATGTATAAGTTATTGAATCTGTGTAAACTGATAAAAAGTTGCAGATATTTAAAATTGATCATTCAAAATCGATTTTCAAAAATCGGCACGCAATTGAAATCAGACACATGACGCACGTCAGTATAATATATCCGCCATTTGAATTGATCAATGCCATAGCTCTTTGCCTCATTGAAGATGTTAGCTGATTCTGGTGGTATATCAGTCCAAATGTATTTAGTTATCCGAATAAGGCATCAAATTTTATACAGCTTTCTTGTGAATTTGTTCTTTTTTTTTACATTTTCTTTCCTGTCATAAAATCCCACTATTATGTTCTATGAGATTCGTGTCATGTCACACATCTGGGCACTGGTTCAGCGCCCTTACATTTGAACAATTTAGGAAAACAGGTTTTTGTCCAGTCTGTGTGCCGAGGCGTTATCAAACTGGAATATCACCATAATAATCTGGACGGCCCTTTATTCAAGAATATCGCTGATAATGTTATAGGTCCGATTCGAGTCACTGTTTGATTCGTATTAGAATAGAAGTTTTTCTACAGCCGATCATCACTCCTCACACCATTACAGATTGTTACTTCAATGATAATGTGTTATTGAAACGGCCACCTCGACGTCGATGGCACGAAGTTCGTTTGTCTCTGGAATTAACTTCCAAAAAAAGCGATTCGTCTGAAATCAAAATGCCGTCCCATATATCCCCTACTTATCTCAGTCGAATAATTTTGTGCCAAATGGTCATCTTAGGTCGAATCACAGATATGTGACATTTCAAAACAAGCTCACTGAGCGTGAATTTTGATGCGACAACTGCTGCGTACCAAAGCTTATGCGAAATAAACATCTGAAACTGAAATATTTTTGGTGCGCAGTTACAACATATAGCTTTTAAACCGACCTGTTTGGCTGTCCGCATCTCTACAACTTACTTGTGCCAAAAAAGGCATGCGATATATCAACAGAAATTTAAAAAATTGTCTACTTTTGTAAGAGTTAGACCACGCACCAATATGTTTTCTCTTATGTGAGATAATAACAGATACAAACTGTCTAGTTCCTTCTTTATATATATATATATATATATATATATATATATATATATATATATATATATATATATATATATATATAATATCCTTTCTTTAAAAAATATAGCATTGTGGAGAACATTGTGCTTATTTGAGTCAATCAAAAAATTGATACGGCGCACAACTCTACTGAAAGATTTGAAAATTAGAAATGTGTTTTTTACAGATAGATAAACAGATAACTTGATTTCCTTTTATAATTTAAAGTCAGTTTGAAAGTTCGTTGAGTCAAACAGATAATATCATAAAATATGTACCGACGACACTTGGCTCTCAAAATCAACTAATTTTGACACTGTAAAAAGTTGTCAATTTGTGTCATCTATTTATGACATCAAGTATTATTACTTCCGTTGTGTTGTTGATTTAGCAGTGATCAGTTTTGTTATGTAGTAGTATGTTCTAATCGCGTGTATGTTTGTGTGTGTGTGTTGTGTGTGTGGTGTATACATGTGTGTGTGTTGGCATTTTTCAGCAAATCGTGGCATTCATAGTGATATTATTCACTTGATCACATGAAGGTATTTCAGTCGCCATTTTGATCTTTTTTTACTATTAGGGTTAGCTCGAGAGGCTAGTCATAAGTGTTATTAAAGGTGCTAGGGTGTTTGTTTTTCCATAAGTTAAGTAAAGGGGAGACATTCCGAAAGCTCCTACATCCCCAGTATTCTTTAAATTTGTACTTTCACCGTTGATATTTTGTCAGGCATTTATTTATTCAGTTTGTCATTATATAGAAGTATTTTAAAAACTCTAGAACAAACCTTGATAGATTTGTGAAAGTTTAAAATTTCCTAATGTGACCATTGTTTTGATTTTCGGCCGCCATTGTGATTTGTTAAGTATTGAAAGTAAAGGTAGTGCAAAGCAGTCCGAGAGTTGTTTTTTTTCTATTAGGGTTAGCTCGAGAGGTTAGTCATAAGTGTTATTAAAGGTACTAGGGTGTTTGTTTTTCTGCCCTCATTAAATGATGGTGAGTACAGTATCGAATGAAAATAGTTCTTTACCCGCGAAATTGCGGGCTTTTTACTAGTATATATATATATATATATATATATATATATATATATATATATATATATATATATATATATATATATTGTGTCAAGGCGGAAGTCTCTCAACTTGAAACGATTTTTGAAACTGCTATCAGCAACGATGGAATTTTGTCTCTAAAGTGAAAACGTGAATCTGTTTACACCGTCTGTTTGTGTTTATAAGGGTTTTACGGCGCTTGCGATTGTGACACATTTAGGTAATTTCATCTGCGGTAGAAAGGAAGGAAATCGGACGGTC
>NC_088362.1:91071844-91141844 GCF_034508935.2 Berghia stephanieae | reverse complement strand
TTTCACTATTTTATAAGGAAAGTCTTTCTTCCACATATATGCATATATATACATACACACACACACACACACATATATATATATATATATATATATATATATATATATATATATATATATATTCAAAACACGATACAACAATCACAAAGCCTCCATAACACATGAAAACAAAGCAAAAAGCACCAAAATAGCAATGCACTATTGGGAACAAATAAACACTAATAAAACACCAACAATAACCTGGGATGTCGTCAGGCAAAGCAGCCCAAACAGATGCGGTGCTAGAAAATGCAATTTATGCCTGACAGAGAAACTGGAAATATTATTACAGAAACAATAGCACCTTAAACAAAAGATCAGAACTAATGACAATGTGCAGACACTCTAACAAATTCAAGCTCAAAACGCAAAAGGCCAAATAACCCTCCCCACCCCCCTTCCCCGCCCCTCCCGACCCATTATACCCTCCTCCCCTCTCCCCCCCCCCCCCCCCCCCCCCCCCCCCCCCTCCACGCAACCACTTTCCACAACACTATCACACACACACACATGTACACACCACACACAACACACCTACCTGCATACACACACACACACACACACACACACACACACACACACTCATAATATAAGCAATGAGAGCACATCACAACAATGCCAATACACATCAACACTAATCACCACTACACAACGAAACAACTTTAGTTTGGAGTAAGAACTTTTTTACGGACATTACTATGGATTACGCCGACTGAAGACGTGTAAGACACAGAAACGAATCGTCTCGGCCACACAAAATGTGAGTGACAATTTGCATTCTATATATATATTTAAACATTTTAAGTATAATTATTATTGTTTAACTTCTACAGCACTGTTACATGTCTATGACAATCTACGGGAAGTGTGTGTAATCGTTATTGTTGTTTATGATAGTGTGTTGTTTCATACTTCCTGTGATGTTTTGGTGTCGAGACTATTATGGTGGTTTGAAGTTGCATGCAATGTGGAAGTGGAAGTGAAAGTAGATTGTTCTGTTTTCGTATTTGCAACTTCAAGTAGATTGTCATAGACATGAAACAGTACTGTAGAAGTTAAACAATAATAATTATACTTGAAATGTTTATAAATAGCTCCTTTTATCAATGTTGAGCACTATTATTTTCTCGTTTTTGCTTTTATAATTTATATATATATATATATATATATATATATATATATATATATATATATATATATATATATATATCCTTACACTTAAGTAAACCAGCAAAGATTCAAAGAAAATATATATTCAGCATTTGATTAAACTTGTCTGTTCACAACATGCCTACTTCCATCATGCGAATAGATCATTGGTGATAATGAAGTGATAATATGAATTATATAGAACAACCACGTATATAGAGATCTTATATAAACATGTATGGATGACTCGTGATGTTAAAAAAGTTGTAAACAAAAAACATAGATTATATAAAAACATTTTACAGTATTAATCTAAAGAAAATGTTCAAACTAGTGATGCACACAGAAACTATGACAAAACATGTCAGAAATCAAAAGATTAAATAAATTGAGGAAAATACTTGCGTCTGATAGTAAGTTGTGAGCTATGTGGTCTAGTGGTATGACCCTCGTTTTCGGATCGGAAGGTCCTGGGTTCGAGCCTTGAGCTCGGCGCATAGTTGAGTCCTTGGAAAACGCTCTTTACTCACAATCTCTCACCCTACTCAGGTGTAAAATGAGTACCTGGCCGTTAACAGCGTTGTCTTTGTCCGAAAAATTGTAATATCCCGTAACAGGCGCCAGGTCCCGTCCTATGTTTTTAAAAGGTTTTACGGCACTTGCAACACATTAAGGTCATATCAGCGCCAGTAAGAATTACAATTAAAGCATAAAAGAAAAGGTAAGACAAAGGGGAATTGGTTCAAATAGGGTACAGATGTAGATTCCAAGAGCACACCGTGAAAGTACTTAGTTTGAGATCACCTAAAAGTCTCATTCAGACACAAGCACAGGTCCCAACTAAGAGGAATACACTCAAATGTTTACCAATCATATAATATAACATGTAAACTAAACATAATACAATGCATAAAAGAGAGATGATTTACAAGGAAAAATATATCATCTCCCAAAACTATAACTACACATTCGACTGTTTCCCTCCCAGCCAAGGAACTCCGGCAAGGATCAACACAAAACTAAGAAATCTCATTCCATGACAATGACAGGAAACAATTGGAAAACAGGTATGGCGGGATAGAAGACACAACATGTACCTCCCTGCCAACTATAAGAGGTCAGGATCCCCACCCAGGTGTCCCGTCCTACATGTTACATGTTGCTGTTGACCAGGGACCCCTTGTAAAGCGCTTTGAGCACGTTTAGTGGATATTGCGCTATATAAAGCTCAATTATTTAATTTTTTTAATGTAATGGTATTTTGGAGGTATGTTAATAGAAGCAAAGTTAAAAACGGTATTGTTGAAACTGACTCCCTCAGACGGCTGTCAAACGAATAATGATAAAGAGGAGAAAGGAGAAAAGACAATAGAGAATAAAAAAATTTTTCGCGGCGGTGGTGGGGTTTGAACCTGCGACCTTATTGGTACGACAACTCCGCCTGGCAGGTGAGAGCGTGGCTCTACCGTGTGAGCTATCCACGAACACAAAAATATTCGTTTCAAACCCAAGTCATATTTCTAGAGACCTCTAGAGAGATAAAGTAGAGGCATTTGTTTTAAATGCATTCTTTTCAAGTGTATTTGCAAAGTAAAATGTTGATAAAATGCCTAGATATATTTCATAGCCGAATGATTAACTCTTGTTTGAATGATAGTGTGATGAATGCGGTGGATGTTTATAATAAATTAGTAAAACTTGATAAAAATGAATGATAATGATCAAAATATATCTCCAACAACGTATATAATGATCTCTCTCTCTCTCTCTCTCTCTCTCTCTCTCTCTCTCTCTCTCTCTCTCTCTCTCTCTCTCTCTCTCTCTCTCTCTCTCTCGTCTAAAATAACATTCCGTGTATAACTTTAAGTTGACTTTAAAATATATATCGCAATATTGCAACAGTGTCAGCTACATGTCTACTCTCAGAATATATAGAGAAATTGAAAAGGCCAGGTGCCTGGAATAGGAAAAGAAGAGGAAGAAATGATTTATTCCCAAATAGTTGTTGCCACATATCTGCTCCTGTTTAAGGATTATTGTTTACCCTCGATAGGGCTTTGAAAAAATGTATCACACGTCTTATTAAAGTCTAATAGAGACCCTGGAATGATGATGATGATGATGATGATGGTGATATAATGATGATGATGATGATGATGATGATGATGACGATGATGATGATGATGATGATGATGATGATGATGATGATCATCATGATGATGATTATGATGATGATCATAATAATAATAATAATAATAATAATAATAATAATAATAATAATAATAATAATAATAATAACAATAATAATAATAATAATAATAATAATAATAATAATAATAATAATAATAATAATAATAATAATAATAATAATAATGATAATAATAATATTCTATGATAGTACATCTCAATTACACACATGATTACATTCAATATATTATACTATCTTTGTATCCCATTCACCCAATACTGAGGTTCAGAGTATCACAGATCATAAAATACTTTCAGAAACTCTCTGACGGACCCAGCATGTTGTCATTCCTTCTTTGGCTTTATATTCCCATTCAGTCTTGTCAACTTGCCAACCGAATTATACTATTAGAAATGAAAGTTCTGAAAGGAGAAATGGAAAAATAATGATAAATTTTTAAAAAGTAAATCAATGAGGGTCAATCAGGTGGGCCACTGGCAACTAACATAAGATCCAAATTCAATAGGGAAGTAATCTTTACCGGCACTTTCAAATGCTTTCAAACTGACGGATTGTAGTCCAATTTTGTCAAATATCCAAGTTTAGACCAAAATTTGACTTTAAAATACAAATCTAGAGGAAGAGAATAAGCCGAAAGCCTTATAATATGTACCTATATTCATTATGTAGCTGTCCTTTCAATGAAAAACTTCATTGTCATTTTCTGATAGTGAATTCAGCATTCAGACAGATGGAATATAATGTTTAAAAATGATTATCATTTTTTTCTTGCTAATTGCTATTAAACTCCATTTGATAGGTGTGAAGATAAAAAAAAATAAATGCCAGTGCACGATTATATGAAAGGAATATAATATCCTGGAGTCAATGAAATAATGTGGTGTTATTGGTTTGGGTGACCATTTCGTTTCAAAGACACATTTACTTTATGAAAAGATGATATGCACATTTGGAAAAGGTCTTTCCATATTTTCAACATGTACAGTGAGTGCATTTTCATGTGAATTATTTATTCCCCCAAGAAGGCCATGTGAAACTAAATTTCCATTTCATATAGCTTGTTTGTTTATGCAATTTTCAAGATAATTCTTTCACTGTCTTATGCCAGTTACTCATTCACAACTGAGTTTAGTGTGGTAATGTTTGCAAAGTGCCTTACCCAATTGAACAGTGCAGAAGCACAATTTTTCCCAATTATTGCCAACAGCTGTCACTTACCACAGGCGTAGTGTTTGACCAAAGTACAAGACAAGGTGACACAGAGTTCAACCACCAATACCGTCATCATCAAATCAAAAGAGATCCAAATAGTAATTTACAGCGAAATGATTAAAAAATTGACATAACCATACCAGTTCAAATTAGGAAGTGAAGTAAGTACACTAATCTCTATCCTGAATGTTAGATTGAAATCAATGTAATACAAGAGAAGGAGAGTTAGAAACACAAGATATCTGACGACTGGAATTTTTAAGCTACTTCAGAATTGAAGTCAAATAGAATTCTCTATGAATCGCTTTAACCTCAAGTGATATGTAGTGTTCTTTACTGATTCATTTTTACAGATTTACATTTTCTTTTTTTTCTTCATTTAAACCAGTTGTCTAAAAGTGTTATTGAGTCATGAAAAATTGATTTTTAAAATCAACTATAAGCGAAAAAGATGAATCCTGGGTTCAACATACTGTCTTAAACCAAGAAAAATATCACTAACATTTTGTAATACTGATCATCTTTACATCAAATTCAATTTTGTACATCTGCCTCCATCCGCCTTAATAAACTGTATGTGTATTATATTATTTTAAAGAAAGAAACGTTATGTTACTTTCTTGACCCTTGAAAATATGTTGGGAATTCTGAAAGGGATCTACAACTAAAACTTCTAATAAAAACATGTATTAAACTAGCAGAAAAAAAAGATCAGTAATAAATTAAACTTAAAACAATAACAAGTTTTTATTTACACATTGCAGATAAAATCTAATACCAGCATTATTTTATTTTCAAGGTTATCAACGTGACAGAATTAAATTGAACAAACCTTCAAATTTTATGTATAAAACTCTCTCGCAGCTAAAAAAAAAAAACAAATAGAAAAAAATATCAAGACTTACTTTTAAAATTGCTTTTTCATCTATAAAAACCTTTATTCTCAAGTGAGTTGGTTGTTCATCCACTTCTTGGACTGTATAATTCAAAGAATTTAGACCGTCTGTCTTCATCCGTTTTGAGGTTGATCTTAATAGGACAAATCTGTTTTTGACAGGGAAATTTAAAATATTTGTTTAACAGACTAAGAAAGTGAAGACGCCAATGAGCTAGAGTCATTCATGTTTGGATAGCATGTCTTGTTGATAGTAATAGTAATAATAATAATAATAATAATAATAATAATAATAATAATATATAATAATAATAATAATAATAATAATAATAATAATAATAATAATAAGTAATAATAATAATATATATTAATTATTATTATATATAGTAGTAGTAGTAGTTAGTAGTAGTAGTAGTAGTAGTAGTAGTAGTAGTAGTAGTTAGTAGTAGTAGTAGTAGTAGTAGTAGTAGTAGTAGTAGTAGTAGTAGTAGTAGTAGTAGTTGTAGTAGTAGTCGTTAGTAGATATAATAACAGTAGTAGTAGTAGTAGTAGTAGTAGTAGTAGTAGTAGTAGTCGTAGTAGTAGCAGCAGCAGTAGTAGTAGTAGTAGTAGTAGTAGTAGTAGTAGTAGTAGTAGTAGTAGTAGTAGTAGTAGTAGTAGTAGTAGTAGTAGTAGTAGTAGCAGTGGTTCATTCCGCTTAATTGCGTATTGATTAATCGCACATTCTGCTTATAGGCTACACATTCCCGAAAAACGGATTATTTCTATATAATCGTTCCAGTTAATCGCACACATTCTCCGCTTAATCGTACACCATGATTCCATCTTTATTAGTGAAAAATATCTTTAAAATTTATTTTAAAGAGTAAGGAAAATAATATGTTTCTCATTGGACCATTTTCTCACATTTATATCGTAATAGCATTTCTCATCATTGCGATTCCATTGTCTCTCTGACCCCTATTATGTCAGAAGCGCAATGCTTGTTGACAACAAGGGATTACCTGACACGGCTGGCTAATAGGATTCAGTAGTCTGATGTCACGCCGCCAGGCAACGGCGGCCATCTTGGTTCTAAACAAAAAAAATCATTACTTTTTATTCTTCATGCTGGCTAGAACTTTTCATTCCCTTTTCATATGCCTTTTGATCAGAATGTGTAAAAGTCAAAACATGATCATATTTATGTGTTTTTTTTTCCTCTGGAAGCGTTTTTCTGCTACCCGGAGAAATATTTCATATGGGCGTCCGCCATTGTTCCGATAGTTTAGAGCCAGTGTTACTAAGTTACCATGCGTCATAAGGAAGGAAGTGACGATACGACTATTGAATCCTATTGACTCAGCACTCATTGTCTGCATCACTAGGTGTGAAACGTGAAAGCAGACAATTCAATGCCGAGTGTTTGTTTGCATTGTCTGACCACTCAGATGAATGGTTCTCGAGATGGAAGGTCGACACAATGTCGTGTTTTAAAAGAACATGACGAAAAACACGGTGGTGATAGTGATTATGTGATGATGAAGTTGATGGTTATTATGATGGCTTACATAATACAAAATTCGTACTAATCAAAATAATTTGAAGCAATATCAACAATAACTGAGATTTTTCTGGGTCGGTGGTCTAGTGGTTTGACCACTGCCTTCTGGTCTGTAGATCCCTGATTCAAGAACTACAACCGGTAGAGCAAAGTTACAAACTTTGAGTTGAAATAAATCAAGCATTCAATATGTAGATTGGATTTTGTTCTGTAAAGAAATCGGAGTTCTTCTTTCTGATACAAACACACTTTTAAACACACTTTTCTCAATAAAGTTTATTTCGGCATAAAACCTGCTGACATTTTAGGTGGATATCGCGTTCTATTAAATACTATCGATCTTTTAAATATATACACACAAGTTCGTACTAAAGGCCAGAGGTATGGCCTATCTCAAGTTATCAAATTAATATATAAAGTGTTGCTATTGGTTCTTGATTGTATATTTTTACATTTTTGTGCATTTGCATATTATATATATATATATATATATATATATATATATATATATATATATATATGATCCATGTGAAGAACGATACATATAACACAGCATCGCATCTGATGTTTCTTATAGATTGTTCGGTTTTGTAGATAAGAGATTTTAGGTATTGTTTGCTTGTCTGGATCGGGACGTTCTTTGTCGAGTAATCAAAAACGCTCGTATGTGTTACATCGTATGTGTTACAGTTACACGACCAGACACACCAAAACAAGAAACATACATTGGCCTCACCGAGTGTTCATTCAAAACAGATACAACCTGCATAAATCTTCATTCAGAGACATACACAAACGACATTCTACTACACTAAGCGAACACATTTGGAACCTCAAAGAATAAACATACAACACAGCATCACATGGAAAATCATCTCCAGAGCACAATCGTACTCCCCCTCTTCTAAGATTTGCAACCTCTGCTTGGAAGAAAAATTCTTCATCATCACTAAACCGAACATAGCAACACTCAACAGAAGAAACGAACTAACATCCTCATGCAGGCATAGAAACAAACACCTTTTATGTAATTAAAAACCTCCATAAACATGAATCTAGAAAAATACGAAAAACAGAACAATCTACTTTCACTTCCACTTCCTGATTAGAGCAACGCTCGATAACAACGTTGTAGAAGTCAAACAATCTTAATTATCTTACAAATAGCTCCTTTTATGCTAAAGTTAAGCACTATTATTTCATGGTTTTTGTTTTTATAATTTATATATATACATTGTCGGCATAAATTCTCAACTTTGTGTTTATACATTTTCATGCATGCCACGTGTATAAACGAATTTCTATTTTTTTTGGATGAATAAAGTATATCTTATCTTATCTTATCTTATGTTCATGTTTTTTTTTTATTCAATCGCCATGGTAAGGTCCTAATACGGTCATTTTTATGTTTTAGAAATGAAAATGCCAATAAAGATGTATTTTTATAACGTTCGAGGTTTTTTTCAAGTATGTGTTACCATGGTTATAGTGTCACCTTAGGAAATAAATATTTATGTCCTCCACGTCTTCTCCCCAGAAGCATTACTTTGAATCTTACCTCTGAGGGCTTGGTTCATTTCCTTTTTCCTTGGTATGTTTTATCATTCGGTATCGAGCAATATTCATGGGGCATCTAGTGATTTTATAACCACCAACATTAACCCTGTATAGGATTAAAAACAAGATAGTAAGTAAAGTGATCCTTCAAAACAGGAAATGAGGCAAAATCTCATTCAGTGCTTCATTATAAAATATAAAAGAAATATAATAGTGCAAATGAGGGTCTAAATATTATAGAATTTCAAAAGCGTTCAAACAAATAAAGAAAATACTTGTCAGTTCTAAAAATCATTCTTTACATATCTTAATATATTGACCAAATGATGCTGGAACTCTAAATTCATTCCATGCTTATACTTGGTATTTCAGTACATACAGTAGATATCTCAATTAGGACAATTTTGTAAAAAATAGATTTCAAAATTTCTTGAGGATAATTTACATATTTGACCTTTGAACCTTAAACATAGATCATAATATTTATTGATTTTGGTAAACTTTTGGTATAATGTTCCTAAGGTCTTTACTTATCCAAAAAAATAATTAGAATATTTTAAATTATAGTTAGTATAGTGTCAATTAATGTCGAAATACTATCGAATTACAAAAGAGCCCAAGTAAATCAAGAAATTGCTTTTCAAAGTCCTGAAATCCTTCTTTACTTTTTTTTAATACATTGAACAAAAGGTGCAGTAACTCTAAAATTATTACGAACTTTAAATTTTTAGCACGATGTAGAAGTTTATTTATAAGAACATTTGTAAAACATGATGGATACGAAAATGTTTGAGGTATGATTCCGAATTTGAACTTTTGACCTTAAAAATCTATCTTCTTCTTTAAGCTTATCCCGCATATTGCAGGGTTGCCATAATGAATGCCACATCTCCATGCATCTCGGTTCAGAGCATCATCGTCCCCCAGGTCCTGTTCTTTCATATCGTATTTTACGTTATCCAACCATCTTGTCTTTGGCCGTTCCTTTTTCCTCTTTCCCGCTAATAGTAAGTCCAATACTTTCTTTCCCACCTACTCCCTCTCTCGTCTCTTAACACGTCCGAACCATTTCAATCTATCTTCTCTCATCTTTATTAATACATTCTTCACTTCAGTCAACCTTCAAATTCGTTCATTTCTCACTTTATATTTTCTTGTCCAGCCGTGGCCATCTCACATTCCTCATTTCTGCCACCTCAACTTCTTTATTTTGCTTCTTTGTTGTAGCTGCTGTCTTTAGTTCATATAAAATTGCTGGTCTTAAAACAGATGTATATATTTTCCCCTTCGGCTTTGCGGAAATTCGTTAGTCACACATAACTCCAGTTAGCTTCCTCAATTTTTCCACCCTTCCTGGATCCTCTTCTTAATCTCCATCGCATTGCCCCCATCTCCTTGTACAGTTGTTCCTAAGTATTTGAATTGTTTGTCTCTGGCACATCCTCTTCTCCTATCATTATTGGTGGTCCTGCTCTCTGTTGTCCGATGCACAAATAGTCTGTCTTCGATCTGCTTACCCTTAATTCCATCCTTTTCAACACCCATTTCCAACCCTCCAGTTCCTTTACCGCCTCAGCTTTTGTATCATTCAAAATTACTACGTCACCCGCATACATTATGTTTCATGGTGCCTCTCGCCGAATGGGTTCTGTTAGAACATCCATTGCTATTGCAAACGGCAGTGGGCTGAGAGCAGATACCTGGTGTAATCCAACTCTAACATTAAATGGATCAGTTGAGCCAACAGATGTCCTTACCACTGTTTTGTTTCCTTTGTACATATCTTGGATAACTTTGATATATTTCTCTGTTACCCCTTTGCTCTTAGACAGCACCACATGTCTTCTCTTGGTACCCTATCATATGCTTTCTCCAGGTCAATGAACAAACAATGTAATTATCCTTTCTTTTCTCTATACTTCTCTGCGGTCACTTTTAGAGCTCATATAGCATCCGTTGTACTTTTACCAGCAACAAATCCAAACTGTTCTTCACTTATGTCTGCATCTTTTCTAATCCTCTTATCGAATACTCTTTCCCATATCTTCATTGTATGACTCATTAACTTGATGCCCATATAGTTGCAACCTTCTTGAATATCTCAACGTACTTTTTGTCCATTCTTCCGGCATTCTCTCTCTCTCTCTCTCTCTCTCTCTCTCTCTCTCTCTCTCTCTCTATCTATCTATCTATCTATCTATCTATCTCTCTCTCTCTCTCTCTCTCTCTCTCTGTCAGATGTCGTTGAATAACCATGCCAGGAGATTTAACCCTTCATCTCCAAGTGATTTCCAGACTTCTTCTGTTATCTTGGCTGGTCCAAATGCTTTTCCCCTTTTCATCTTGCATCCCACACTTCGCTCTTGCTTATCTCATCTACTATCTTCTCTTCAGATTGTATAACTGCCATTCTCTTCATTCATGAGATATTCGTAGTATGTTTTCAATCTTGCTCTAATCTCTTCATCTTTGCTCAATATTCTTCCATTCTCGTCTTTGGTGATCTTAATATCTCTCGTATTCTTGTCCCCCTGTTTCGCTATTCTGAAAATATTTTTTCTGGCCTTCCTTACTTTCTAATTGCTCATACATATCTTTGAAGGTCTCGGACTTTGCTTTTTGTTTCTTTCTTTGCCTGCGTATATCCATCTATGTTCATAGCATCCCTGTTTGTTTCCATGTTCTTCCTTACTTCCCTCTTTTTCTTTATTGCTTCTTGAACCTCTTCATTCCACCATCATGTTTCTTTTCCAACTTTTCCTCTTCCCGAGCTCACCCCGAGCACTTCTTTGGCCACTTCACGGATTGTATCAGCAGTTCTTTTCCATTCCTTTGGGAAATTAATTCCTAGTCTTCCTTTCACAGTAGTAGCAAATATTTCTCTTTCCTCTTCTTCTTTTGGTTTCCACCATCGTGTTTTTCACTCACTCTGTCTCTCTTTTATCTTCCTCTTTCCAAATGCCACTTTCGCAATAACAACCTTATGTCATGCTGCGCTGCCACTCTGTCTCTCCGGGCAAACTGTCACAATCTGATACTTCCTTCAAATTTCTCCTCCAATACAACAGGTACTCCACTTATGTCTTTCTCGCACCTCTTAAATACGTCACTCTGTATCCATCTTTCTTTCTAAAATATGTATTTAGTGTTGCCAGATCCATCCTTGTTGAAAATCTTACAATATCTTCGCCTTCATCATTTCTGCTGCCATACCCATATCTTCCCAACAATCTCTCCTCTCCGATATTGCTTGCCCCAACGTGCCAATTCAAGTCTACACCGATGAAGACTTTCTGATTTGTCGAACATTTCAATTTGTTCTTTAATCTCCTTCCAAAATTCACCCTTCTTGTCTTGCGTACAGCCTATCTGGGGTGCGTATGCACTCACGACAGTGATTTGCCCCATGTTGACTACAATCTTGATCCACATAAGTCTGTCGGACACCCTTTGGACTCAAACAATAACATTTTGTGAAAGTTCTTTATCCAGCATGATACCTTAAAAATCGATAATAGTATAAAAAGATTGTGGCAAACTTTTGATATAATAGAGCTAACCATATGATGACGCCGTCAAAACAAAAGACTATGCATCACGTGGTAAAACACGTGCTACTACCTTTGACTGCTTACTTTTCCATAGCAAATTATAGAAAAAATAACCATTATTATGTGGTTGATTAGTGCCAAAATAAGCACATAGTCATAAATATTCCATCACGCATTAAATACTGTCTTGATATTGATATTTTATGAAACAAATGGTAAAATGTATCAAAAATTACCGTCTATCTATTTTTTTTTTAATATTTGAACCATGATTTTCAGAATTTAGCCAAATATGACGAATTTAACTATTACAAAATATTATTTGTGCATGCTTGTTTTTACTAAAAGTGTATTATCAATAATGTGGAAAAAAATAAATGGGAGACCTATTTTGTGCGCAATGTTTTCCTGTTTTCCTAATCACCAGCCTCGAACCCGCCACCAAATGACACAATCCGTTTCAATTTCAGTGTTTAGGTTCGTAATTTTTGTCGATTGTAAAGATTTAGTTCAAAGTTAACCCGTAATAGCTTTCAGGTCTTTAACTTTGAATGTCTCACTGCATAATTTTAGAATGCTTTGTAGATTTGTTTTATCTTTACGATTCACTTCGTAATTTAACTAACAGTCATCCATATCTTAACTCAACTATTCTGATGTTGACGTTTCCTTCACTCACGTCTGCTTCATGCTCATACAGTGATTGATTAGGATACTTTTTGAGAGAAGACACTTTTCATAATAATAGATGTATTATGGGTTTTTATTGGTAAAAGTTTGTGATTTGTTGATTGATGTTTACGAAATTCTGTTAAACAAGGGAAAAAAACATCTTTCGTAGTGCGTAGCACCCACCACTATCAACCGGCAAAAGTCTAGCCTATTCATAATATTATTGACTCTCACCCTTTCCTGATAAAAATATGTTCCGAGTTCGATATAAACTTTATGTCTCTAGATACCTGCTCACGACAGGAAAAGGAACAAGGCAAGGGATTCCTGCCACCATGTCGTGTTGTTCGCAGGAGTTAAGGTGGTAGCCACTACTCTATCGCCACATAATAGATAGTATGCAGATGACGTCACTCAGGTCTTTGTTATTGTTTTTGCCATCCGCGTTTGTGAGTTGTTCTCACTAAACTGTATTAACCAGACTATAAAAGTTCATGGTTACACAGAGTTTGTGTGTTGGTCCGTTATACTTCCGGATGGCAATGTTGTGAACTCATTGGCCAAACGCATTCTATCAATACTTTTTGTTATTGTTTTTACTAAGGGAGGAAGGGGGGGGGGGGGAGGAAAGACAGAGAAAGAAAAGGGTGAGAGAATGAGAGCAGCGGGGGTTTGGGGTAGGCAGATTTTTAAAAAAGCAAATGTTCCCAATCAATCCGTCGTCTCATCTTTGATAGTTGACAATCTGATGCAAAGCAATGTGTAAACAAAAATGTTGATTGGATCCTTGTGACATGTTTAAATGTCAATTGCAGCATAATTCGGGTTGCTTTGACGGCGTCATCACATGGTTAGCTCTGTGGGGTTTTTTTTTTTTTTTACCCAAAAAAGCATTAAAACATATTGATAATCTATTATATTGCCTATTAGTGTCGAATTACTTTGGAATTTCAAAATCACTCAAGTAAATCAAGAAATCACTTGTCAAAGTTCTAAAAATCCTTCTTTTCATTTCTTAAACTATTGTCTAAAAGGTGCCATAATTCAAAAACTATTATATTCTCTTACTTTAATTTTCATTACAACAAAGAAAATGTTATGTTCAGCATACGTAAAATAATTGGATTTGATATTTTGCATATTTGACCTTTTGACATTACAAAAAGTGATAATACTGTTTGATTTTAGTAAACTTTTGGTATAATATTTCTGAATCCATTACCAAACGAATATTATAACATTAGAAATACTTAATATCGTCTTTTAGAATCGAAATTATATTATGTGGAATGACAATAACAATCCACTGAATTGAGAAAACGCTTGTCAAATTTTTCGAATCCCTCTTTTCACTTGTTAAAATGTCAATGAAATTGCGCCGTGACTCACAATTGATCTTATGGATAGGTATAAAACTTAAGCATATAAAAAAGACAGTATTTAAAGCACATTAACGAAATAAAAATTGGAGTTGTAACATTTTCAGCATAATTTGCATGTTTGACCTTTTGAACTTAAAAAGTCGTTGATAGTACCTTTCGATTTTGGTAAACTTTTGATATAATGTGCCTAACCTATCCAAAGATGTAGTGGAATTTGAGGAAACCATTAGTTGACATTTAGGCCTATAATTTGCGTATCTGCCTCTGACTAATAGTAATAAAATCCTGTGTGTAGAAGGCCCGGTGTTCTCAATATCGATTATTGGGTCCCGTGGAAAATTAAGAAGTTGAGTAATCATCAAACTACATGTCATTTTCCCAAGAAGCCAGATCAATCGACGCAATTAAAAAAGGAGCAATCGTGGGATAACAACAAGAGATTGTTTGTATTGTGTTGACTTCATAATATATTATTAAGTAAAAGATAGGGTTTTGTTGTCTGACTATTTTATTTTATTTCTTATTTTGAAATAAAGTTGAAATTTATTTAAATAACTAGACTTGTATACTTATTTGAAAGCTATACTTTTGTGTGGAATTCTATAGTTTTGCTAGCTCGATTGTAGCTGAAACCATACATGTTCATTGTCATAAAACTATCGACAATGGTCTGTTCAAAATTGAAAAAATATAACTATCAGTACATAACGGAGAGATGATTTATAAGGGTAAAAAAATCATCTTCGAAAACTAATACAATAAGTAAGACTGTTTCCCTCTCAGCCAAGGACTCAACAAACTAGCCATGACAAAACGAAGTAATCCCATTCCGAGACAAAGCAACACAGAAAACATATAGGGGGGGGGGGGGGGCAAAGACACAGCAAGTGGTCTCCTGCCCACCATGCAATTCAAAAGACCCCAACCAGTCACAAAGTTCAAATTCGAATTGACGAAATAATTTTCAAAAATAACGTTTTACTATTAGGTATATCTAGAATTGTTTAAGGCGGTCAGAGATGAAGGGCAATGCAATGGAGAGGGCGGGAGGAGGGGGAGAGGGTTATTCATACCTGGTTGCCAAATCATCATCTTCACCACCCCAGCCAAAGAATAGGTTTGAAAAACCATTTATTTTTTCAAACTGATCTTTGCTCAATGCACTCACACCACCGAAGATTGTTGGATAAGGCAATCTGAAATAAAGCATGATCAGATAGTATTGCAAAATGGCACTTAAACCAGATGTCTGACAAACATTTGTCTCTATAACTAGTAAGAGAAAAAAATCATCAAACCCCTGACTTGGGGAGGGAGATCATGTCATATATTGTGCCCATTAAAAGAATAGGTAGTAAATCACCGATGTGTGAACAAAGAAGAAGAAAATTTCATATATCAAACATAGTATGGAATATAAAAATATTTTGTTATGTTTAGTTTATGGATCTTTCTCTTTTTTTTTTTGAATAACAATAATGATGATAATAATAATATTAATAATAATAATAATAATATAATAATAATAATAATAATAATAATAATAATAATAATAATAATAATAATAATAATAATAATAATAATAATAATGATATGATGATGATGATGATGATGATGATGATGATGATGATGATGATGATGATGATGATGATGATGATGATGATGATGATGATGATGATGATGATGATGATGATGATGATGATGATGATGATAATAATAATAATAATAATAATAATAATAATAATAATAATAATAATAATAATAATAATAATAATAATAATAATATAATCTATATTATATAAGCTACTTTAATGTCTGTAGATTCAAGTTTAAATTCTACTAATGAAATAGTATTTTAGATGAATTAAGATATTATTTATCTCAATTTTAGTCTGATGTACTATTTAACCATAACACTGTGGACTGGTAGATTTATCAAAGTATTTCAACTGTTCAAAAGATATAGAATAGGTGGTATTCTACAAACCTGTATCCGTGTTTGTCAATGGCTGCAGATAAATGACGCGGCATTTCAGGACAAGAGTAAATGTTCCTGTCATTTTCTGGAAGGAGATCAACATCGTGGAAGACGGCACACTGATAGTTATAGCGCTTCATGGCCTCAGCATAGCCAATATTCATCAACATTGCACGATTAAACCTTGTGGGGAGTGCCTGGTACAGATAGTACAAATGTTCACCGGTCAATTTTTTTTCAACATTCGATAATTTAACATATTCCAAACAATTCAATTTTTGGTGGAGGTGTGGGGGGAGGGATAAATGATTGAATTACTGACGGCTTGAAACTTTTTGTCAATACCCACAGATCCCTATTGTTTTCTTAGCTCTGAAGTAAAGTATTTCTTTATTAAGTGCGATACATTGAAAAAAAAAATCAACCCTTCTTATAAGCTTAGCAAAACATAAAAAAATTGTGATAAATTCATTCTTATATGCATTTCAGAAATGGTAATGGTCGTAATGGGTGATTTTATTGTTGTATTTGAAAAATTGTATTTAGGCTTATAACAAATTTAATATGGATATGAGGGTTGGCCAAACGTTCAAACTTGACACCTGCAAGCGAAGACTAAACACCAACAATAACAATGACTGTCAACAACTCTCTTAGCCTCGAATACAAATACTCAGAAGTGAGTCGACTTCGAGTAACATTCAGATTCAGATCCAGCCACCAGCACAAGATCCTTCTCAGAGAAACATACTCAAATGTTTACATTATACATTTAAAACAACAATTATAACAATATAGAGAGATTATTTACAATGAAAACATATCCTGTCCCAAAATTTTAACGATACAGCTGCTGACTGCTTCCCTCCCAGCCAAGGACTCCGACAAGTAAAAGGACAAAACCGAGTAATCTCATTCCAAGACAAAGACAAAAAGCAGATATAGGAGTATAGTAGACACAGTGATCTCCCTGCCCACTATGGCGGTTCAATAACCGGGTAGAGCTAAATGCTGAAAATTGAATTAACAGCTAAAAATAGGACACTTGCTTTAAGTTCATTTGTTTTATGGGGGAGAAATGTATAATGTCATTAATAGCAAAAAATAAATAAATAAATAATGATAAAGTAATTTATATATTTATTTATTTATCCATTTATTAAATGTTTTATTTATTCTTTTTTTTTTTTTGCTATTAATATTATTATAATTAAATTTTAAAAATATATAAATAAATTTATTTATTTATTAATAAATTAGAACATTTTGAAATGATCCCTTAAAATGTATTATTTCTGATCATCATTTCAAATTTGTATTCACATTTTGTCATTTGATTTACCCAGCGAGATAAGACCTAGAGAAATTGGTCACCAAAAAGATGCTTTTAGGCTCTGTTTCAAAACAAATCTACTACAACGATCCAAATCTCAATTGCAGTATAAAGCTACGTTAACAATATTTAGCGTGAAACAACTGAACAGTTTTGTTTTCGTGTTGTATTTTTCTGTTATTTGTTTTTGTTTGTTTTGTTTTTTTGTTTTTTTTTATTTTGTTTTGTTTTTCGTTTTTTTTTTTTTTGTTTTTTTTTTCTTTCTTTCTCCTTATAATATGAAAATATTTTCATTCTAGGTTAAAAGAGTGTAATGATCAACCATTTACTAATAATCTAAACCCGAAGTCTTTCAATGAATTTGTTAGCCAGAGCCTCAAACCGTATATTGGGATGGGTTAGATGGTCAAAATTGATCTTATAATAGTCATAGTAGGTAAGTGACAAATTGGAGATGGAATAGGCAAGGGTGTTAGATAAAGATCTGAAAAAGTGTGTATCAAACAGTACCGGATAGAGAAGAGAGAAAATACAAGAAAAAAATCATCCCTCGCTCTGCTTTGCCTGGCACTGTTTCCTACATCCTTGCGCTAATCTCTAGTCAAAAATAACAAATAACAAATTTCATCTTAAATGAAGACAATTAAAGAGACCAAAAAATAACGAATAACCTCCCTTTTCTAGTCACTTTCATTTCAAAATCAATATTTTGGCACCTGGTTCACGTCAATATATTATTATTTTTTATTGTCTGAAGAAGGGATTTGATACCGCAATCTTCCGTGTTTGGTATTCTGTTATTATTTGAAGCTGTTGTATTCTTCTATTTTTTTTGTTCATTAAGAATAATGATACAGTATTGATGCACTATCTATAGGCAACTACAAACTGTATGATATGATAATCTGGTTCCCTGTTGCTTGCAGGGGGAATAAATTAACTTTAAAAGGTCTTATCTTAAAGGTGACCTATCGTCTCAAAATCGTATTATATTGACGTCTCTGTTTGTTTTGTTTTTAAGGGTTTTATGGCGCAAAAAAAAAAAAATACAACAGCTTCAAATAAGAACAGAATACCAAACACGGAAGATTTCGGGATCAAATCCCTTCTTCAACAATGAAAAAATAATAAAACTATTAATGCATAACTGAAAATCCAAACAGGCGGCAGAGAAATATTTGGCATGGCTGTCAAAAAGTAAAAGAATCTTGAAATGTCATTTTTGTTCATTACTTTTGACAATCCACAGCTTCTAGCAGCTTTGTATCAGTGTTATTCTTACAGTTACAGCATCCATTATTTATCGCTTATGGGCAAGTAAGTACACATTCGTATCCGAGTCGATTTTCCCAATTCTAAAATTCATTCTTATTTGAATGGTCACATGGGATTAATTCCCTTACCTGATCAATCACAAAAATTCCGTAATCCAGTTGCTGCCGCATCAACATTGGGTGCAGGTTGTTGAGCAATATCTGGAGATGTTCCTCCCGGTTCCGATATGGTATGACAATAGCGACTCGATGGCGTGAGATGCACTCGGTAGGCTTTGATCGGCCACCTGGTTGCAATCCCGGATTGGCTTTGGCAATTTCCTTGAAGCTCATAGGATGGGAGTATGTGGCGAGTGGACCATCTGGTATGGCAAGGCAGGCGGGAGAGAGAGAGAGAGAGAGAGAGAGAGAGAGAGAGAGAGAGAGAGAGAGAGAGAGAGAGAGAGAGAGAGAGAGAGAGAGGGATGTGAAAGAGACAACGACGAGGGGGGAGATGGATGGAGAGAGGGATAGGGAGAGAGAGAGAGAGAGAGAGAGAGAGAGAGAAAGGGGGAATGAAGGAGGGTGAAAATGAATGCGTATTATTATCATCATCATCATCATTATTATTATCACCCTGGAACTTTATCTAGTAACTCTAAATAAGAACGGGACAAGTTGAGGAAGGAAGGAAGGGGGGATGTGATTCTCTGAAAAAAAATACATTTAAAACGTTTCGTTCAGAGACCTCGTCCTTAAAATATTGATCGATCAAAATGACCCCTATCATCTCATGTAGTTCCATATCTGAAGCAGACGTCGGAGGTCATCTTCCGCCAAGCTGATCTATCTCTTGCCAATTCTATTAAAGCAGCGCCACCTTTCTCAGCTTCATCTGTCCAAGTTCTTATCCCTTTCAAATACGTTATTCTTTGTCTTCCTCTTATTCTTTTTCCATTCATCTTTCCAGTCAAGGCGAGTATTTCCAAACCAGGGTGGCGGATAATGTGTCCTAAAAATTCCATTTGGCGTTTGATGATTTTTGTTATCAGTGATCTTTTTCTGTTTGCCATTTCTAAAATTTCTTCATTTCTTTTCCTTTCCATCCATGACACCCTCATCATTCTTCTGTAAAACCACATTTCCACTGCCTCCAGTCTTTTAACCATGGTCTTGTTTATGGTCCAGCTCTCACAACCATATAGCAGCACAGACAGTACATAGCAATCCAGGACTTTGATTTTTGTTTTCATGCTAATATTCCTGTTTTTCATAATTGTATGCAGCTGGTTGAATGCATTCTTCGCCATACCTATTCTTTTCTTTATTTCACAATCTGATTTTCCATTGGATGTTACATTGAAGCCTAAATATTTGAAACATTCAACTTGTTGTATTGTTTGTCCTCTGCTTGTTATTACACAGGCTGGTGGGTTATTATTTTTAGATACCGTCATACATTCTGTTTTAGATATATTCAGTTCCAGTCCCATATTTTCACTACTCCTGACTACAACATCCAGTAATTCTTGTAGTTCATGTTCAGATTCTGCCAGTAGAACCGTATCATCTGCATACCTCAGATTTGTTACATTCTTTCCTCCAATACACACCCCCTTCTTATGTTCGATATCTCTTAATATCATTTCACTATAGAGGTTGAATAAATCTGGAGACAAAACACACCCCTGCCTAACTCCTCTTCTAATAGGTGTAAAACTGCTTAGTTCGTTGTCAACACGCATTGCTGCTTCTTGTTCCCAGTACAAATTCCGTAATATTCTTAAATCTTTACCATCAATGTCCAAGGATGATAGAATTTTGAATAGTTTTTCGTGTTGTACTTTATCAAAGGCTTTTGAATAGTCGATGAAACACATATACAGATCTTTATTTACTTCAATACATCTTTCCATCAGCATTGATAATGTGAATATTCCATTTCTGGTACCCTTGTCCTCAACAAAACCAAATTGCATCTCCCCAATTTCAGGTCGTATTTTATTTCTTATTCTTAGTAAAATTATCTTCAAAAGAATTTTTGTGAGGTGGCTCATTAGGCTAATAGTTCTGTGTTGTTCACAATCAACTGCCCCTGGCTTTTTTGGTAGTGCTATAAAAATGGATCGTTTCATATCAGTTGGCATTTTTCCTGTGTCATACACTTGATTTAGAAGGTTTGTGATGAATTCAATCCCCCATTCACCCAGGCCAGTCAAGGCTTCAATTGTTATGACATCAGGTCCTGCAGCTTTTCCATTTTTCATGCTTTTCATGACGTTCCTAACTTCATCTTTCATTATAGAAGGCCCTTCCAGTTCTTTTATCATAGGCATTTCTCCTCGATTATCAAAAAAAAAGTTCTTCAATATATTCTGACCATCTGTTTAGAATGCAGTCTTTGTCCATGATGGTGTTTCCACGCTTGTCTTTGATGCATCCACTTTTAGCACCTGATTTAGTTTTGTTTGTCACTTCTTTGATTTTCTGATGAAAGAATTTGCCATTTTTTTCTTTGCAGGACATTATATAGTGACATTGTTCATTTATCCAGTCTTCTTTAGCTTCGTTGCATTTTCTTTTTATCTGCCTGTTCAGAGTCTTGTATTTTTCTTCCTGATTTTTGGCCTTTCTTCTCTCATTCATTAATTCTAATATCTCTGGAGTAATCCATTTCTTCTTCTGCAACTTAAGTGTGGTTGGAACATTTTCTTCTAATGATGCAGCAACACTGTCTTTAAACTGCTCATATTTCTCTTCTATATCTGTTAGTTCTCCAAGCACTTCAAACTTGTTTCTTACTGATAGTTCAAATTTTTCTTGTATCTTCTGTTCCTCCCGGAGAATGTCTAGTTGGTATTTAGGTTTAGCCTTTGCTCTTTTGCAGATTTTCAATTTAACTCGTATGGGGCATAGCACAGGTATATGATCGCTGTTACAGTCAGCCCCCGGCATAGATTTGGCATACAAAACCGAGTTTCGGAAACGTTTGCTGATGAGTATGTAATCTATTTGGTTTCTCACTCCATCTCCAGGACTTTTCCATGTCCACTTCCTTCTATTGTGGTTTGTTGACCAAGTATTTGTGATTGTCAGATCATGTTGACGGCACCATTGAATAAGACGATCACCTCTGTCATTTTTGTCTCCCAGACCATGTGGGCCCACAATATCTTCTATTCTTTCTCGGCCCACCTTGGCATTAAAATCGCCCATGATGAGTTTTATGTCTGAAGACTTAATCTGATGCATTGCTTTATCTATTTGTTGATAGAAATTTTCCACTTCTTCATCATCGTGACTGGTGGTTGGGGCGTATATTTGTAAAATATCAAAATCAAAAGGTTTTGCTTGTAGTTTGATTGCCATTACTCTGTCTGATATGGGCCAGAATCCTTTGACTGCTCGCGCCGTTTTATTATCTAGTATAATTCCAACTCCCCTTTGGTGTTCTCCTCCTCCTGAGTATATAATTTTACAGTCATCATAATTAAGTTCTCCTGCTCCTTTCCATCTAACTTCTGATAATCCTAAAACATTGATATTCAATCTCTTCATTTCCATAACTACATTTGCTAATTTTCCTTTCTGGTACAGACTTCTTACATTCCATGTTGCTGTTCGTAATGTTTGGTGGTGCACAGTAGCTGGATGACGGTCGAGAGTCACCTGTTCACCTGCATGACTATCTCTACCGGACGAGGCTGTAATCGAGTTGCTCGAAAAACATCCATTGACGTCGTTGACTAGATTCGCTTGGACGGACATCATGACGATCTTGGGATGATACGTCAGTGGTTTCCCGTTGCCTTCTGACGGATTTTTATCTGGTTTACTCCATAGCCTTTTGACCTCCCGGTCATAACCCACAAGGCAGTGGGAGCATTTGGCAGGTTTTAAGGCGCCTCCCATTCACCTTGATAGTCCCTTCATAGAGTATATGAGGCATTTTGTATGTGTAGCTGTGCTGCCAGACTACCCAACCTCACTCTCCACGACTATCGCCAGTTGGTCCGCGGCTTTACAGCTAACCTATAGATCAGGATCTGTAGGCCGTTCCACGATCCGCCACCTGTGGACGCGCTGGGTTGGGGATGGTCGCCCCAGCTGTACCCAAAAATGACCCCTATCTTGTCTTATTAGTCCCAAGTTTGAAAGTATTTGACGAGTTAAGGATCGTTTTAATCGATCGATATTTTAAGGAAGAGTTTTTTTTCAGCCAAAATCTTTTAAATGTTTCTTATTTTTGATTACAGCAGTATTATATCAGAGATTTTAATAGTCCCGTTTTCACTGATATATGAGTATGGCTGTATGGCTGATTGAATGAATGAATGAATGAATGAATGATGATGATGATGATGATGATGATGATGATGGTGTTGGTGGTGGTGGTGGTGGTGGTGACTATATATTTAAATGTGATCTCACTCAGTTTAGGCGGGATAAGAGGGCAGGACTGAAGTATACTTGTATTTTGACCCTTTTCATTGGCCTCCGTGAGCATCTTCTCCTCTCGCCTCTGACCGGCCGCTGTTGTGGCATTGCCGCTTTTTGGTATAACTGTATTTAACGACGTTGATGAAGCCAAAGTTGGCTTGATGGATTGTTTGAATTTCAAATCCAACGAGGAGTTTCCTTTAATGGTGTCTTTGTGGGCCGTCAATAACGATTGAGATCCTTCCCCTGTAACCCCACTGCCCGTATAATGTTGACTGCGGGCGTCCGGTCTGTGTTGATGGCGGGGGTTAAGTTGGTTTTAGGGACGACGTAATAGCGGTAGATGAAGAAATTAATGACGCAAAATAGGATGACGACGTTAACAGCTGTGAACAACCTATACTTAATGAAGCTAGCCAACATCCTGCCGGGGTTTCTACAATTGATATCAGAGACGGAAATCTGTCAAATGAACTTTCTACAGTGGCAAGAGCAGCAGCAGAGGCAGTTGTGGCAGTGATGATGGTTAAGAAAAATTTTAAAAAAGAAGAAGAAGAAGAAGAAGAAGAAGAAGAAGAAGAAGAAGAAGAAGAAGAAGAAGAAGAAGAAGAAAATTAATAATGATAACAATATCATTATTATTATTATTATTATTATTATTATTATTATTATTATTATTATTATTATTATTATTATTATTATTATTATTATTATTATTATTATTATTATTATTATTATTATTATTATTATATTATTATTATTATTATTATTATTATTATCATCCTTATTATTATTATTATTATTATCATCCTTATTATTATTATTATTATTATTATTATTATTATTATTATTATTATTATTATTATTATTATTATTATTATTTTGATGTATATTATTATTATTATTTTTATTATTATTATTGTTATTATTATTATCACTATTATCATCATCATCATCATCATCATCATCAGCAATATATAATAATAATAATAATAATAATAATAATAATAATAATAATAATAATAATAATAATCATAATAATAATAATAATAATAATAATAATAATAATAATAATAATAATAATAATAATAATGATATCATGATTATGTTTATTATCATTGTTATTATTATTATCATCATCATCATCATCATCATCATCATCATCATTATAATAATAATATCATTATTATTATTATTATTATTATTGTTGTTATCATTATTATTATTATTATTATTGTTATCATTATTATTATTATTATTATTATTATTATCATTATTATTATTTTTAATATTATTATTATTATTATTGTTATTGTTATTGTTATCATTATTATTATTTATATTATTATTATTATTGTTATCATTATTATTATTATTATTATTATTATTATTATTATTATTATTATTATCATTATAAGAAGAAGAACAACTTATTCATTTGGTTTGTTTCTTTTTTTTTATCTTTTCATCATTATAACAACTTCAAATCGTTTAACCAGATGTTCAATACCATCACAGAAAATAGAACTGAATGGTACATTACATGTTAACTTAACAAATTTTGCAGAATTCACAATTGTATTGTCCACTTCTTGGCTAATATTATTACAATATTTTATATGAGTTCACAGATTGGATCGAATGAGCGGGTGGTAAACATAACGTTATGTGAATCGCTCATGTGGTGATCCACAAAACAAAAGTCTAAAGCATTTTCCTTTTGCAAAACACGAATCAGTTGGGAACACTATTATATAAAGTTTTGCCGATGATAAAGAGAGTGAGAGAGAGAGAGAGAGAGAGAGAGAGAGAGAGAGAGAGAGAGAGAGAGAGAGAGAGAGAGAGAGAGAGAGAGAGAGAGTAGGGATGGATTTAATTTTGCAATATATTGCTTTTCTTAATTCGTACCGGGACAGAAATCAACTTTAACTCTCATTTTGCTATGAATATGTTTCCTTATTTTTCTGTCTGTAACGCTTCGTTTCTCCCTAATTTTCTTTTGTGGCTTCTTATTACTTTTTTTAAATAAATCTGAAGAGGTGCATAATGTCGTGGTCTCAATGAGCGCTCAAGAGCTAACTCGACTACATTTATAAAATACAGATGTGATAAGTAAGGCCCCCAGAATTTACAAGATACTTTTAAAAAAAGAACAAATGACGAGTTAGTTTAAGATGATGGAATATAGAACGATTAAATTTAATGACATTAATGTTCTTATGAATAAATAGTGATCTCAGATACAAATGATAACATGACAATATTCCCAACTTGATCTTGATGGTACGGTTGTTCGGACGTGTGGTTCCACTTCCAGATAGAGTACTTTCAGCAGGACCAGGGCTCGACAATCTCGACAGTGTTATTGCTGGCAAAGGTGACCAAGTAAGCTCCGGAAATAAATGTACTATCATGATACTAGATATAGCATTCATCCATTGTTATGATTTGTGCAACAATAAAATTGTATGGCTAGTACTATTCAGTATCCGATACTGACTAGTGGTTTTGCACTATACAGTACCTGATACTGAATAGTAGTTTCGCACTATTCGACTTAATAGTGGTTTTGTACTATTAGTATTTACGGTGTTTTTTTTCCGAACCCTACAAAGTTATGGGAAGTAGGCAGCTGTGGGGAGTGAATCTGGGACTCAGGGAAGTGTACACCAGTGGGGAGTGAACCTGAGACTAAGGTTTCCGGCGGGTTTCAACGAGTTTCATATAAAAGCAATTACATTTTTATGAAACCCGACAAAACCTGGCAATATCCGACAATGTTATGGGAAGTAGGCAACAGTGGGGAGTGAACCTGAGACTCGGGGAAGTGTACACCAGTGGGGAGTGAACCTGAGACTAAGGTTTCCGGCGGGTTTCAACGAGTTTCATATAACAGCAATTACTTTTTTACGAAACCCACCAAAACCTGCCGAAAACCATAGTCTTATGTTACTCCCCGCTAGCGTGCACTTCCCTGAGTCTCAGGTTCACTCCCCACTGTTGCCTACTTTCCATAGCTTTATCGGATATTGTTGGGTTTCGGCGAGTTTCGTAAAAAAAAAAATAATTGCTTTTTTTCGAAACCCGCCGAAACCCAGTCCCAGGGTCATTCCCCAATGGTGAACACTTCCTTAAGTCCCAGGTTCAATCCCCACTGCTGCCTACTTCTCATAACTTTGTCGGGCTTTGGCGGGTTTTGGCAGGTTTCGTAAAAAAAAAAAGAAACACCCCTCAAAAACACCACGTGTATTCAGTACATAGATGTCAATTGGATTCAATAGTCTGATGTCACGTCGCACAGCAAAGGCGGCCATCGCGGTTCTAAACAAAGAAAATCGGTACTTTTTATTCTTCATGCTGGCCTGAACATTTCATATGTCTTGTTATCAGAATGTGTAAAAGTCAAAACATGATCAGATTTATAATGTTTTTCCTCTCTGGATACGCTTTTATGCTCGTCGCAGAAATATTTCATAAGGGCGTCCGCCGTTGTTCCGGTAGTTTAGAGCCAGTTACCATGCGTCATTACGAGGGAAGTGACGTTACGAGTGTTGAAGCGTATTGTAGTCTGATATTCAGTATGTATGTTAAACATTTCAAAAAAAATTTCAGAGTGTAAAGATATAGCCAAAATGGTTTTAAAATAGATATCTAGGTTTCAATTTTGCAGACTTTATTTATTACATTATTCCTTTATTTTCAATGTATCAATTATTGAATTTATTCATTTGTTACATTCATTATTCATCAATTTATTTACTTATATATATATAGTTATTTATTGACCGATTTATTTATTATTATCATTGTCGTTACTATCATCATAATCATCGTCATCATCATCATCGTCATCATCATCATTTATTATTATTATTATTATTATTATTATCTTATTATTATTATTATTATTATTGTTATTATTATTATTATTATTATAATTATTATTATTATTATTATTATTATTATTATTATTATTATTATTATTATTATTGTTTTGTTGTTGTTGTTGTTGTATGTTTTGTTTTTATTATTATATTATTATTATCATTATTATTATTATCAATATTATTATTATTATTATTATTATTATTATTATTATTATTATTATTATATTATTATTATCATTATTATTATTATTATTATTATTATTATTATTATTATTATTATTATTTTATTATTATTTTTATTATTATTATATCATTTTTATATCATCATCATCATTATTATTTTATTATTATTTTATTATTATTATTATCATTATCATATTATTATTATTATATTATTATTATTATTATTATTATATTATTATTATTATTATTATTATTATTATTATTATTATTATTATTGTCGTGGAAATTTAATTTCAATATAATACGGCAATTAATTAACGGAAGTACAACGCTCAATTTAAAACGGCAGAAAGCCTGGCCACATATTTATAATTAATTGGGATTGTCTTCGATGACAATCAAACAAACAAGCAAACAACAACAACGACAAATAAGACAAACAGAAAAAGCAAGATTTTTTACAATAATAAAAATAGAAGAGAACACCAATGAAAAACAACGAAATTATAGCAAATAAAAAATATTCGTAATAACTGGATAACTGATTAAATGACTACTTGATTATTTTTTTTTAAAAATGAAATTAATAATCATAATAATGACGATGATAACGATTACAATAATAATAATAATAATAATAATAATAATAATAATAATAATAATAATAATAATAATAATAATAATATAAAAAGAGCAATAATATAATATAAATATTAAAGTACATTACAAGAAAATAAAATTATTAAAATAAAAGTTTAAAAAACAGTAATAGACAGAAGGAAATAAAAAGATATTGGAAAAAAAAGTTACCACTTTAAGGATTTGACCCTCTGCCTTTGAGTTCAGGGTCAAACAGCTTAACCACCAAGCCACATATTCACTAAACTACTGGAGACAATTATGTCTATTTAGATATTTTAAAAAAATATTTGAATGCCTCTGTTATTTTGATATTTTAAATTATGTCAATTGCAAAATAGCAGAAATTAGAATTGAACAATCAAAATATTTTGACAACTTATGTTACGTAAAATGGGCTGCAATTATGCACAGTTCAATCTGGAAGTATGTCAGCAGTTTGTTTACATTGCAACCGAGATAGTCGCACTTTTCAATCTCTATAAAAAAAAGAGTTCCTTGTGGATACTGAATAGTGCTATTCAGTATCTGATACTGAATAACCACTTCGAAATTGTATATTATTAACTAGACATAAAAATGTTTATGATAAAATAGGTAGGATGAATGAGCGACAAAATCAATGAAAGATTGTGATAACAAATCATTGTGATGAACAATAGTGATGACAATGAAGCATGAATTAAGTCCATGATTGATTTGAAGGGAATCTATTGAATGAAATGAAATATTGACACACCCATTATTAATCATTAATGGGTGAAACTTCACAATAACAACAATAAAAAAGAAAAGATTTCCCAACTCATGAATGAATATTGGATATATATCCAAACAATATTCAATGTAGGGGGAATCATGTTTCCAAATGAAATTATCGAAATCATGCGTTCTGATTTGGCATAATTCTGCGAGGAAAGATTTTTCTACAGATAGGACTTTTAAAAATATCTCTGTCGTCTATCTGGAATTTAGTAATGTATTTATGACTTAATTGTTTTTATTTTGTGTTGGCTGAAGAAGGGTTTTGAGCCCGGAACGTTTCGTGTTTGGTATTTTGTTCTCATCTTGAAGCTGTTATAGTCATTTTTGTTTATTACTTTTTACAGTCCACAGCTTCTAGCAGCCTAGTATCACTTTAACAAATTCTTTTGATATGTCAGGTGATTTAAGAATTGGTTCTGAACAAAGTGCTGACTTTAATTGATCAAAGTCATTCTGACACGATTCTAAACAAACTATTTTATTCGGGGACCCTTTCTTTGTGGTGTCGCGATGTGCGCGAAGTTGTTAATGTTTTTCCTGTAAAAAATCAGGAGCTCTAGTACTTTGCGTACTTTTTGTTTTTAAAGACTGTAATTGCGTAGTTTTTGTTTGTTTTTCTGTCTCGGTTGTTTGTGTCCCGTGATGATTAATCCTGCATTTGCAGCTTCGATTCAAGTAAACAGACGTTGTGACACTGTGACTCTATCGGAGAATTTTTTTAGCATAATATTTGCATGGAATGTCTTTGTTGTGATGTTAATTTGGATCTCGTAGTTAACACCAGATCGTAGTGCCATTACTTTGAATGGTCCTTTCCATGTGATTAAGAGTTCACTCGAGTCATCGGGTAAGAATATTATAGTCCGTTCCAAATCCCGTGTGCACGGAATATCGCAAATTCTTCCAAAGTTACGAAATGTGGTCCCGTCATTTTTTGCATGCGGCTTATCTATATTTTAAGTGACCTAACGACCTTTGAATACCGATTGTTATAGACCAAAGTTTTCTCACACGGATGAATTTCTTTGATCTTTTCATCGTTTACAATGACTCAGACTTTAAAATGTTTATAATAATGGCGCGTTGATTCTCTTCTTCGTGGGGAAAATATTCACAACTAAGTTACATTCAGTGGCGTAGCTTAGCAAATAAATTTGGGGTTGTTTCAAACAGTGTAACAATAGCTACCATGTAAATAGCACTGAACAGTCTTGAAAAAAGGCACACAGCGTATATAATGTATCTCTTTCCTGGTGGACAATGGACATGCAATATATTGGACGAGACAAGCAACCCGTTAGGTGCTTATAACTTTTTTGGACAAAGCTATTGATGTACAAACAAAAACGGGGGGGGGGGGGGTCCTTCAAATTTTCACGCCCGTCTTCGACAGGGCGAGGAGAAATGCCTTTAACAAAGAGATAATCCCCGACCAACTGTTGAGCAAGACAACTTATAAGGGTCGCACAAGACATGTCATGAAAACCCACTGGTCACCCAGCGAGCACGGTACATGTTTGCAATTCTTGAATTATGTTCACTGGGGAGAAAGGGGGGGGGGGGTCCTTTGAATGTCATTATGTGAAATGTTACTGAATCTTCTTTAATACCAGATTCTGTGAAAGTTTTGTATTGAATAACCATTTAAAGGGACCGCAGTTTTCAAAGACAAGAGATGCATAATTAGAATAACATAATTATAAATCTGACCTCTCCACTCTGAGTTCCTGGTGGTGGGCAACAATCTATTAATAGTTTTGATATTCGCCGCATGCCATGAAATAAAGAATTCCGCGCTTTGCCTCTCTGGAGAAACACTTGTAAATTTTCCTCATTGTAACAAAGTTGCATGTTTAATCCATATTATTATCAGATTTTTATGAATATAGAAATCACAAAAGGCAGCTTTGGCTCTGGCTTTCAACTATAAAAATGTTACAATTGTTATGTCAAGTATGTACAACGTGTACAATATTCTTTGTCAGTTTGAATTGGTTCTCGTGAAAAGTAAAACCCCAGTCAAGCCTTTACAGAGTCCAGTGATCGTGATCACAACAGAATTCACTGTGTATAATATTATAACGCAAACCCTCCAAAAATTCGCTCACCCTAGTCTCTTCGGGGTTTTTTTTTAATATTCCGTAAAGAAGAAAAATACCGAAGTATGATACTGTAGCCAATGAACGTACTATAGAATTGATGAGACTTTTGATGAGAAAATTTTTTATTCTCTATTGTCTTCTGGCACTTTTCTACTCACTTCATATCTTGTTGTTACCAACATAAGTGCCTGCTCCACTCACTTTTCTGAATTAAAAATTCACCCCATACACCGGAGCATACTCAATGTCTTAATCGTTTCTATGTTATATGTTTGTGATGAGAATATTGGCTATTAAGCTCAACAGCTGGTCAAAATTATTTCGCGATGGTGGTGAACGAATCGGTGATCTCAAGAAGTGGGTGAGAGAGGGATCTAGAAATGACTTTGGGTTTGAAACGAATATTTTTGTGTTCGTGGATAGCTCACACGGTAGAGCCACGCTCTCACCTGCCAGGCGGAGTTGTCGTACCAATAAGGTCGCAGGTTCAAACCCCACCACCGCCGCGAAAAAATTTTTTATTCTCTATTGTCTTCTGGCACTTTTCTACTCACTTCATATCTTGTTATAGAATTGATGACTGATTTATTTTTTCTATTTGAAGAGTGTAGAACAACTTAAGAGTGACGTCCCTTTGCACGGGACGTTTCGAAATATAATGGCGGCCCTAACAACACTAACAAAGAATAAACCAGCTGGTTTTGAAACACCAATAACACGCAATGGGTTAACTATTGTCATAATCTAGGTGTCATTTCCAATAGAATGAATGAAAGCTCAAGTTTAATTGTTATGTCTCATGACCAGGACGAAAAGTCAAAGATTTTAATCGCACACAAAGAGAAATATTGAGCAGACAACTCCCTTTTGTGTTCACCGTAAGGACCACTGAGACTGGGAAGGAGAAAGTAGGATAGACAGATATATAAACATTGAGATAGAGAAAGAAAGAGAGAGGGGGGTGGGAGATAGATAGAGAGAGAAAAGAGAGAGAGAGAGAGAGTTCGACAGATATGTACATATTGAGACAGAGGAGGAACACACACACATATTCACACACACACACACACACACACACACACACACACAAAGAGAGAGAGAGAGAGTAGGATAAACAATAAATATATTGAGACAGAGAAAGATGAGAGAGAAGAGGGAGAGTGGGATAGACAGATACATAATATTGAGACGGAAGCGGAAGATTCTCTTAAAAGAGAGAGAGAGAGAGAGAGAGAGAGAGAGAGAGAGAGAGAGAGATAAACATGTTGAGACAGAGGAGGAACACATACACACACACACAATGAGAGAGAGAGAGAGAGAGAGAGAGAGAGAGAGGGGGGGGGTAGGATAGACAGTTATATTATTGAGACAGAGATAGAGAGACTCTTTATTCATATTCTCACACCGTACTCGGGTGTAAAATAAGTACCTGGCTGTTAACAGCGTTGTCTATGTCCGAAATAAAATTGTAATATCGCCTCCAGGCGTCATGTCTCGTTCTACGTTTTAACTGTTGAGACGTGAAACTTAGGGTCTCCTTCCTCGTGTGGGTGTTCAATGTCATGTCACTAAAAATAGCATTTGTGTATTGATGGTAAGTGTTTAAATAAAATACAAACACTTTCTGCCCGTTATATCAATCGTACAAACACATCAAAAGTCTGAGAGAATTTAGTCAGAAAAAAATCACCCAAGTGAATGTAGACAGCTGAAAAACCCGTGCCAATTTCAATTGTATTACATTTAAACATGGTGAACAAGACGATGTTTACCGACTTGATACGACCTGACATATATACACAGCGTCTGATATTAAAACCCTATTTAGAGAGAGAGAGAGGAGAGAGAGAGAGAGTAGGATAGACATATAAGTAAATATTGAGGCACAGGAAGAAGGATGGAGAGAGATAGAGAGAGAGAGAGGGAGAAAGAGAGCGACACACAGAGAGAGCGAGACATAGAGATAGATAGAGAGAGAGAGAGAGAGAGAGAGAGAGAGAGAGAGAGAGAGAAAGGGAGGGGGGGAGTAGTACAGACAGCTATAATATAGCATAATATTATGAATAATGAGACAGAGGAGGAAGCGAAGGAGCGATAGAGCGAGCGAGAGCGAGCGAGAGAGAGAGAGAAAGAGAGAAAAAAGAGAGAGAGAGAGAGAGAGAGAGAGAGAGCAGAAAGGAATTGGGAATCTCCATGAAGTTGTAATGAAAGTCTTTGATATAGACCATTTCCACAAAAGTGTTCAAAGGAATACTCATGTTATAGGTTATTAGTTTTAAAAAATGCTACCTTCAAAAGTAAATCCAAATGAATCACACAAAAAAAGTAAAAGCACTAATGAGCAATATTCTTGTTCTTCTTCTTACTATTATTATTATTATTATTATCATCATCATCATCATCATCATCATCATCATCATCATCATCATCATCATCATCATCATCATCATCATCATTAATAATATCCTTATCATTAACATTACAATCATTATCATATAGTTGCGATTTCGAATTGTTTTGTTCCAGTAACTGGCGAGGACAAAGGGGACTTCACTCTAAAAGAAACGTGCAGAAATAGACGGAGTTGAGACTCCTAAATACTCATTGATTTGGCCAACGACACAACAAAACGAAACAGGAATGTGCGTAGTACAAATTTAACAACATACTATAAGAAAACAGATGCTATACAAACTACACAGAATCTTAAAAAAATACATCACAAACTTACCAGAATGGTGGTAAACATTAGATATGACAGCAAAGACAGTGACAATAACTATAGCCACAGAAATCCAAAGACAATTACCACTTAAAGAAAAGAAATATAGATGTATATCTACTAGACTGAAATGATATACAAAGAATGCAGTGACCGTATTATATTAAACATTCAATACAAACTCAAATAGAAGAACAGACTAGACTGGACATCAAACAAGTTAGACGCAGTCAAAACTAAAACACGAAAAATATAGTTGAACCGTCCATCCAAAACATAGAAACACAAACACAAAACAAAAGACACATCAAAGAAATCATAGACACGTCAGGAAACAGAACCGCAAACAAGCTTTCAACACATTTTACACAGAGCTATACACAAACGTGAAGATAGAAAGGCGATAGTAGTTCAACAAAGTGCTTATTCACAGAAGTACTGCGCTCTCCCGTCTCTGAAAATTAGTATTTGTCCCCTCACTAAACACAACTGTTCAAAACGGCATGTTGTTGAATGGCTTGAAGTTGAATGAGAGTGTGTTAGTTTGAGAAGGTAAGAAAAGAAGGATTTTGATTGAAACATTTTGTGTGACTTTGAATTTTGAATTTTTCTTTCAAGTCTAAAACTTAACAAGATCGTGTTTTGTTTTGTTTTTGTTACCCCAATCCAATCCATGAAAGGTCCCCGTTCCCACCTCTCCGACTTGATCATTCGTTCACATCTTGAAATCTATCTTTAATGACAATAGTTCCGTCCCTGCGCATTCTACAAGGTGTCCACAAAGTCTGGGTACATGTCGTACTTCCCCATCGTATGTATGTATGTATGTACGTATGTATGTATGTATGTATGTATGTATGTATGTATGTATGTATGTATGTATGTATGTACGCTCATTTCTTTTGTATACATGTGAGAAACAATGTGCTTGCGTGTATGTCTGTGTCTGTACTTGTAAACGTGTTGATGTTCAGACCATGAACCAAACTGGTTGAGCATTATTTACCGCACATGAATTGCCTTTTATTTGGACAATAAAGATTATATTATCATCATCATTATCTATTTATATTTATTCATTTATGCTATAGATTGTGGAGATTTGGCTGAATGATGCTTTTCTTCACCGAAGAAGAGGTCATGTATCGCTAAAATACTATTCATTTACTGTAAGAGAGTAAGCTTATGCAAGAAATTTACTCAGGAGTTTTGAGAAAAACATGATCATAAAACACGGTCGGTTGTTGTTCATTAAACATGATTAATATTCAAGCAAAGTTAACGACGCTAGGATTTCAATGGAAATATGGTAAATACTAAATGAGTTTAGGACAGTTTTATGTTTCAAGTGAAGGACTTGTCGTTGTGTTAAGTAGTAGAAAATTACTTTCGTTAATTAGTCTCAATTGGTATATGGTAATGAAGACAACATATTGTAATGGATTTTTGTTATTTGGGTGTGAGTACCAAAATAATATTATATCATAAAAGGCGGGGTTTAACATTAATCAGTAACAGATTGACGCTATTTTTGGTTATTATGCATAAGATGCGTCATTTATCAAAGTACTTTTATGTCATAAGAGGCGGGGTTTGATAGTAATGTTCGAGAAAATTCTTGTTATTTTTAACATACAAGTTGAGCATGATTCGCTATTACTTGAAAGAGGCAGGTTTTGGATATTAATTTGGGATGTCAAAGATCAGTAGGAGTGGTCAAAAGGAATTGTGGGACAGTTTACGATAGGGTTAAAAACAGGGGTGTTTCTATTCTATAGGTCATTCTATTATTCTGCATTTGAGATGAGCTGCATGTTTTAACTTTGGTGCTCACCACCATTGACTATACATTTTTTGGACTTAGCATTATTTTTGCTGAAATAAAGAAACTATATCGAAGATGTGAGTTACATTTTTATAAGAACAAATAAAACCACTAAATTTAGATCACTAGCCTTTATGTATGTGCGCACTAGCCACATTACATCCCAATCGAATAAGATAGAGTTTTAAAGAGGAATTTGTACTATTACCATGTACCCAGACTTTATGGACACCCTGTATTATTTACAGTTAGTTTATTTTATAAAGTTCCAGGAATATCTCTCTCTCTCTCTCTCTCTCTCTCTCTCTCTCTCTCTCTCTCTCTCACACACACACACACACAGTTTCGCTCTCTCTCTCTCTCTCTCTCTCTCTCTCTCTCTCTCTCTCTCTCTTTTTTTCCCTCTCGCGCCCGCGTGCGCCGTTGCTCATGGCTCATATCTCAGTCCTCCTACAAATAATAGAAGTTACCATCAATAAACTACATTTACTACAGCCACCACCACATCCTCATTACTACTACTACTACTACCAGAGCAACCTCCACATCGTTATCAAAACTATAGCAACCACCATCACCTTTACATCAGCATCCTCCTCCCCGTCATCATCGCTATCACCTCCATTACTACAACCACAATCATCACATCATCATCATTACTACTACTACCACAGTTACCACATCGTTATTTTCAGCAACCGCCACCACCACCACCATTAGATCATCATCATTATCCTTAGAGTCATCATCACTACCACTACTACATCATCACCTTCATCACTACAATAACAACCACCATATCAACACCACCATGACCACACAACAACAGACACATCGTCATCTTCAACGAAACGCAAGATAATAATAATAGTAATAGTCTCGATAGTAATAATTAAAAATAATAATAATAATGATAATAATAATAATAATAATAATAATAATAATAATAATAATAATTATAATAATAATAATAATAATAATAATAATAATAATAATAATGATAATAATAATAATAATAATAATAATAATAATAATAATAATAATAATAATTATAATAATAATAATAATAATAATAATAATAATAATAATAATAATAATAATAATAATAATAATAATAATAATAATAATTATTATTATTATTATTATTATTATTATTATTATTATTATTATTATTATTATTATTATTATTATTTTTTAATAAATAATTAAAAATAAAATAATAATAATAACAACAATAGTAATAACAAACATCATGATGATGATAATAATAATAATAATAATAATAATAATAATAATAATAATAATAATAATAATAATAATAATAATAATAATAATAATAATAATAATAATAATAACGTAGTTTATTTATATTTTTCACGCAGTACTACTGCGAATAGAGGAAATCACTATTCCCAGTACTAAAGGCAATAGAGGAAATCACATATTCGCAGTACTTCTGTAAATAGAGGTGGCCATAGTTGAATACGAATATAAAAAAACACGCAAAAAAAATTGTCAGAAACCAACAGGAAGAATTAGACACTCCAATAATCCTAAAAGACACCATAAAAACAATCAATAATATGAATCAGAAGAAGACACATGTCCCCAACGATCTAACTGTCGAATTTTATCAATCATTTACCCCCCAAAAGGAGCGGCACTTAAACGAGTTTTCGAACAAATCTAAAAAAAAAACGGTAAAATTAACTAAATCCCAAAATGTTTCATACATTTTACTTATTCCGAAGACAAACAAAAGCAGTACAAAAAATGAAAGGCTACAGATCAATATCACTATTAAATACAGATTGTAAGATCATAACAAAAACATAAGCAACAACAAGAAAATCTCTCCTTACGACTTCAATCCACCATGAATAAACTTCTTGTGCGATTCCGGACAGAAGCATAGAACGAAACACGCATTTCATCAGAGACAAGGTAGTACACACTACAAATAATTCAACACATCACATAATATCATCATTAGTTCAAGAAAAATCATTCAACCGAATAGCACAAAGCTACAGGCATAAAACAATATTTAAAAATAACATAAATGCGAATACTTCTGAAACTAGATTAAATATATAGCAAACTGGTGAACTGTGTCAGCATTAAACAAGACAGTTCAATTCCACCACGGTATGAAGGGCCGTTTGTCAATGGAAGGGGTAATACACACTCCATTAAAAAAAGGCTAGCACTATTCAGTATCTGATACTGAAATAGTGGTTTTGCATAGCGGTTTTGCACTAATCAGCATCTAATACTGAATAGTGGTTTTGTACTATTCAGTATCTGACATTGAATAGTGGTTTTGTTCTATAATACGGTGGGGGTTTTTTCCGAAACCTGACAAAGTTATGGGAAGAGGGCAGCTGTGTAAGTGAATATGGGACTCAGAGAAGTGTACACCAATGGGGAGTGAACATGGGACTGGGTTTCGGCGGGTTTCAGCTAGTTTCATATAAAAGCAATTACTTTTTTACGAAACCCGACGAAACCTGGCAATATCCGGGAAAGTTATGGGTAGTAGGCAACAGTGGGGAGTGAACCTGAGATTCGGGGAAATGTACACCAGTGGGAAGTGAACCTGAGACTGGGTTTCGGCGGGTTTTGAAAAAAAAAAGCAATTACTTTTTGTTTACGAAATGCGCCAAATCCCAACAAAATCGGGCAAAGTTATGGAAAGTAGGCAAATAATGGGGAGTGAACCTGAGACTAAGGGAAGTGTACACTAGTGGGGAGTGAACCTGAGACTATGGTTTTCGGCAGGTTTCAGCGAGTTTCACATAAAAGCAATTACTTTTTTACGAAACCCAGCAATATCCGACAAAGTTGTGGAAGTAGGCAACAGTGGGGAGTGAACCTGAGATTCATGGAAGTGTACACTAGTGGGGAGTGAACCTGAGACTATGGTTTTCGGCGGATTTCAGCGAGTTTCACATAAAAGCAATTACTTTTTTACGAGTCCTGGCAATATCCGACAGGAGTTATTGAAGTAGGCAACAGTGGGGGGGGGGGGGGGGATGAACCTGAGATTCATGGAAATATACACCAGTGGGGAGGGAACCTGAGACTCTGGTTTTCGGCAGGTTTCAGGGAGTTTCATATAAAGGCAATTGCTTTTTTACGAAACCCGACGAAAACCTGGCAATATCCGAGAAAGTTATGGGTAGTAGGCAACAGTGCTGGGGAGTGAACCTGAGATTCGGGGAAGTGTACACTAGTGGGGTGTGAACCTGGGACTGGGTTTCGGCGGGTTTTGAAAAAAAAAAAAACAGCAATTACATTTTGTTTACGAAATGCGCCAAATCCCAACAAAATCGGGCAAAGTTATGGAAAGTAGGCAAATAATGGGGAGTGAACCTGAGACTAAGGGAAGTGTACACCAGTGGGGAGTGAACCTGAGACTATGGTTTTCGACGGATTTCAGCGAGTTTCACATAAAAGCAACTACTTTTTTACGAAACCCGACGAAACCTGGCAATATCCGACAAAGTTGTTGAAGTAGGCAACAGTGGGGGATGAACCTGAGATTCATGGAAATAGAAACCAGTGGGGAGTGAACCTGAGACTCTGGTTTTCGGCGGGTTTCATTGAGTTTCATATAAAAGCAATTGCTTTTTTACGTAACCCAGCAATATCCGACAAAGTTGTGGGAAGTAGGCAACAGTGGGGAGTGAACCTGAGATTCATGGAAGTGTACACCAGTGGGGAGTGAACCTGAGACTATGGTTTTCGGCGGGTTTCAGCGAGTTTCACATAAAAGCAATTACTTTCTTACGAAACCTGACGAAAACTGGCAATATCCGACAAAGTTATTGAAGTAGGCAACAGTGGGGGGTGATCCTGTGATTCAGGGAAATGTACACTTGTGGGGAGTGAACCTGGGACTCTGGATTTTGTAAAAAAGCAATACCAAGGGAGAGGGGGAATTACTTTTTTACGAAACCCGCCAAAAGCCGATAAAGATATTGGAAACAGGCAGCAGTGGGGAGTGAATCTGGGATTTGGACACCGATGAGGATTGAACCCGGGACTGCGAGAGGCTGATACCAGTGGACAGTGAGCTCAGAATGTACTTTTATTTCGAAACCTACCGAAATTGTCAAAAGTTATGGGAAGTGGGCACCATTGAGCAATGAACCGGGACTCAGGGAAGTGCAACCCGGTTGGGAGTGAACCTGGGACTGTGAGAAGAGGAAATCAGTGGAAATGAACCTGGGACTATGGATGATGGATACCAGTGGGAAATGAAGCCAGACTATAGGAGTTGGCTACCAAAACCGCCGAAAAACCATAGACTTAGGTTTACTCCCCAATAGTGTACACTTCCCTGAGTCTCGGGTTCACTCCCCCACTGTTGCCTACTTTCTTTCCATAACTTTGTCGGATATTGTCGGGTTTCATAAAAAAAGTAATTGCTTTCTTTTACGTAACCCAGTCCCAGGTTCACTCCCCAATGGTGAACACTTCCCTGAGTCCCAGGTTCACTCCCCACTGCTGCCTACTTCCCATAACTTTGTCGGGTTTAGGCGTGTTTCGTAAAAAAAGAAATACCCCTAAAAATACGACGTGTATTCAGTAAATAGATGTCAATTGTAGTCTAATATTCAGTATCTATTATTATTATCATCATCATTATTATTATTATTATTATTATTATTATTATTATTATTATTATTATTATTATTATTATTATTATTATTATTATTATTATTAATTATTATTGTCATGTAAATTTCAATATAATACGGCAATTACTTCACGGAAGTACATCGCTCAATTAAAAATGGCATAAAGTCTGGCCACATATTTATAATGAATCGGGTTTGTCTTAGATGACAAAACAAACAAACAAACAAACAAACAACAACCACAAGAAGAAGAACAACAACAGAAAAAAGTAATAAACAATAGAAGAGCACAATAATGGAAAACAACAACGAGATGATAACACATAAAAGATATTCGTAATAAATCGATAACGGATTAGATTACTCCAACGGGTGTGTCTTTTTTACGAAACCCGCCGAAACCCTGCGAAACCCGCCGAAACCCGCCGAAACCCGCCGAATCCCGACAAAGTTATGGGAAGTAGGTGGCTGTGGGGAGTGAACCTAGAACTCAGGGAAATGTACACCATTGGGGAGTGAACCTGGGACTGGGTTTCGGCTGGTTTCGTAAAAAAGAACCAGTGCTTTTTTACGAAACCCGCCGAAACCCGCCGAAACCCGCCGAAACCCGGCGAAACCCGACAATATCCAGCAAAGTTATGGGAAGTAGACAACTGTGGGAGTGAACCCGATACTCAGGGAAGTGTACACCAGTCGGGAGTGAACCTGAGACTAAGGTTATCGGTCGGTTTCGGCGGGTTTCGTAAAAAAGAATTAGTGCTTTATTACGAAACCCGCCGAAACCCGCCGAAACCCGACAATATCCGGCAAAGTTATGGGAGTTTGGCAACAGTGGGGGGGGGGGGTGATCCTGGGAGTCAGGGAATTGCACACCAGTGGGGAGTTAACCTGGGACTGTGTAAAAAGGATATCAGTGGGAAATAAACCTGGGACTAAAGGGAGATGGATACCATTGAAAGTTGAAGCCGGATATGGGAGTTGAGTACCAGAGGAGAATAAACCTGACACGATAGAAGGTGTGCGCCAGTGGAGAGTGAACCTGGGACTCAGGGAATTTCACACCAGTGGGGAGTTAACCTGGGACTCTGTAAAAAGGATATCAGTGGGAAATAAACCTGGGACTAAAGGGAGATGGATACCATTGAAAGTTGAAGCCGGATATGGGAGTTGAGTACCAGAGGAGAATAAACCTGACACTATAGGAGGTGGGCGCCAGTGAGGAGTGAACCTGGGACTATGTAAAAAGGATATCAGTGGGAAATACACCTGGGACTAAAGGGAGGTGGATACCATTGGGAGTTGAAGCCGGATTTGGGAGTTGGGTACCAGAGGAGAGAAAAACCTGACACTATAGGAGGTGGGCGCCAGTGGGGAGTGAACCTGGGACTATGTAAAAAGGATATCGGAAATAAACCTGGGACTAAAGGGAGATGAATACCATTGAAATTGAAGCCGGATATGAGAGTTTGGTACCAGAGGAGAATGAACCTGACACTATAGGAGGTGGGCGCCAGTGGGGAGTGAACCTGGGACTATGTAAACAGGATATCAGTGGGAAATAAACCTGGGACTAAAGGGAGATGGATACCATTGAAAGTTGAAGCCGGATTTGAGAGTTTGGTACCAGAGGAGAATGAACCTGACACTATAGGAGGTGGGCGCCAGTGAGGAGTGAACCTGGGACTATGTAAACAGGATATCAGTGGGAAATAAACCTGGGACTAAAGGGAGGTGGATACCATAATCATTGGGAGTTGAAGCCGGATTTGAGAGTTGGGTACCAGAGGAGAGAGAAACCTGACACTATAGGAGGTGGCCGCCAGTGGGGAGTGAACCTGGGACTATGTAAACAGGATATCAGTGGAAAATAAACCTGGGACTAAAGGGAGATGAATACCATTGAAAGTTGAAGCCGAATATGAGAGTTTGGTACCAGAGGAGAATGAACCTGACACTATAGAAGGTGGGCGCTAGTGGGGAGTGAACCTGGGACTATGTAAACAGGATATCATTGGGAAATAAACCTGGGACTAAAGGGAGATGGATACCATTGAAAGTTGAAGCCGGATATGAGAGTTTGGTACCAGAGGAGAATGAACCTGACACTATAGGAGGGGGGCACCAGTGAGGAGTGAACCTGGGACTTTTTACATTGTCCCAGGTTCACTCCCCACTGGCGCCCACCCCCTATAGTGTCAGGTTCATTCTTCTCTGGTACCAAACTCTCATATCCGGCTTCAACTCCCAATGGTATCCATTTCCCTTTAGTCCCAGGTTTATTTCCTACTGATATCCTGTTTACAGAGTCCTAGGTTCACTCCCCACTGGCGCCCACCTCCTATAGTGTCAGGTTTCTCTCTCCTCTGGTACCCAACTCCCAAATCCGGCTTCAACTCCCAATGGTATCCACCTCCCTTTAGTCCCAGGTTTATTTCCCTCTGATATCCTGTTTACATAGTCCCAGGTTCACTCCTCACTGGCGCCCACCTCCTATAGTGTCAGGTTCATTCTCCTCTGGTACCAAACTCTCATATCCGGCTTCTACTTTCAATGGTATCCATCTCCCTTTAGTCCCAGGTTTATTTCCCAATGATATCCTGTTTACATAGTCCCAGGTTCACTCCCCACTGGCGCCCACCTCCTATAGTGTCAGGTTCATTCTCCTCTGGTACCAAACTCTCATATCCGGCTTCAACTTTCAATGGTATTCATCTCCCTTTAGTCCCAGGTTTATTTTCCACTGATATCCTGTTTACATAGTCCCAGGTTCACTCCCCACTGGCGGCCACCTCCTATGGTGTCAGGTTTCTCTCTCCTCTGGTACCCAACTCCCAAATCCGGCTTCAACTCCCAATGGTATCCACCTCCCTTTAGTCCCAGGTTTATTTCCCTCTGATATCCTGTTTACATAGTCCCAGGTTCACTCCCCACTGGCGCCCACCTCCTATAGTGTCAGGTTCATTCTCCACTGGTACTCAACTCCCATATCCGGCTTCAACTTTCAATGGTATCCATCTCCCTTTAGTCCCAGGTTTATTTCCCACTGATATCCTTTTTACACAGTCCCAGGTTAACTCCCCACTGGTGTGCAATTCCCTGACTCCCAGGATCACCCCCCACTGTTGCCAAACTCCCATAACTTTGCCGGATATTGTCGGGTTTCGGCGGGTTTCGGCGGGTTTCGTAATAAAGCACTAATTCTTTTTTACGAAACCCGCCGAAACCGGCCGATAACCTTAGTCTCAGGTTCACTCCCGACTGGTGTACACTTCCCTGAGTATCGGGTTCACTCCCCACAGTTGTCTACTTCCCATAACTTTGCTGGATATTGTCGGGTTTCGCCGGGTTTCGGCGGGTTTCGTAAAAAAGCACTGGTTTTTTACGAAACCCGCCGAAACCCAGTCCCAGGTTCACTCCCCAATGGTGTACACTTCCCTGAGTCCTAGGTTCACTCCCCACAGCTACCTACTTCCCATAACTTTGTCGGGATTCGTCGGGTTTCGTCGGGTTTCGGCGGGTTTCGGCGGGTTTCGGCGGGTTTCGCAGGGTTTCGGCGGGTTTCGTAAAAAAGACACACCGACTCCAACTACTTGATTTTAAAAAATCATAATCATAATCGTAATCGTAATAATGATGATGATGACGATTACAACAACAATAATAAGAATAGTAAGTAAGTAGAAAAAAAAAATTTAAAAAAAAAATTAAAAAAAAAAATTAAAAAAAAAAAATAATAATAATAATAATAATAATAATAATAATAATAATAATAATAATAATAATAATAATAATAATAATAATAATAATAATAATAATAATAATAATAAAAGAACAATAGTATAATATCAACATTAAAGTATATTACAAGCAAATAAAATTATTAAAACAAAACTTTAAAAAATATCAATAGACAGAAGGAATTTTAAAAATATTGGGGGGGAAAAAAAAAGTTATCCCTCCCGAGAATTTAACTCTCGAACCTTAAGCTCAGAGTCAAACAGCTTATATCCACCAAGCCATGTTGTCACTGAACATTTAGTGACATTTAATCATGTCTATTTAGACTTTTAAAAATGTATTTGAATGCCACTCTTACTTTGATAATTTGAACTAATTGCAAAATAGCAGAAATTAAAAAATTACGATCAAAATATTTTTACAACTTTGAATCGGTCTGTCAGTTACTGCACGTGTTCAATCTGGAAGTAGGTCAGCAGTTTATTTACATTCAACAGAGATTGTCGCACTTTTCACTCTCTCTATAAAAAAGAGTTCCTTGTGGATACTGAATCGTGGCAAAGCGCTATTCAGTATCTGATACTGAATAACCACTTCGTAAATAATTACCCTTCTATCAGAGGTGCTAAACTCTCTGTACTGGTAGCAGTAATAAAGAAAACGTGAAGCGTACGCTGTTGTCACAACTTTCTTTACAACAGATCAGCATCAAAAATATTATGAAAATTTAGACATTTTGGCGAGGGCAAGGTTGCAAAAGTAAACGCTAGTAAATCAAAATTAATGGAGATAGGAACCTTAACAAAACTCAAAAGAATTTTATTTTAAAAACAAACAAAAAGAAACAGTTGACTAGAATGAGTAGGAGATATAAAAGTATTAGGTTTTACTTATAGGAAGACAAACAAGAAAACAGATAAGGATTTGAAAGACAATCTACATAGCATGAAGCAAAAACTACACGAAAATCAATGTCTACAAACCTTTATCTTTGAAGACTAAATACTAAAGAATAGCGAACATAGCATTAGCTACAATACATTCACAGTACCAACCCATAGAGGAAGAGTTTGACCATATGACATACCTATTAAACGAAGATCAGCTAGACTAAGATTAATGTATAGTAAAATAAAAGGCGTAAAATGACTCTCATAAATTATACAAAACAACGTATTTTTTATAACAGACATTTATACTCACTTTATTTTACTATACATTTGATTGACTCATTTAGACACCCCTAGATTTTGGTATAGCTAGACTAAAATACATTGACAATATCAGACAACGCAAAGATACATATCCAGTAGGAACGTTTTATTTAGGAACATTTTCCCATTTCGGCGGACATTGAGGCCTCCAGAATGTTATCACATGCGTGGGAAATTAAATATATGGAATAGTCACCATGACAGCAAATACATGCACAAATCATACTGCAAAATGACAAATGCGTAACATTTGAAACAGAACCTGTTAGGAGCCACATCATTCAATAATTTAACAACTTACATAAAAACAACAGCTCAGAAAAAGCAAAAGACATCTCATATAAAACGATTTATAATACATTACTAAAATACAAGAACACAACATGTACACTATGCAAACAAAAACACTTAATTCTCAAGTGCTCTTTATAAATGTTCATATTTAATTTATTTTCTTAAACAAAAGCAGCACTAAAGTTCACTATAGAAGGATAAAGTCTCCTGACACCGTCAAAATATGACCTAGATGTTTTATGATTAGATGCAATTGATCCTAGCTATGCTGCAATTGACCAATAGTAATGTCATGTGCATCCAAGCAACCTTTTGTTTACTAATTGCTTCGCAATCTTTTGACTGCGTATCAATGATCAAAACATTCATTGCAATGAAGAAAGTGAATTCGAATCTCCCTCCTATCTCTTCCTTCAGATCACCCTTTTGACAGAAAACTACTACTACTACTACTACTACAACTACTACAACTACTACTACTACTACTACAACTACTACTACTACTACTACTACTACTACTACTACTACTACTACATGGGTGCCAGTTTTCCGGTTCATGCCGGAATTCCGGTTTCGCGATATCTCGAAGTCAAATACCTCCGGTTTCAGTGTTTTGAGTAAAATAACCTAATAGCATCGGTAAAAATTCTAAAACGTGATTCAGCCACCTTTGCTGTGTAATCATTTTATAACGGTATAAAAACGGTGTTGAAATAAGAGTAACGTTTAGGCCGCATTTTCAGTAAGAACATTTTCAGGTTTGGCAAAGTGTCTAGATTTTAGTTTCAGGTTTCAGCACTTCTTCCTGCTGGTACCCATCTATTACTACTACTACTACTACTACTACTACTACTACTACTACTACTACTATTTTTTCTATTACTACAACTACTATTATTATTATTACTACTACTGCTACTACTACTACTACTACTACTACTACTTATACTACATACTATATTATTCTACTACTACTACAACTACTACTACAACTATTACTACTACTACTACTACTACTACTACTACTACTACTACTACTACTGCTACTAATGCTGCTCCTGCTGCTGATGCGGCCTCATGAGCAATCTATTTCAATTTCAAATATTTATTTATTGTCGGCATTAAAAATGTTCCATAAATAATTTAGTCAGGCTGATAGAAGCCTTTTAGTAGGGAATTAGGTCCAAAAAAACCCTTGAATTGTGCAAATGAGGGTTGAAAGCATGAAAATGACGTATGTTGTAGAATATGAAAAATCCTATAATTTATGATATAGAACTACTCTGAGAGATCAGTATTAGTTGAGATACAAGGTTTTTAAGATAAGAAAATTTTGAAATGGACGACAAAAATTTCTTTAATTTTTATTGTGTAAACATTCGAGACAAACCGACTGTCATGGTCTCCGGTGTCCTCTCCAAAATGTCATGGTCTCAAGTGAGTAGAGCTACTCAACTATTCATAAAGATATATAGAATAAGGCCCCAGAAGTTAATAGTTACTTTAAAATGAAAAACAATTAACGTTTAGTTAAAAATGAAATAAAAAGAAAGATGAAATTTAATTAAATGAGATGAATAATGATTATGGCAGTTACAAATAGAAATGTGAAGACATTACGTAACTTATGATGATATAATATCAGGTTTGTAAGGTTCCGCTTCCAGGCAGTTGTAAGGGATGAATTATATATTCCTCCGACAGCGGGCTCAGTTTGATCCTTAATTTGTTGAAGACTGCACTATCAAAGGTAAAAGCTTCGGCGTCTTGATGGTGGAGATAAAAATATCCACAAAGTACCAAAAGATAATAATCTTCAAATATATCAATGTATGAGGAGTGAGCGGCTGGCCGTCTGGCATAGATTGTAGAGAGAAGTGAGTGTAGAATGTTAGACCTATCAGCTTTTATAATAAGTGGCTACGTGACAGAATGTAGAACGAAAAGTATTCACTAATTAGAAATTACGTCGACGGAAGGATATAAAAGGAAAGATGATCTAATATTAGAAGGTAAAGTTTATCTAAGCCTACCGAAATATAACTGGAGTGAGATGAATTCAGTTCTTAATAAAATAAAAATTTAATGAGATAATTGTGAACAGTCTTTACTGTGACACCGATCCAAGGCTGTTTTACGTCATCCTTTGGATTCTCATTGGTGACTATTTTTATCATCCAAGCGTATGTTTTCCTTTCCCTTTACTTTCGATTCACGAACCATATTGGATGTCTAGCGAGCAATATTCTTTGATATGAGATTTTTCTGCAGCTGATTTAATAAGTATAATTAATTGCTCTAATACGGACGGGCAGACAGGCAGACGAGCAGAGGGGTAGACAAAATATACTGGCAGAATAGTTCAATAAATGCCGATAACCGGTGTTGTCAAAGAACATTGCTCCTTCTCCCCTCTCCCTGTTTCCTTTTCTTTCCAAAAATACTGCAAAATCATTTTACGTGAGTTAAAACCTATTTCGGTCAAACATGATGACAGTAAAGAGTCGGCATACCACTTAAATTATATAAGAACGCTATAATTATCATCATCATCATCATCATCATCATCATCATCATCATCATCATCATCATCATCATCAATCACTATGAAGTTGTCTTGTGGCAAGTTATTTACTTTACGTTATTTACTGCATGGGGACAATGGGAGAATGTTCTATTTGTACTGTTGTGTCCTTATGTAAGGCACTGCACATATTTTGCCTGCTGATGATGGGTCTTTAACAGAAAGAACGAAAGAAAGAAAGAAAGAAAGAGAGAGAGAGAGAGAGAGAGAGAGAGAGAGAGAGAGAGAGAGAAATAGAGATGTGAAAGAATATTGCATATGACTAATAAAGGAATACGTTTGCATGATTTCATGATTTCCTAACATACAATGGCGAAAAGAACTGCTCCCAGAGACTGGGACAAGTGTTTGATATGCCAACAAGATAACGCAGACCATTTAGAATGTCCCTCTAAGTCGAGGAGGTATGACAAAGGGAAAGGCTATGAAACTCTTCAGTTCTTTGGTTTTTGAAGAAAACAAGTTGGATGTATCTATTTTTTTCAAATTCATCAGAAAGAAATGAGTTTATTTAAAGCTAAAAACAAAATGATGCTAAGTGGGATAAGTATTGTCGTGTAAAATGAAATGCCACCAAAATTAGACGATTAGAATTAAAGAAATCTAAAAAAAAATGCCCTACAAGAATTCCAAACTTCTTCATTTGACTTGGAGGAGTCATCGGATGAGATTGGCTATACAATCGTGCTTTTTTTGTAAAAACATGGAATCGAGAGTACTCCATTCTGTAATGACATGGAAGAAAATATTCGTAAAATAGCATTATCTATCAAAGATTCTGATATGTTGTCATTTATTGCCGGAGGAGATTTAGTCGCCCAGGAGGCACACTACCATAAAGTTTGTCATGCTTTAAAAGATGTCACTGTTGATGATAATGATGATCTCACAGTTCTTGAAATAAGTCGATCTTTTTGCTAACATTATATCTTTTATAGAAGAGAACCCTGCAACAAATGTAAGGGTCGACATGTACCACTGTGGTCTTATTTCCAGAATTGTCAATTGTGTCCAAAAAACTCATCATGTAAGAGAGAATGTATCGGCACCCGATGCAAGTGTTTAAGGTCCGGTTTGCCTTACACGGACTTGTGTAGATGCGAGAGTGATAGGTCAGTACAGTAATGAGTAATATTTCTCTCTCTCTCTCTCTCTCTCTCTCTCTCTCTCTCTCTCTCTCTCTCTCTCTCTCTCTCTCTCTCTCTCTCTCTCTCTCTCTCTCTCTCTCTCATCTACTAGTTACAACACGAAATAACCATCAGTTAGCTACCGTAAATGGTTAACAGTGAATTTAAAGTTTTAGAAAGCGCATTGTATTATCGTGGCTATTTCCTCAGATAAGTCATGCTATATAGGAAAAAATAAAAGTGCTAAAAACGCACTGTTATGATAAATTGCCAGAGTTGTTATATAACAGGTGTTTTTTATCAGACGGGTCATAGCTACCTATATGCCAATTTTCAGGATTTCAACCGCAATGTGCACGATTTTAGCCTAATTTTCCCTAATACAATGAATATGAAGAAAATAAATATTTTTACGCAGTTATTTCCCTTGTTTAATATAGCTGTAATAGGTAAAATCTAAGGCCTTAAACAGCTAAGTTATGATTGATTGCCAGAGTGGTTCTATACCAGATTATAGTCCTAGCAACCTGTATGCAAAGTTTCATGCTTTCAACCCGAATTTGCACGGTTTTAGCCTAATTCCCCCGACTTTTTGACCGACACAGGTTTTAAAACATAGTGCATAAAAATACATAGTTATACATTCATGTCGCTTAAAAAGATTCCCTCATCAAGATTCTAATCATCATGCCACACAAAGAAAAGTAACATTATATCTATATATCTATATATATCTATATATATATATATATATATATATATATATATATATATATATATATATATATATATATATATATATATCTGTACGATTAGATTAATTACAAATATTACATTGGCATGGCTGGTCATTCCATGAGAGGATATGATTTTTGAAAACATTAAAATTTGAAATTTTCCTGATGTGCTCGGGAAGTTCATTCCAAAGCACAGTAGCAGAATATCTGAAAGATCTTTTGCCATAAGACGTTGTTCTGACTCTTGGAATATTAAGGAGGTTTGAATATCTAAAATTGTATCTGTTATTTTTCAAAATGACCATATCAGATAGACAAGGAGGAGCATTTTTGTATAAATTTTTAACGTTTTCAAAGCAATTGTTCTCATTCTTCTTATTTGTAATGAGGGGATTTTGGCCATTGAAAGTAATTGGTCGTAGGATTTTTTGTCCTCTTCATAAATAAAACGCAGTGCTCTTTATTGTATCTTTTCAAGTTTATCATAGTTATTTTTAGAACAGAACTGCCAAGCTAGTGGACAGACATTGAAATTTGACAATACAAAAGAGTGAAATATTGTTAACTTGTTCAATTTGATGTTTTTTTTAAAGATGGCTTTATTGTGTAAATCAAATTTTAGTTGGTTGTCTATGTCAATCCTTTTGTCCGGGTTTGCTTGAATACAATTTATTTCGAACCACTTGGTATGAATTGCGCTTTCATTTTCAACAGTTTTTAGAAACATGTCAAAATTTGAATGAGCATATGACACGGTATTATCGTCAGCATAGTTATATAATTTTTCCTCTCTGATAAAGTAAAATTTATCATTTATAAAAGGCTTAAAAAATAATGGTCCAAGAATTGATCTGGTGGAACGCCTTTTTTAATGCCTACCCAGTCGCTCTCGGCATCCTCTAATTTTATTTGTTGTTTCTTCTGCTCAAATATTTCTCAATTAGATAAAGAGCTTTTTGTTCTAGCCCATAGGCAGCTAGTTTGGCAATAAGAATGTTGTGAGGCAAGCAGTCAAAAGCCTTCGAAAGGTCCATGAGGATTGCAGCGACATATTTGTTATTGTCTAATGCATCTTTCCAATCTTCAATTAAACGCAAAAGTGTTGTTTGGCAGCCATGGCCTTTACGAAAAACACACAAGTATTCATTAAAAATGTCATCGAAATATATTGATAATTGCCTAAATATATTTTTTTCAAATACTTTGGAAACGACTGGTAGAATGCTAACAGGACGATAGTTTTTCACATTTAGAGGATCTTGTTTTTCATATAAAGGCGTGACTTGTGCTAATTTCAATTGATCAGGAAACACACCAAAAGAATTTGATTTGTTAATTAGATTCGTTATTGGTTCAGCGAGCATGGGGGAGCCAGCTTTAAGAAGTCTGGCCGGAAAATTGTCAAAACCAGTTGCTTTCTTAACATTGATATTGTTGATAACTTTTTGGACAGTTTGTGTATTAGTTTCTTTGAATTCAAATTTCGGAAGGTCAGGTATGTTTAATTTATGGATTTGATGCTTGGGTGAGTTTCCTGATCAAAAACAACATCTTTACCAATTTTCATTTGCAACATTTACAAAGAAAGAGTTTAAAATTTACAGATATCACCAACATTATTCAACATCTTATCCCCATCTTGAAGTACAATCCTTTGTTGATCTTTGTTGTGCTTCTTTGATAAGAATGGTTTGACCTTTGGCCAGAAATCCTTTGACTTCTGTCCTCCGGTGCACCTTTCTAAGAAGTAACGTTTAATTGAACTTCTTTTAAATTTTACCACATAATTTCGTTGTTCTTTATTACTTTCAATGTGCCTATTTTGACAATACCTAAAAATCCCATCAGGCAGAAGCAAAGGATGACCTAAAAAGGATGCACTCAAATATTTACGAGGTACAATATATTCAAAATTAAAAGCTAAAAGCGTACGTAATTGAGAGATTGTTTGCAGGAAAAATATATATTACATAAAAAGGAATTCTACAATCACTCAACTGCCTCCCTCTCGGAGAAGATTCCTGCCATTACCTGGAAAAAAACTGAACAATGCCAATCCAAAACAAAGACGAGAGCAAAATGAAAAGGGAAATCAGATATAGGGGGATAGAAGACATTGTCAAAGTGATATCTCTGCCCACAATGTGAGATACAGCAAGAGTGACCTCGCTGCCCACAATGTGAGATACAGCAAGAGTGACCTCGCTGCCCACAATGTGAGATACAGCAAGAGTGACCTCTCTGCCCACCATGTGAGATACAGTAAGGGTTTGTTTGTTTTTTTTGGTTGTTGTTGTTTTGTTTTTTTTTTAGTTGTTTGTTTCTTTTTAAGGAGATTTACGGCGCTTGCAAAACATTTAGGTCTTTTCAGCGCCAGAAGAAAAGGAAGAAAATGGAATAGTCAAAAAAGATTATAGATTTACAATTAAAGGAGCCAAGAAAAAGTATGGCAAAGGGGAATGGGACAAATAGGGAACAGATACAGATTCCAGGAGCATACTGACTTTATACTTAGTTTGAGATCACCTAAAAGTCTTATCCAGACACAAGCACAAGATCGCACTAAGATGAACATACTCAAAGCTACACTAATTAAACAACATATATAACAATGCATAACAGAGAGATGATTTACAAGAAAAAAAATATCATCCCCCAAAAGTATAACTAGACATTTGACTGTTTCCCCCACAGTCAAGGACTCCAGCCAGGCCTAGGACAAAATCAAGTAATCTCAATCCAAGACAAAGGCAGAAAGCAATGAAATGAAATTGGTTTCGAGTGTTCAATCTTTTTTTCAAACTCTATCACATAACAAAAATTCAATCTAAAATCCTGTCACAATCTCACGGACTTGACACGAACCAATTACAAAAAAATAAATCCTCTTTAATGACAGGTTCAATTTTCTTTCAAATTATATTTTCCTTCAATAATAATCTCTATATGACTACAGACCAAAAGTTCATCAAAAGAGCAGTAATTGCGATGCGGCTCGGAATGAGGTCGTCAATATTCTCCTAATGACAAATGCAAGATGTTTTCAAATTTAAAGTAAAATGAAACCTTGCCTGAAATGTATTGAATATCTAATACTACAAAAGTCATTCACATGATGATCTTTTCAGACCAACTCTACTTTCAAAACAATCTTGAGGATTTACTGTTTGTTAAGTTAGAGTGAATCTACAATACTGCGTCTATACTTTTGACTATTGACTACACTTATTCCCTCACACATCCAGACACACACACACACACACACAGACAAACACACACACAAACACAACCAAATACACAATTACCAGATAGTACATTTCATTAATCACATGTTCGAATAAAGTACAAGATTGGAATAAAATAATGATAATAATTCATGACATATATAATTTACACATCTTGAATTGGAATGATTGAATATTCAATTAATGTATTCCTTTTTTGGCTTTGTAGTCCCATTCATTCTTGTCAACTTGCCAATCGAAATATACTATTAGATACGAAAGTTCTGAAAGATGAAAAGGAAAGAAAATGTGTATAATTTATAACAAGTAAAGCAATCCATACCAATATCAGATCTGCCAATGGCAACTAACATAAGATTTGTATAATTTTGGGGCAAAATTTAAATTCAATAGCGTCACATTACAGTAAGACAACCTCAAGTTCTAATGTAAAGTAACTTGTGACTGACCACATGTTGTTTATTTTCAAATCTGTTGTTAGGCTATCTTCTGTTGGCAACCCCACTTGACCGTCCAGGATATATGAACCCATGTCAAGCCACAACTGGCCACCTGATATTTTGCTCTACACAGTACGAGCCATAAAGATAGCAAGGCAAGAGTCCATTAAAATCATACCACAGAGAAATTTTAACTGTACTATGTGAGTATATTTGAATGGGTGTCCATTAACATCATAGCACAAAGAAAATTTAACTGTGCTATATGAGTATGTACGAACGGGTGTCTATAAAATATAACACGGAGAAGGCCAAACTTAATATTTGATGTCCTGTTAAGCTGTACTATTTTGTGACCAATAAAAAGAGGCAAGAAGCCCTATTTATCAGTAATATCACATCTCCATGACATAAAGGACTGTGATAAAATTGGTAAATTGAAGCTCCGCTTTAGCGATAATCACGAATCGAGACAAAAAGGGAAAGTGATAAAATCTAGTGTGCAGAACTTTTGAAGCCCTGTTGTTCTCAATATCTATTATTATGTCCTGTGGCAGGTTAAAAGTGTAGTAATCATTACGCTACATGTCTTCTTCAACAGACACCATATCAAACTCTGCTACCCAAACAGAAGCAACTCTGGGACAACAAAACAAGATTGTGTGTTTGTATTGTGTTATATTTATATATTATCAAATAGAAGGTATGTGTTTGTTGTCTAACTATTTTACCTTATTTGCCATTTTCTTATCTTTAAATAACGTTGAAATTTAATTAAATCAGAAGACATGTTATAATTTTTAAAATCTATACTTTTATACTTTATAATTTTACTAGTTCGATAGTAGTTGTCACCATACCCCTACTTCACTGTCATAAAACCAGTGGCATTGTGGTCAAATTTGGTCAAACATACAAATTCCGACAAAAATTTGACTTTAAAAAACAAAACTAGAGAGAGAGAGAGAGAGAGAGAGAGAGAGAGAGAGAGAGAGAGAGAGAGAGAGAGAGAGAGAGAATATCTGAATTTGGCCACTGAATTAAAGCCCTAAAAATCTGTACATACAAAAGCCAGTCTTATATCAACCATACTTATAACAAGTTATGAAAAATGATGATAAAAAACTGTCCGAATTTTTTTCATTTCTATTTCAAAAGTATAAAGAAGCACTGATATAAAGAATATTTTTACGTTTGATGTCGTTTTTATGTCTATACTCTATACAATTTGTCGCAAAGATTGGGAACAAAGGTGCATTTTAAACGGTGCAATCTTAAATAGCATTTACTCTATGTAAAATTGTTAAAGAATTAAATGCAAACTTTTGATTAACAACTGTTACTTTCAAATTTCGATCGAAATGCTTCATCAAATTTTGTTAATCACAATTATAATCACAACAAGGACAGATGGTAGATGTTGTTTAATAATGATTATCAATTTTAATATTTTTTTTTATTGCTATTAAAATCCATTTGACAGATGTGCAGCTTTACAAAATAATCATTCGATGTGCACGAGTATTAGGAATTACTATAACAATCTGTGGTCAATGACATAATTTGGTATGATTGGTTTGGGCCACCATTTCGTTTCTACGACTCATTTACTATAGGAACAACTATATTGACATTTAGAAAATTTATCCCCATAATTTTAACATGTACAGTGAGTGGAGTTTTATATGCATCGTCTACCCCCCCCCCCCCCGCCAGAAGGCCATCTTATACAAACAAGCTATACTAAAATGTTCAATTCATACATATAGCTTGTTTGAATAAGATAAATCTTTCACGGTCTTATGCCAGTTACTCATTCTGAGTTGAGAGTGGTAATGTTTGCAAAGTGCCTTACCCAATTGCACATTGCAGAAACACAAGTTTTCTCACTTGCTGTCAACATCTGTCACTGACCACAGTCCGTAATGCTTGACCAAAGTTCAAGACAAGGTATCATAGAGCTCAGCCACCAATACCGTTATCATCAAATCAAAAGTGATCCAAATTCTAATTCACATCGAAATGATTACGCAATTGACACAACCATACCAGTTTAAATTAGGAAGTGAAGTAAGTGCACTAATCTCTATCCTGAATGTTAGACTGAAATGACGGTAAGGCAAGAGAAGGAGAGTTAGAAACACAAGATATCTGACAACTGGAATTTTTAAACTACTTCAGAATTGAAGTCAAATAGAATTCTGTATGGATCGCTTTAACCTCAAGTGGTATGCAGTGTTCTTTACGGATTCATTTTTACAGATTTACATTTTTCTTCTTTTTTTATTCTTTATTTACACCATTTGTCTCAAACTGGTATTGAGTCAGGAAAACGTGACAATTACAATTTACTATATAGCCAAAAGGATGAATCCTGAATTCTCCAGTGACAGCTTTTACAAAATCAAGCCGCACGAATTGTTTTAAAGAAGAAAAAAGAGAATACACAGCCAGTTTTATGAACTCCATTGGTTAACTGTTAAAGCGAGAATTGATTATACAAATTACAATATGTTTTATCTCTAAAAACAATTGCTCACCTTTGTATCTGAAGATGTAATGATTAGAATTACATTATATTTATATAATTTATTTATTATATTATATTATATTATTATTATTATTTTATATTATTTTTATTATGTATTATTATTATCATTTATTATATATTATTATTTATTATTATTATTATTATTATTATTATTTATTATTATTATTATTATTATTATTATTATTATTATTATTATTATTATTATTATTATTATATTATTAATATACAGTCTTACACCAAGTAAGATATCACTAACATTTTGTAATACTAATCATTTTCACATCACATCACTTTTGGACATCTGCTTCAATCCGTCCAAATAAAATGAATTAGTATATATTTAAAAAAAGAACAGTTTTGTTATTTCTCACCCTTGAAAATCTGTATTGGATTCTTAAAGGGGTCTATAGTTCAACCTTTTCATAAAATGACAGGTGTTAACCAATCAGAAGAAAATAAGATCAGTAATAAATTATACCGAAACAACAATTTATATGTCTTGTCTCCCAGTATTTATTTACATTTTGCAGATGAAATCTAATCTCAGCATAATTATTTTTGTTAAAAATGTTATGAAAGTAACAGGAATAAGATTGAACAAAACTTCCAACTTCATGTATAAAATTCTCTCGCAATTAAAATCAAATATCAGAATATATCAAAACTTACTTTCAAAATTTATTTTTCATCTATAAAAACTTTTATCCTTAAGTGAGTTGGTTGTTCATCCACTTCTTGGACTGTATAATTCAAAGAATTTAGACCGTCTGTCTTCATCCTTTTTGAGGTTGTTTTTAGCAGAGCATATCTGATTTTGAAAGAGAAATGTAGAGATAATAAATATGCTTTAGACAGACAAGAATGATTAGACTTAGAAAGTGAAAAGGCCAATGAGCTGGAGTCCTTCATGTTTGGATAGCTGATAGTGGTAGTAGTAGTAGTAGTAGTAGTAGTAGTAGTAGTAGTAGTAGTAGTAGTAGTAGTAGTAGTAGCAGTAGTAGCAGTAGTAGTAGTAGTAGTAGTAATAGTAGTAGTTGTTGTTATTGTTGTTGTTGTTATTGTATTAGTAGTAGTTGTTGTTATGGTAGTAGTAATAATAATAGTAGTAACAGTAGTAGTAGTAGTAGTAGTAGTAGTAGTAGTAGTAGTAGTAGTAGTAGTAGTAGTAGTTATTATTATCATTATTATTATTATAATTATTATTAATTATTATTATTATTATTATTATTATTATTATTATTATTATTATTATTATTATTTGATAGAGCGCCAGTATCCACATTTAGTGCTCATTGGTGCTTTTCAACAGGTTTTTTTTGTTTGTTTTATTGGTATCACACAAGTTTATTCATTCAACTACAAAATCACCACAACAGTCACACACAATCTATTCTTTTAAGTTCACATAGAATCACGATAAGCAGAATGAAAAAGATTGGTTTTTAATTGCCGTTTGAAGACTGGTTGACTTTCACATTGTTGGGTTTTAGGTAGTAAAGAATTCCATATGATTGGAGCCGAAAATGCAAAACCACACTCAGCAAACTTTATTCTTGGGATGTTTTTCTCCATTAGCGAAGAACTGGTGGATCATAGAGATTGAGTTAGTTTATATTTCCTCCCAAGGTATTCAATGTATTCAAATGTTGTATGGCGAAGGCAATTGGAAGCAAAATAAGCGATTTTGTACACTATCCTTTTCTCTATTGGAAGCCCGCGTAGTGACTGAATGAGTATATTCTTTCCTGTCTTTTTGATGACATTCGATTGTATCGAAGGTCGTTGGCTTAGTTGTTACTTTTATTTTCTGTCATTCAATATTTTCCTTATGAATCATTATTAACCCACCACCTTGTCGACCTTTCCGCCTTTTCTTGATCACATTGTACCCAGCAGGTTTTATTTTACTAATGATTTAAGCAAAAAAAAAATTTTTAGTCATGCCTCTGTTATGGATAACATGTCCAAAATGTGTCCACAAATCAGAGTTGTCTTTTTATTACATAGTGATCTTGAGTTAAATAAGTCACATTTCATAAGGTTTGCCACTTTAATTTTACTATGTAAGTTGTTCTCACACATTGACACAGATTGTAGGTGGGTGTCCTCAGTTTTGTTACAAGGTTCTGTGTTATCTCCATGAATACATTTTCCCCGACAGGTAGTTTTATTTACAATTGTCAATTCGTGTCTGCTGTGTGAAACGCCAAAAGTATCGGTAATAATATTTTGTTTGTTGGTGGTTTGAACAAAGCCCCTGCTGCTTTTATTACAGACTGTTGATATTTCTAATGGTCGGCTTCAGTTGGTTTTTGTCTTGAGATGAGCTCACTATGGTCGTTATTGTTGCACAATTTTGTTATTTTAGGAAAGGCTTTTTGTTTTGACACCGCTCCAACGTGATTGATGTTAACACCTCTCACACAGTTTATTGTTTTTAACACAAGTGGTCGTGTCGTGATTCTGCAGGACGGCGTCTCGTCCGATTGCACCTCGAAAGGTCGTTGTTTGCGACAGCAGCAGCCTCTTATGGTTCACACTACTATGTTATGACGATCGACCCAATCAGCAAAGTCCGGTCCGCATTCGTGCACCGTCGCGAACCCGCCGGGTAGCATCGTCACATCACACCTTTCGACTAGATGCTCTGCCGTCTCGGGTTCTTGCCCACAGCGGGGACATATTGGACAGGTAGTAAGACCCCATCGATGTAACGCACTTGCCGTTAGGCAGCTCCTCGACCGAAGCCGATTCGCAGCCACCTAGTGTCTCCTCTCACTGGCATCAAAGCCTGGCAACTTCTCACCAAGCTAAGAGGAGTGTACGTCCCCCCCCCCCCGACTTCCATCTCGTATGTGCAGCCCTGTCCGTAGTCAGGGATTCTGCGTACAAGGATTGCCGGGACTTATTTCGACTCGAAACGGGGGCACCGTCCATTATGCGCATCAGATGGGTATCCCCATTCCCTCTCTCTTTGATCTTACTCAGCCACTTTCCGGTAATCGTCTCCCTCCGGACATCGGGCGGCTGGATCGCTGCCATTATCGGGCCCCATTCTCTAGGGGTTGTTGCTAGCGTTCCTGTCACTATGTGCATTGACTTGCGAAGTTTTACATCCACCTTCTCAACGTTTCTGCTTCTACCCCACACTGGAGCGCAATACTCCGCGGTGGAATAGCATAGTGCCAAGGCGGACGTTCTCAGGAGCGCTTGGCTAGCGCCCCAAGTCGATCCCGCCAGCTTCCTCAGAAGACTAATCCGCTTCTCTATCTTCCGGGCAACCCTTTCGAGATGCACCCGATAGGTAAGGCTGCGATCCAACGTCACCCCTAAATATTTTGTACAGCCACCTCTGGATCGCAAACACAGTTATGCCGTGTACTTATATTGTAATCGAATGGTGACATAGGCATAAACAATGATGTGAACATAAGTCGGTACAAAAATGTCAACTGACAAGTAGGATAAAAATGATTATGTTGAGTAAAATCCGTTAAAAAATTTGTTGATTAAAATATTTCGTTCTATTGAAAAGTTGTAAAAATTGTATCACAAGATAAACTGAAACAGGTCCCATAGACTGGAATAAAAACCCAATGCAGAAATGAATGTTAAATGGTTTAAAATCACAAAACTTCACAAAAACAGCAAGGGCACAGTTACACACGTCGGCCTACTAGGCGTACAACACACTAGATATTAGATAGTAGTCATATTCATAGTATTAATACTGATAGTATTACTATTAAGTACTAGTAGTAGTAGTAGTAGTAGTAGTAGTAGTAGTAGTAGTAGTAGTAGTAGTAGTAGTAGTAGTAGTAGTAGAAGTAGTAGTAGTCGTAGTAGTGCTGGTGGTGGTGATGGTGGTGGTAATGGTGATGATGATGATGATGATGATGATGATGATGATGATGATGATGATGATGATGATGATGATGATGATGACAAGAAACTTTTGGAATGGCAAATAAAACGCAAAAAAGAATCTTGTATACCTAATACTAATACATACTAATCCAAAACAATTCACTCTATGGTCTAGTGGTACAACATCTGCCTTCTGACCTATAGATCCCTGGTTCAAGAACTACAATTGATAGAGCAAAGTTGAACGTTTGGTAAAGGCTCCTTCCACATTCTCTAACCACACTCATATTATGTCAAACGAGTACCAGGCTAGGTAACACCATTGTCATCGATGAAAAAATAACGTAACAACACCTTGCAAGTGTACCCTGCCATAAATATGGAGTGTTGTTGGCTTAGGACTTTTTGTAAATCATTTTGAGCACATTTGTGACCAGTCATCTCAAATCGGTACAATGCCCGGGTGAATCTGACGTCTAATATTCTACTTTATGCTTAACTTACAAACTTTGAGATGAAATAAATTATGCTTTCAATGTGTAGAATGAATTTTCGTTGCAAAACACTTTAGAAAAGAAATTGACATTCCTCATTCTGATAATAATAATATTTATTCCAGCATAATATCAGCTTGATAAAAAAGCTCATATTAAGAGGATATTGCGACCTGTATAAGCAGAAGTTCATGTTTTATTCAACACCGTGGTAAGGTCTTGGCATGGTCAGTTTTATGTAAAAGTATGAAGATGCCAATAAAATTGGATCTTTAACTAGTCGTGTGTTTTTTTTTTTTAATTATGAGTTGACATGGTGATAGTGTTGCCATGGAAAACACAAATTTATGTCCTCCATAGATCCTAACTCAGAAGCATTACTTTGGTTCTTACCTCTGAGGATTTAATTCATTTCCTTTGTCCCTGGTATGTTTTATCATTCGGTATCGAGCAATATCCATGGGGTATCTAGTGATTTTATATCCACTATTTCGAATCCTGTATCAGATTAAAACAAGAATGTGATCTTTCAAAATAGGATATGAGGCAACCTCATTCAATACTGGACAGCTTAATAGTAAAAATAACCTTATAACCTAGTGGCTTCAGGACCTAAAGATTATCCAATTTTTTTAGGGGAGGGGGGAGGGTAGTTCTTGTGTTAAATTTAAAAAAAACAGTAACAAATTCGTGATATCCAACTGGATAGGAGAGAAAAAGTGCTTTTCAAAAGATATAGATTAAACAAAGCTATCACATCACAGTTGATTTTACAGAATGGACACCTAAGAATTGAACCTAAGTCATTTCCATGTCTGTCTTATACTCTTTTAATTCAATAACTGGTCTCCCTTGTCCACGATTGACTATGATAAACCATTTTAGCCATTCAATATCCCAGAGATAAATTATTTTCTTAAATAAAAACAAGTATGAATACAGACCACGTTAAATATAACCAGCTCGACCCATGGCAAAAAAAAACCCTGACCAAACAAAAGGCATCCATTAACCATGGTCAAATCAATGTTCGTAATATAATGAGTCAATATATGAGGCTAATAAATGCTCATTTTCTTAGCATTCGACACCTAACAAACAAAATCATTGTACTATGGAGATTGTCATCTCTAGGTTTTATCAAGTTTTTTTTGTTTCTGAATTGAATAATAACAGTACTTTGTCTCCACTTTCTGACACTTTCATGGGGTATTTTGCTTTTCTTTTTGATGTCAAATCTCAAAATTTTTTGATCATTTGTAGTTCAACACAGTAATTGATGAAGACCATATGAATATCTGGGTACCTATATCTCAGTTGATAGAACACTCACTACACAATCTGGTTTGCGAGATCGCAAAGACCCGAAGAACAGTACTTTGTGATCGACTTGCGTCCTATGCGAGGGGTCACGAGCAGTTGATATTATCTGTTTATGCTGAAGATACCAAGATAAACTTCGCCTTCCTATGTCTTATGGCTCTGATGGACTTTAAACAAAAATATGATGATCAAAATTTTATTCTTCAAATTTCCCAATATTGGTGTGTTTTTATGTTGAACATTGAAAATGTACCATTTTTGTCACAGCCTCAAAGAATGCAATAATCCTTTATTTCCAATTAATTTTAACTGACAATAAAAGGTGAGTGAGGTGAAAAGAAGTAATCAGGGGGGGGAGTGAAATAAAGTATCAAATTTTTATAAAGTTTGTTTTTCAGGGTCTTACGATGCTTGTGACACGTTCGGGTCATTGCAGTGCCAGTAAAAACAGGGGTCCCGATAGCTCAGTTGGTAGAGCACTGGCTTCACATGCAAGGGACCAAGATCGATCCCAGGTGCAGTCGAGATTTTTTTCTGACCCCCCTGTCCACCCAGCAGTGAATGGGTAACTGTTTCTGTTAGACTTGGCATAAAATACTATGCGATAGACTAGCGTCCTATCCAAAGGATAGCAAACAATTGCTATTGTCCGCTTTATGCTTTTGAAACCAGGATCAATTCCGGCTACGTGGGCCCAATCGCTCTGATGGACTACTTAACTTTTTAAAGTGCCAGTAAAAGGAAAGAAAATGGAATAACAATTCAGGATTTACAATTAAACCACCAAAGACAAAGTAAGAAAAGAGGAAATTGGTTCAGATCGGGAACATAATTAGATTTCAAGAGCACATGATCCGTGTACTTAGTTTGAGATCACCTAAAAGTCTAATCCAAACACCAGCACAGGATCCCACTAAGAGGAATATACACCCAACTGTTTACAAAACAATACAACAATCAATACATAACAAAGAGATGAGTTACAAGGCAAAAAATATCACCTCTCAAAACTAATACAATACCATGGACTGTTTCCCTCTCAGCCAAGGACTCCAGCAAGTCCCGGGACAAAAACAAGTAATCCCATTCCAAGTAAAAGACAGAAGGCAACTAAGAAAACAGATATAGGGGTATAGAGGACATAGCAAGTGGTTACTTGACCATCGTGGGAGATCGAAAGACCCCAATCAGTCATTAAGTTCAAAGTCGAATTCAAGAAACAATTTCAAAATATGACATTTCAATATCGGGTATAAAATTGTTTCAGGCGGTAAGAGATGTAGGGCAAAGGAGTGGGGTGGGGAGGGTAGGAGGAGGCGGGGGGGGGGGGTGTGTTCATACCTGGTTGCCATATCATCATCTTCGCCACCCCAGCCAAAGAACATATTTGAAAATCCATTCATTTTTTCAAACTGATCTTTTCTCACAGCACTCACACCACCGTATATTCCTGCATAAGGCAACCTGAAAGGAATGAAGCATGATCAGATGGCACTTAAGCCATATATATACATTGTTAATTATTGACACATTTCATGTTTTCCAAAGCTATGTAAGATTTAATCAAACATTTTTTGCCATTGGTACAGAGTTTATTTAGATTTTGATTAATATACGTTCTAACACAGTGTGCCTTTGGTAGCTGAGTTATTATGTCATGAGTAGATAGGTGTAATTTTTAAATAAATCGTAATTTGCAGTGTATTTGTTTTATTCATTGACATATTCCAGGTCTTAATAACACAAAACAAAAGCTGCAATTACAGACTCGAGAAAAATAAATTGCACTAAAATGAATGTAAGTTGAAAATAAAATACCTTAGGAATGTTTCTGGCTCTAAAACTATCAGGATTCAACAACAACAACAACAAAATTATCAACAAAAAACGACACCTAGCCTATATACAGTAAACTCTTATAAAACGAAAACTACAATCTATTTATTTTGTAAGTGAAAACATTCTCAATAATTTGTTTCTCAGAACAGAGATAAAACATATGACCATACACTGGGTACAATGTAAACAATTCCTGTTTAAAATTTAAACATTTTTTCTTAGCACTCTCTCAAATCAAATGAGAAAATAATCTCACAACTAGTTAAGAACAATCAACTTCCCTTATTATGTAGCATTAATCAATCAAGCAAATTTCATTCATATCTAAACTAAGATATAAATCTAAAGTGGTGGCTATTATACGAGTGACTGGCAGCAACTTTTCAAGCCGTTGAATCTTTATATTTCTTCTTTTCACATATCTGTGACATTCTGGATTTTTAGTGCCCATTAAAACAAAAATGTGAATGGGACAAAAGAATTCCCAGAAAGTCACAGATTTGTAGAAATAAAAAAGAAAAACATATACATGAAACATTCTATGGAATGAAAAGGTCTTGTAATGTTTATTTTATCGTTCTTTTCTTTTTTAAAACAATAATAATAATAATAATAATAATAATAATAATAATAATAATAATAATAATAATAATAATAATAATAATAATAATCTATATTATTTAATCTACTTTAATGTCTGTAGATTCAAGTGTAAATTTTACTATATGAAATCATATTTTAGATGAATTAAGATATTATTGTTCGCAATTTTAGTCTAATGTACTATTTAACCATAACACGATGGACTGGTAGATTCATCAAAGCATTTCAACTGTTCAAAATATATAGAATAGGTGGTATTCTACAAACCTGTATCTGAATTTGTCAATGGCTGCAGATAAATGGCGCGGCATTTCAGGACAAGAGTAAATGTTCCTGTCATTTTCTGGAAGGAGATCAACATCGTGGAAGACGGCACACTGATAGTTATAGCGCTTCATGGCCTCAGCATAGCCAATATTCATCAACATTGCACGATTGAACCTTGTGGGGAGTGCCTGGTAGAGATAGTTCAAATGTTCACCAGTCAAAATTGTTCAACAGTCAATACTGTGTAATATTCTTCCAAACAATTTATTTTTTTGTGAAAAGGAGCGGAAGTGGAGACAAGTGATTTGAATTACTGACTGCTTGTAAATCTGTCTGTCGGAAATCACAAATCTCTATTGTTTTCTTACCTCTGAAGAAAAAGATCTCTTTATTAAGTGCGATACATCCCAAAATTTTCAGCCCTTTCAATGATGGTAGTAAAGCATTGTCATTAAATTGTAATCATTCTTAAATGAATTTGTGAAATCAGAAATGTTAATGGTCCTCCTTGAGTAAGTTTATTGCTGAATTTGAAAAGTTGTATTCAAGATTTTAACAAACTAAATCTGGACATGGCGCTGGCCAAACGTTCAAAAAGTTCATTCTTAAAAACTAAAATGTGGTAAATAGTGTCACTATGGAGTTAACTTTCCCCTTTTCCTAAAGGAAAATGATTGAACAAACAGAAAATACAAAGCACCTCTCACATTGCAGCTTATCTCATACATTTCAAGAAGAAGAATCATCAGAGTATCAATGGAAATGGTTTTATTTTAATCGGGACGGTAAAATATAGAAAAATTACTGCTATGCCCAAAACTTTATGCTGTCATTGTATTTAATGATGAGAAGACTGAAAATTAGATAACCAATAAGTCTCATCCAGACACATACACAGGATCCCACTGAGAGGAACACACTCAAATACTTAAATTATACATTCAAAACAACAAATCTAACAACACATTACAGAGAGATGATTTACAAGGAAAAACATATCATCTCCCAAAACTTTAAATATACATTTGACTGTTTCCTTCCAAGCCAAGGACTCGGACAAGGGAAAGGACAAAACCAAGTAATAACATTCCAAGACAAAGACAAAAAAAAAAACAAGTTGGAAAACATATAGGGGAATAGAAGACACAGTAAGAGACCTCCCTGCCCAACGTGGGAGTTCAAGAACCCCATCTAGAAAGACGGAGTTTTCATTTGATTATTATCAAATCAATCCACCCTAATCGTGAAGGTAAGCTCATCTGTCATCTGTCTTAGTTCAAACTAAGGAAATTTAGTCTCCTTGTTAAGGCTATTTTGCTTTGTTATCTTATACAAATATGAAGACCACAGGGGGAAAACGATCAAAGCCACATTTTTCAGCTTTTGAGAAAATCAAAATTAAAGTTTGGAAACCCATTGAAAACGCCACATGATAATATGAATTGAACTGAATGTGAATTACTAAACGTATATATTTTGACAAGATGCATATAAGAAACAAGCTCTTGGTTGATTTTAATACCAAATTAATGTGACATTATAACAGTAAGGGTCTTTCGGACTTTGATCGATTTTCCCCTGTGGCCTTCATATCAGTTATAATAGATTAATTTGCATGGTTAATGATTGCAATAATGTCTACTTTCAGAATTTTACGTTTCATTACCTTTGCCATTGTGAACAAGGGTATACGAATTGAGGACCCCATTTTCGTGAATGGCACCTCATATCGTAAACCGCTTGCGGATTCGAGAGCTTTTTCTACCTATTCCATTGTATTTTTAATCAAACAATTGCCTATTTCAAGTCATGAAACATATTGTTATTTTTTTTATTTTGGCAAAACGTATCATCATTAATGACGTCATTACTTCACTAAAGCTTTTTAATTTTTGTTCATCTATGCAATAAATTGTACTTATCCTCACCTACATTTCTGTCTAAACTCATTATAAAGTATGACATCTTAACCTATTGAAGGGTTGCAGGATCGTTTTTCATTTAGATGAAGAGGAAATATGAAACTTCTATAATAGTCGTCTGTAAAATATTAGTACCCACCATCACCTCCATCACAGTTTTGCTAGGATAAGTGAAAAAGGTTTTGACGGGTAATTTAACAATTGTATATGAAGGGGGAAGCGAGACGTCCATAAATCGTCTCTGAAATAGAAGTATCTACTATCACCTCCTTCACTGCATAACTTACTAGTTTGGAAAGGAGAAGAAAAAAACATAATGACAAAGGGTGATTAATCAAGGTAGTTAAACTAAATCTCTATATTGTTGACGAAGGATAAACCCAAAATGTCATTTTAATTCGCCCTGAAAAAAGTGAACCTTGACCATGCTGTTATCACTATTTTTAAATATAACTTTGTTATAACATTATGATATGACACAACACCCTCCGCCTGGCCGAGGGAGGGAGAGGACAGCGAGTGGTCGCAAAGCCGACTGAGCTATCCAGCCACATAAAAATATGGCTTTCAAACTTAGTACCAATCATGCGTCTCTCTCTCTCTCTCTCTCTCTCTCTCTCTCTCTCTCTCTCTCTCTCTTCTCTTCTATCTATCTATCTATCTATCTCTATCTATCTATCTATCTATCTATCTCTCTATCTCGACTACCGTGGGGACTACAACGAGACGGGCTAACAAACCCGCGAACTCTTTATTGGCGAACAAATTAAGCTATCCACCATCTTCTGCATGAAAAAAAGACAAGGTAAAACATAACCATATAGGACTCACATGGAATAGCTCCGATATTCGGTTGAATAAAATTCAGAAAAAGTGTGGATGGAGCGGGCACTTGTAGCAATAATGATGACAAAATTTGGATGTGGCGAATTACCAGATGAAAACAGAATAAAAAGTCATGGGGTCAGTGCTAAAATCTGAACAATACCCGTCTGTTCTGAGCGCATTCAACAAGGCGCAACGCTTGTCGCCAGCATGATGACGTTGACTGCCTGAATGATGAAGAAGAAGAACATTTCTAAACTTCTAGACCATTTCCACAACAACATAAGGGTCAAATTTGGATTAAATTCCCGTACCTGGTCAATCACAAAAATTCCGTAATCCAGTTGCTGCCGCATCAACATTGGGTGCAGGTTGTTGAGCAATATCTGGAGATGTTCCTCCCGGTTTCTGTATGGGATGACAATAGCGACTCGATGGCGTGAGATGCACTCCGTAGGCTTTGATCGGCCACCTGGTTGCAATCCCGGATTGGCTTTGGCAATTTCCTTGAAGTTGGTAGAATGGGAGTATGTGGCGAGTGGACCGTCTGGTATGGTTTGGGGAAGACAAGCGGGAGAGAGAGAGCGAGAGAGAGAGAGAGAGAGAGAGAGAGAGAGAGGTTGAAAGAGGGTCAAAATGAATGTGTATTATCTTTATGATCCTCATCAATATCACCAATAGCACATCATCATCATCATCATCATCATCATCATCATCATCATCTTCATCATCATCATCATCATCATCCAGTTACTTTTATCTTGTAATTCTACACAAGAGTTGGGGAAGGGGGAGGGGCGATTTCAAAATCCTTAAAAACAAAAAACAAACACATTTGAAAAACTCGTCCTTAAATATCAATCGATCAAAATGATCCTTATCTTATCTAATCAGTCCCAGGTTTGAAAATTTTTGACGAGATGAGGATCACTTTAATAGAACAATATATTAAGGACGAGTTTTCTGCCAAAATCTTTCAAATGTGTTTTTCTGAGTAGGGCAGTTTTATCCCAGTTTTTAAAAGTCCTGTATACAATGAAATATGAGTATGGCTGTGTGGCTGAATGAATGAATGAATGAATGGTGATGATAATGATGAGGAGGAAGAGAAGGAGGAGGAGGAGGAGGAGGAGGAGGAGGAGGAGGATGCAATGTTGGCGGTGGTAATTAAGCCAATATCAGTTAATGTCGAGTAAGGCTGTCTAACTAATTGATAAAAGTAGAAAAATAAATTAAATAAGAAGAAGAAGAAGAAGAAGAAGAAGAAGAAGAAGAAGAAGAAGAAGAAGAAGAAGAAGAAGAAGAAGAAGAAGAAGAAGAAGAAGAAGAAGAAGAAGAAGAAGAAGAAGCTTTGTCAAAACATATATTTAAATGCAATCTCACACAGTTTAGGAGGGATAATAGCGCAGAACTGAAGTATACTTGTATTTTGAGACTTTTCACTGGCCTCCGTGGTCTCCTCTCGCTTCTTGCCGACGGCTTCTGTAGCAATGTCGCTTTTTGGTATTAACGACGTTGATGAAGCCAATGTTGGCTTGATAGATTGTTGTTTGAATTTCAAATCCAACGAGGAGTTTCCTTTAATGGTGTCTTTGTGGGCCGTCAATAACGACTGAGATCCTTCCCCTGTAACCCCACTGGCCCGTATAATGTTGACAGAAGACTTTGAGTTAGCATTGGTGGCGGGAGTAGTGTTGGATTTTGGGAAATCGAGAAAGCGGTACATGCAAAAATTAATGAGGCAAATTAGGATGACGACGTTAATGACGTTGAAATACCTATACTTAATGCAGTGAGTCAACATGCCGGGGTGTCTACAGTTGATACGGAAATCTGTCAATTGGACTCTTTACAGTGACAAGAGCAGCTGCAGAAGCAATTGTGGCAGTGATTATGGTTAATCCTCTCTGATTTGCTGGTAAGCAAGATGAGAGAGAAAAAGAAATTAAATAATGAGAATAGACAATATAGTAGCAACTTTTAAATATTTTTTTCCAGAAGAAGAAAAAGAAGAAGGAGACGAAGATGATGATGATGATGATGATGATGATGATGATGATGATGATGATGATGATGATGATGATGATGATGATGATGATGATGAGGATGATGATGAGGATGATGATGATGATGATGATGATGATAATGAAAAAGAAGAAGTAGATGATAATGATGATGATGATGAAGAAGAAGAAGAAGAAGAAGAAGAAGAAGAAGAAGAAGAAGAAGAAGAAGAAGAAGAAGAAGAAGAAGAAGAAGAAGAAAGAGCATTTATCAGAGCGCTTTTTCCTTCTAAACAGGCACTTGGCGCTTTTCACTGACATGCAGAGTGTATTAATTGAAATAAACAAGGTGCACAATGCAAATCATTTAAAACCCTCATGCAGTTTCCATGATAAAAACGATGCGATGCACGTCCCAGTCATGTTAGAATTTGTATATTTCCCGTTGACCAAGGTTTAAGCTTTCATTCTCCTATTATGTGTTGTTATTGTTTTGATCATAAAGAGTGCTCAAACGCCATTTCCTCTCTGTTATGTGGGACCGGTTTCGTGCTGTTCTTTTATTAAATGGCATTTATTAATACAACTAAACACATCTCGAATCTTGATTTCCTCTTCATTCGTCAGCGAGGTTATCAGCGGTAATGGCAGTGTTGACAGTCGTTCTTAATACTTTCTATTTATCATGTCGGGGATAAAAGAGCGAAGGGCGATTGCGTTAACTTCTGTCCTGTTCCAATATACGCACACTTGCCACATTGAACACACACAAATCATGTATACTTTTAAGAAAAACATCTCAATGTTTACTCATCTGCAGACCCGCAAGCTAATAAAGACTGTACATGTATGCTGAATTTCAATACACCCATGCTGTACGTATGCAGCTATTACCAACAATAATTATTGTGAACATATGCAGACTGCCCAATCAACGAGCATTTT
>NC_088362.1:91059344-91066844 GCF_034508935.2 Berghia stephanieae | reverse complement strand
GTGCGGGTTTCGTGGTCTTGTGCAATGAAACACACATTCGGATCTGTAGGTCCAGTCCAGCTGTGGGTAGCGCAAAATTGAATCCTTGGAAAAGGACATTTACTCACATTCTTTCCCCGCACTCAGAGGTAAACTTGGCCAGCAACGCAGTTGTCTCTGTCAAAAACAAAAACAAACAACAAAAAAAACCCCAACGTAATAGCACTTTACAGGCTTCACATGTCCAGTCCTAGATGTAAGTGTTGTAGTCGGCTCTGGACTCTTTGCAAAGCGCCCTGTACAGGTGATGTTGATATTGCTCTATATAAAAGTCAAATCGAAAGTTTATCACCACTAGGCCATTTAAGTCTTTATCAAGTTATTATTTTAGCCCTGCTTCATAAGGCAAAGAAAACGTTGTCCCTCAAAACCATTAGGCCCATGGAGCCGGAGTTTATCCCGGATACTACAGCATGAAACGAACAATGCCAATGGCTTGCTATCCTTGACTATAAGGCTAGTCTATCGCGAAGTACTTTCTGGCAGATCTAACAGACCCAGCCACTCAATCACTGATCACTGCTGGGTGGGCTGAAAAAATTCTCGACTGCTTCCGGGATCGATCACGGCCCCATTGTTGTGAGAAGCGAGTGCTCTACCAACTAAGCTATCGGGACCAGCAGTTCATAAGGTAACCACCCTAAATTGTTTTATGTGCACTTGAATTACCTTTAGGGATGACGTAGTCATTGGTAAAATGTCTCACCGCATTCTTCAATACAGTGTGTTTTAATCATTGACACTTTCAGGCTTAAATAACTCAAGAACAGCTGCAATGACATCAATTTGGTTTTCAACATATTGATCCAAATTTATTAATGTTGTTTTCTTCTGATATCTTACTTGTGATTTTGTGTTTGCAAAATCGTTGAATTTAAAACTCCAAGTGACAACCACCATTTTGAATGACAAGCCCCAAGCGTCTCTCCAATTCGTCCCATATCTTTTGCAGCATGAGCAATGTGACAGAGCGAACGACAAAGAGTTACTGAACTTTTCCTTTTACGGTTGTTTTGTTTTGTTTTTAAGGGTTTTACGGCGCTTGCAACACATTAAGGTCATATCAGCGCCAGTAAAAAGGAAGAAAATGGGATAGTAAAATGTTCTAGAACTACAATTAAAGCACAAAAGAAAAGGTAAAACAAAGGGGAATTGGTTCAAATAGGCAACAGATGTAGATTCCAAGAGCATACCGCCAAAGTACTTAGAGATCACCTAAAAGTCTCATCCAGACACAAGCACAGGTCCCAACTAAAAGGAATACACTCAAATGTTTACCAATCATATACTCGTAATATAATATGTAGACTAAACATAATACAATGCATAACAGAGAGATGATTTACAAGGAAAAAAATATCATCTCCCAAAACTATAACTATACATTCGACTGTTTCCATCCCAGCCAAGGAACTCCGGCAAGGATCAGGACAAAACTATGTAATCTCATTCCAAGATAATGACAGGAAACAATTGGAAAACGGGTATGGGGGATAGAAGACACAGCATGTACCTCCCTGCCCACTATGGGAGGTCAGGATCCCCACCCAGCCTTTTACGGGAACACACCCATCGACTGCAATCCGAGCGTTGAACCCCATGAAAAAAAACATTTAAAACTTGCATATTTCCGTTCAGTTGAATTGGAAAATATAGTCAGGTTTTTTAACACACTAAAACTTGGCAACAATGCGGTTGCTTTGGTGAATAGACCATATAATAACCGTTATCTGTGTCAATTTTCAGTATCCTGTGTCATTTTGTTTCTGAGGTATGTGGGAAGGAATCTTATTTATGTAATCGATCTCGTACCACCCCATAAAAGACAGTGCCCAAGAACGATAATCAAAAAACAGAAATCTGAAAGTAAAAAGAAAACGATATTTATCTTTGTCGAAATTTAACAACAAATAACAACTGAAAACAACAAATACCAACTGGTAACAACAAATAACAACTGGTAACAACAAATAACAACCGATAACAACAAACTGATAACAACCGGTAGTACTGAAAACCGAAATCCACTCAAGTTGGGAGTGAACCAGAGACTATGGGAGGTGGGCACCAATGGGAATTGAACCAGAGACTATGGGAGTTTGCACCAGAGGATAGTGAAACAGATAATAATATGGGAGAAGGGCACCAGTAAGAGGTGCACCAAAGGCTATGGGAGGTGGACACCAGTTGGGATTGAACCCGGGACTATGGGAGGTGGACACAAGTGGGAATAAACCTGGGACTATGGGAGGTGGATACCAGTAGGGAGTGAACCCGGGAGTATGGGGAGTTGACACAATTGGGGAGTGACCCTGGGACTGTGGGAGATGGACACCAGTGGGATTGAACCCGGGACTATGTGAGGTTGATATTAGTGGGGAATAAACATGGGACTATGGGAGGTTGACACTATTTTAGGTGAACCCGGGACTACGAGTGGTTGACACCAATAGAGAGTAATCCAGAGACTACCAGAGGTTAACATTGGGAAATGAACCTGAATCTGGGCCTGTGGGAGGCGGAGACCAGTGGAGACTGAACCCGGGACTAGGCGGGACCACTATGGGAGGTCGGGAACCCCACCCAGAACCCGGGACTAGGTGAGGTGGGTGCCAGTAGGGGAGTGAAGCGGAGACTAGAATCAAAGCATTTTTTGTTTTATCAGTTGTTATTTGTTGCTGTGTGTTGTTATCAGTTACAGTTGTTATTTGTTTTATTAGTTGTTATCAGTTGTTATTTGTTGCTATCAGTTATCCGTGACTTGTTGTCATTAGTGACTCTTTATCAGTTGTTATTTGCTGTTATTTGTTGTTATCAGTTAACCGTTGTTATCAGTTATTATTTGCTGTTATTTGTTGTTATCAGTTAATTGTTGTTATCAGTTGTTATTTATTGCTGTTATCAGTTATTATTTGTTGTTATCAGTTGTTATCTCGACAAAGATCAACACCCAAAAGAAAACTATTAAGGGGTAGAAAAAGCATTTATATTAATTTTTTTGTTTTTGTTTTTGTTTAGTTTTGTTTTCAAACTCACCTGACTAAAGAAATGAATACACTGCACAATATACTACTATGGTCAAGCACGTCATGACAACTGAAACCAAGATAACAATTGTAGTCACTGGTGACAACCTGTCTTCTATTTATTTTCAATACAGGAGCCGTACATAAGCATTTTTAATAATGGTGGATAACAACCGAGGAAATGGTGGATAACAGCAGGGGATTTTTTTTTAATCCATCCGACATTGATTATTATATTTATGAGTAGATTATAAACGTAAGAAAAACCTGGCACTTTTAAGGTTTAGTTTAGTTGTTAAAAATAGATCTTAAAAAATATTTTTACAGTTTTATATATCGTGAAAAATATGAGGGAAATGTAGCCAAAATCGGTTTATTACAAAGAATCGATCTAGAGTTAATAAATGTTTGTGTTGTGTGATGCAAGCGATGGTACAATGTGTAAAACGCGTAGAATTCTTGAGAAAATTTACATTAAATTGACCCAACTATTGGGAGATCTCTGTGGTGCAATTATAGCACGTCTGACCGGTAGTCAGGAGGAGGTCTAAGGTTCAATCCCCATTCGAGGAATATTGATTTTAATCGGGTTGATTTTTTTTTTCTCTTGTATTTTCTTGTCTTGCTTTGTCTGGCACTGTTTCATGCACACTTTTAAAAATATTTATCATACACCGGTGCCTGCTCCCTGGTTTCTAAATTCGTCATCGATTAAAATAAAAAATGGGAGCTACTCTCATGTCTTCGTCCTCGTCCCCTCGTGTTCAATGTTTGTGTCGTGTAATGCAAGCGAGACTTCACAGCTTAAAGCGGTAAAACGCGTACTTTTGTGAAGAATATAGGCACGAAATCCTTCCAACTGTGATGTAATCGTAGCACGTCTGACCGATAATCAGGAGGTCTGAGGTTCTATCGCCAGGCGAGGAAATCTTATTTTTTGGGGATGTTTTTCTTCCCTTACATTATTCGTTCTTGCTTTGTGTGGCGCTGTTTCATTTACACTTTTTCAGGTCGTTATCTTACACCAGTACCTGATACCTGCTCCCGAATTTCGATAATACGTGTATTGCAGCAGAGAAGGAAACGTGAAAAGATTGTAGACAGGTTCTGCAAATCCCTGACTTAAGAGATGGTGGTGATGACGATCATGACCACGTGGGCAATGATGATGATGGTGATGATGATGATGATGATGATGGTAATAATGATGACGTGTGAGAGGAAATATGAGGATGGGGAGGAGGAGGAGGAGGTGGTGGTGGTGGAGAATAAAAGGTTGATTTCGTCAAACAGGTAACAACTTTATGTGGCGGATGGCCAACAAGAAATATAGAGCTCGAGCTTTTAAAAAGCGCAATATCCACCCAGAAAGATCAAAGCGCTTTACAAAGTGTTCCTGACCAATAATAGCAGCACGTAACGTGTAGTACTAGTACGAGACACGACGACGTCTGTCAGGCGATAATATTACAATTTTTTTCTGACAGAGACAACCATGTTCATGGTCCCGTATTCATTTGACACATGAGTACGGTAAAAAGAGCCTTTTCCAAGGACTAAACTATGCGCCGAAATTAGGACCTTCCGATCAGAAAGCGAGTGTCATACCACAAGACTAATAAATAGGCGCATATAAATGAATGGACATAAATCGCGACAGAAAAAGAAAAGATTAGAGAGAGAGAGAGAAGAGAGAGAGAGAGAGAGAGAGAGATAGAGAGAGAGAGAGGGAGAGAGAGAGAGAGAGAGAAGAGAGAGAGAGAAAAGAGAGAGAAGAGAGAGAGAGAGAGAGAGAGAGAGAGAGAGAGAGAGAGATGTTTTTGTTTGTTTTTAAGGGTTTTACGGCGCTTGCAACACATTTAGGTTATATCAGCGCCAGTAAAAAGGAAGAAAATGGGATAGTAAAAAGGTCTAGAATTACAATTAAAGCACCCAAGAAAAAGTAAGACAAATGGGAACTGAGAACAAATAGGGATCAGATGTAGATTCCAAGAGCATACCATCAATGTACTTAGTTTGAAATCACCTACAAGTCTCATCCAGACACAAGCACAAAATCCAACAAAGAGGAACACACTCAAATGCTTACTACATTATACATTAAAAATAAAAATAATAATATATAACAGAGAGATGATTTACAAGGAAAAAAATACCATCTCCCAAAACAATAACTATGCATTTGACTGTTTCCCTCCCAGCCAGGACTCCGACCAGGGCCAGGAAAAAACCCAAGTAATCTCATTCCAAGACAAAGGCAGAAAGCAGATGTTGGAAAACAGATATACGGGTATAGAAGACACGGGTATGTACCTCCCTGCCCGCTGTGGGAGAGAGAGAGAGAGAGAGAGAGAGAGAGAGAGAGAGAGAGAGAGAGAGAGAGAGAGAATTACTCATCAAAATATGGCCCTATCTTCAAAAATATATCATTTTTCTTGTACAGCACCAACTTTATTGTTACAAAATAAAACTGATAGGCTTTTGATACATTGCCAATAGGAGAGAAAATTTGGTCATGCATTGGCGACGACTGTTATATAATTTGGGAAGGAAGGAGGAAGGTGGGAAGGGCATTCAAGCCGTTGTGAAACGAACTAATACAGTGTCATTATCTTATAAAGGGAATTTCAATATGGTTTATTTGTCGACATTTTCATTACACGTGTTAAGAGATATGCCAGCCTGTTCCCTATTCAGTGAACAATACTTGGTACTATGCTACTGAATAGCCAGAGGCAAAGGCTTAATCCTCTCTGTATAATAATGCTCATACAACATTTTCGAATTTTCACAACCAATAAGTACTTAAATGAATATTGATTTACTTACTTTAAAAGGTTATAGGAAATTTTATGTTTATGTAAAAGGAAAACAATTGATGTTTTGTTTTCTTTTCTTTTTTTATCAGGCTGATCTGAGACAAGCTGTCGCTATTAAATTCAGTATACTTATACTAAACAAAAGCATTTTCGATCATAGCACAACGTTACAACAACAACAAAACCTTCGAGAAAGCAGAAGAGGATTGATAGGAGAATGCAGTGTTGGGATCTCCTAAAAAGGAGACTTTTTTTTCATATTTTTAATCATTCTCAGGGGGGAAGCGGGAGGGGGAGAGAACCCTCCCCCTCCTCATTCAATCCCCCAACCTCATTGTGTTACAAAACTAAGGGGGGGGGGGGATGAAAGAACGAAGTAAGGCCAATAAAAATTATTTTTTTAAAATTTAGCTGTATATAGCGCAATATCCACTAAATGTGCTCAAAGCGCTTTACAATGGGTCCCTGGTCAACAGCAACATTTAACATGTAGGACGGGACATGACGCTTGTTAGGCGATATTACAATTTTTCGGACAAAGACAACGCTGTTAACGGCCAGGTACTCATTTACACCTGAGTGCGGTGAGAGAATGTGGGTAAAGAGCCTTTTCCAAGGACTCAACTATGCGCCGAGCGCGAGGCTCGAACCCAGGACCTTTCGATCCGAAAGCGAGTGTCATACCACTCGACCACATAGCCGCACAATAGAAATTTCTCCGCCAAGAAAAACAAATGAGTCCAAACAGTAAAAGCATTTTACACTACATATTGATTTCTGGTGGATTATGCGGTCATTTTCGTGTTTAACACACCATACAATATGAAAATGAGTGGTTTTGTAAAGGTTTTGTGAGTTGGGTGGGATTTGGCGGTCAATAGAAATTAGTCCGATAAGAACAACTTTAGAATCCAGGCAATAAAAGCATTTTATTGATGTATTGATGTATTGATGAATGTATTGATGAATGGACCAAAACTGTGACATGTTATATTGCATTTTGTGTGGATTTGTGCGTGGAAAAAAAAGAAATTAAGATATTTCCTAACAATAAGCCATGGGTTACAAAGCGACTTAAATATTTACTCAATGAAAAGAAAATTGCCTATATGAGTGGTGACATTAAACTAGAATTTGAAAAGGGAAAGGAGATCAAAAATACAATAAAAGAAGAAAAGATTGAATACAAAAACAAAATGGAGCGACAACTGAGATCGGGCTGCGCAAGGAAAGCATGGGAGATGATAAAGCAAATGGGAGGAGTAGACCAAAAGAAACGAACATTCCCACAAGGAAAAACGAAAACTGATGTCAACAAATTAAATGATTTTTACTGTCGTTTTGACAGGCTCCCATCTGTTCACAACAGTTTATCAAATAACAATGAGCCACCTCCAGATGTTGAAGAAGAAACTGTAAGCTCCCTCTTCCGGAGATGTAAAGAACATAAAGCACCAGGACCAGACAACATTACCGGAACTATTTTGAAAAACTGTCACCAACAACTGGCTATACCTTATACAAAACTTTTTCAAAGGTCAATCGATGAACAGTCAGTACTTTGGAAAACAACGATTGTCGTTCCAGTTCCAAAAAAGCGTTGTCCGACCGTATTG
>NC_088362.1:91026844-91054344 GCF_034508935.2 Berghia stephanieae | reverse complement strand
CTCACTTTTCTGAATTAAAAATTCACCCCATACACCGGAGCATACTCAATGTCTCAATCGTTTCTATGTTATATGTTTGTGTTGAGAATATTGGCTATTAAGCTTAACTGCTGGTCAAAATTACTTCGCGATGGTGGTGTGCGAACGAATCGGCGGTCTCAAGAAGTGGGTGAGAGAGTGATCTAGAAATGACTTGGGTTTGAAACGAATATTTTAGTGTTCGTGGATAGCTCACACGGTAGAGCCACGCTCTCACCTGCCAGGCGGAGTTGTCGTACCAATAAGGTCGCAGGTTCAAACCCCACCACGCCGCGGAAAATTCTTTTTTATTCTCTAATGTCTTCTGGCACTTTTCTACTCACTTCATATCTTGTTGTAGCCAGCATTACACGATGTTAACAAAAAAAATATTCCATTTTGAAGATGTAGACATGTTTAGGGTAGTTCAGTTGTTAGAGCGTGGCTGAAGACCTGACAACTGAAGTTGATTCCCATCGCATCCACATTTTTTTTTCGGGGGCCCCCTGTCCACCCAGCAGTGAATAGGTGTAGGTGGATCACCTGATCTGGTAAAAAGTAATTTGTGAAGACTGATGTCCTATCCGAATAATAACATATATGTTACTAATCCGCTTCACGTCACGGAAACCCTATTGTAGACATGTTTGTATGCTACTGAAAAAAAATAACACAATGAAATGGGAGTTGAGGTAAACTTCAAACATTCTAATTTATTATGAGCTTTACTGATTTTCTAAGGTGTAGTGACAAGGACATCATTTGTACTACTGGGCTGTCATCTGGGACATTTCAATTTCCAAACATAAAGTTTATAGACTCAAAAATGTTCCTTCCTTCAATCTCCGACATTGACACTGATTCAGTTTCCAATGGTTCTTCCTCCTCATCAATATCATATTCTTCCGCTGATGTCTCTTCACTCAGTGTCCCACATTTTCTGGAATGCTCTTTCATTGCAACAATAGTGGAATGATAAAGGGTGCATTTTGGACATTTTCGCTTTTTCAGAATGCTGATTCCTTTCCAGTCGGTTCTTTTCAGAGATGGGCAATGCTCATCATAGCAGTTGGTGTTGTTGATTTGGACAGAAACAAACTTTGGAATAAACTGCCAAACTTTCCTTGGTTGCTTATTTTCAGACCAGCATCACATGGAGCAATTGGCACTGGTGGTGGCAAAAATCGATCCGGAAAATAGTTCAGCAGTTTCAACCTCTTTTGAGCCTTCTTCCCATTTATTATTCACCATATTAATCTATTAAAAAATACATACTTTTTGCTTTCTCTCATTTCAACTTTTACAGTGTTTTTCTTGGATGTGTTTTTATTCTATTTGTATAACCAAATTTTTGATGACATAATCTTGGGTATGAACCCCCCCCCCTCCCCCATGTCAACACTTGTCAACATTTGGCAGACCCCCCCTCCCCCCCAAAGTGTTGACATAATATGTGAACGCTCCCTAAGGTAAGTATATCTGTTGGTCTGGCTGTAATCATTAGTTTATATTGATTTTCGTTTGTCGTCACAAGAACTTGCGCTCTCCAAGGAGAATGAGATGGTTCAATGACACCTTTACTGAGCAATTTACTGATCTCTTGGGATATAAAATGTTCATCAAATTTTGAATACACCTGGGGCGTTTTCATGAACGCGGACTAGCGCTTAGTGTCTGACCATCTCTGATTTTAGTCAAGGAATTGAAAAAATCGGATTTCATGTGAACTGATTAAGCAAGTCAGGGACTAAAATCACGGCACCTTCGGACTAAGTTTTAGTCATTTGCAGAAGCATCAGTACATGCTTCAGTCTGAGTCTAGTTACTATGTGACGCCATAGCGTCAACAAGATAGCAGCTATTTTTAGATTGAGTGCGCTTCGCTTCGGAAAGAAAATACGTCGGTTACGAATGACAGAGGCAAAAAGTGTCATGTTGCTATTGACACTGGCTTTAAAAACTATGAGGTAAGTGAATATCGTGGAGATTGCTCATTTTTGTGAGTAAAAACTAAAGAAATGAATCTATCAGTTCAGAGTTGAGACTCTCAATGAGAGTGAACAAGAGACTCCGAAATCGAAAGATTTGCGTCAAAGAACAAAAAAAGAAAAATGATTAGAAAATATAGTGGAGAAAAAAGTTATTGTTGTCATTGCAATTGACTGAAATAATGTGATTAATCGGAACACACTTTCTCTTTTTTTTTTTCTTTTTTTTTAAAGGGTGTTACGGCGCTTGCAACAAATTTAGGTTATATCAGCTCCAGTAAAAAGGAAGAAAATGGGATAGTGAAAAGTTATAGAATTACAATTAAAGCATCCAAGAAAAAGTAAGAAAAAGGGGAACTGGGAACAAATAGGGATCAGAGATGTAGATTCCAAGAGCATACCATCAAAGTACTTAGTTTGAGATCACCACTAAGTCTCATCTAGAGACAAGCACGGACCCCACTAAGAGGAATACACTCAAATGCTTACATTATAAATTATAACAAATATAATAATACATGACAGAGAGATGATTTACAAGGAAATAAATATCATCTCCCAAAACAATAACTATGCATCTGACTGTTTCCCTCCCAGCCAGGACTCCGGTCAGGGCCAGAACAAAACCGAGCAATCTCATTCCAAGACAAAGACAGAATGCAAGTTGGAAAACAGATATAGGGGGATAGAAGACACAATAAGTACCTCCCTGCCCACTATGGGAGGTAGGAACCCCACCCATTGCTGTCGCCGCCTAAAAATTAAATTATGCCTTTTGCGCCACGATATCATAAGACATCGTTACCTAGGCATTCCACGAAGAAATATAGATAATTCATCAAACAAGATGTCTGATGCCAACAGGAATCACCCATGTTGTCCAAGTGACCAAATTGGGGGTTAATAATCCTGCTCAAGGAAAAAAACGAAAGTGCCTGAAGCGGGGCTCGAACCCCGGTCATTCGGATCACAATGCAATGCCTTAACCACTCAGCCAGTTCGCCCCCATAAACTTAGCCTGGCAGCCAAAGAAAAATGGTAAGATAAAATATAAGAGTACAATGGGCAAGTGAGTCCCGTGAGTGAAGAGGAGGAGGAGAAGAAGAAGAAGAAGAAGAAGAAGAAGAAGAAGAAGAAGAAGAAGAAGAAGAAGAAGAAGAAGAAGAAGAAGAAAAAGAAGAAGAAAGAAGAAGAAGAAGAAGAAGAAGAAGAAGAAGAAGAAGAAGAAGAAGAAGAAGAAGAAGAAAGAAGAAGAAGAAGAAGAAGAAGAAGAAGAGAAGAAGAAGAAAGAAGAAGAAGAAGAAGAAGAAGAAGAAGAAAGAAGAAGAAGAAGAAGAAGAAGAAGAAGAAGAAGAAGAAGAAGAAGAAGAAGAAAGAGAAGAAGAAGAAGAAGAAGAAGAAGAAGAAGAAGAAGAAGAGAAGAAGAGAGAAGAAGAAGAAGAAGAAGAAGAAAGAAGAAGAAGAAGAAAGAGAAGAAGAAGAAGAAGAAGAAGAAGAAGAAGAAGAAGAAGAAGAAGAAGAAGAAGAAGAAGAAGAAGAAGAAGAAGAAGAAGAAGAAGAAGAAGAAGAAGAAGAAGAAGAAGAAGAAGAAGAAGAAGAAGAAGAGAAGAAGAAGAGAAAGAAGAAGAAAGAAGGAAGAAGAAGAAGAAGAAGAAGAAGAAGTGAAGAAAAGAAGAAGCAAGAAGAAGAAGGAAGAAGAAGAAGAAGAAGGAAGAAGAAAGAAGAAGAAGAAGAAGAGAAGAAGAAGAAGAAGAGAAGAAGAAGAAGAAGAAGAAGAAGAAGAGAAGAAGAAGAAGAAAGAAGAAGAAGAAGAAGAAGAAGAAGAAGAAGAAAGATTGATTTTGTTTTCTTTAAAAGAATATGTTTTTATTTATTCATATATGATTTAGTTACCTAATAATAGTAATTTTCTTATCTATAAATATTATTCAGTCTGGAAGCAGTTTCCTATCGACAGTAAAAGAACCAAATAACGGATAGAAATGGTTCTGAACTTTCAAATACAGAATTCATAAATTCAAGCAGAAGATGTGCGGTCATTGAAAGCAAACTAAATTTATTTCAAAACTTATGATTGGTTATTAAGATATTTTACAGACATATTCTTCTCTACATTTTTTGGCTACCGCATGTTGGTTATAAAAGTTAGCGTAGCAGCCTACCATCTATAGTTTTCCTCTCAGCTACTTTTCGTCGATTAATTAGACAAGAGGGAGTACGACGATAAAAGAATCAAACAACAGATAGAAATAGTTCTGAAATTGAAAATAGTGCAATCGTAAATGCAAGCATTATATTTATTATATATTTTTGTTTATAACAAAAGCAGAATAGCGTTGAGTTGTTGTTTTTTTTTTGTTTTTTTGTTTTTTTTGTTTTTTTTTTGTTGGTTATTTATACTTTTTTTTTAAGGACGTATTCCAATTGTAAATTTATAATTTTTAGCAACCACAAGTTGATTCTCCTTTGTCATTTCCCCTCATCGTATTTGTCCCCAAGTGTGCTAAAATCTTGAAGTTCAGATTTTAAAACTAAACAATCCATGATCAGTAAAACCCTTAAACATATTTAAAAAACTAAATAAAACTCATAAAAATAACAACTGTATCATATTGTTGAATAGCTATCAAGTATATAATATGATTACTTAATAAAAATGAGAAACGATGATACTTGTATAATCATGGTAAAAGCAGGGTTTTAAATCTGGCATCATACTCTCCATCTCCAACCAAGGTGATTATTCAAAATAAAATCAATGTAACGAATGACTTAAACACCGTACACAATAATGCACTGAAATAAACTCAAGAAATAGCAACATCAATAACTTGATAATAAATACAGAAAAAAGTAAAGAGCTTTACAATAGATGGGCGGTATGATAATTCTCGTCACCAATACTAGAGACAGAGGACAAAAAATGCACATCACCAGTCTCTATTCTATGTTTGTGTTGATAATATGGCTATTAACCGATGCACACTTAGCGTCATGGTCTTGTTTATAAAGTGCATAAACATTGCGAATAAATGGATTAAATATAAAAGAATTCGATTCGAGACATGGAATACACAGGCAGAATTTGCAAGTAACCGGTGCACACTTAAGCGCCATGTTTATAAAGTTCAGAAACTTTGCGATTAAACTCATTAAATAGAAAAGATTTCAATTTGAGAAATGGAATATAAAGCGGAATTTGTCATTGACCGGTCCAGACATAAGCGCCGTGGCCTTGTGTATAAAGTGCAGAAACGTTGCGAGAGAGAAAGAGAGAGAGAGAGAGAGAGAGAGAGAGAGAGAGAGAGAGAGAGAGAGAGAGAGAGAGAGAGAGAGAGAGAGAGAGAGGGTGTGGGGAGGACTTCTCTACCAGAATAATTTATGAATTGACCCTATTAAGAGAGGGAGAGAGAGAGAGAGAGAGAGAGAGAGAGAGAGAGAGAGAGAGAGAGAGAGAGAGAGAGAGAGAGAGAGAGAGAGAGAGAGATTAAAAAGGCAATAGGCACCTACATCAGAGAAAAAAAAATCAAGATCCATTTATCCCTCCACTTCAACCATCAAGTAATCGAAGAACACCACTGGTCTTCTGTATCAACTGTGACATCTGGCGCCATTCTGTCTGGCCCGACGTCATAAAGACGGGACCTTCACAAATTTCACGAGACTGAGCACATGTGTTTTAATGCTTTAAGGGTTTTACAGCACTTGCGACACATTTATGGGAACGCAGAAAATTTCTAAATTTACAATTAAAAGCACATAAGAAAAGTAAGACAAAGTTTGTTTTTTTGTTTTTGTTTTTAAGGGTTTTACGGCGCTTGCAACGCATTTAGGTTATATCAGCGCCAGTAAAAAGGAAGAAAATGGGACAGTAAAAAGTTCTAGAATTACAAATAAAGCACCCAAGAAAAAGTAAGACATAGGCGAACTGGGAACAAATAGGGATCAGATGTAGATTCCAAGAGCATACCACCAATGCACCTAGTTTGAGACAAAGGGGAATGGTACAAAAAGAGGACTGATAAGGATTCCAAGAGCATACTATTGTTGTGCATGATTTGAGATCACCTTAAAGAGTCTGTTTTGTTTGTTTTTAATGGCTTTACGGCGCTTGCACCACATTAAGGTCAGATCAGCGCCAATAAAAAGGAAGAAAATGGGATATGTTTTTGTTTTTAATGTTTGTTTTTAAGTGTTTTACGGCGCTTGCAACATATTTAGGTTATATCAGCGCCAGTAAAAAGGAAGAAAATGGGATAGTCGAAAGTTCTAGAATTACAATTAAAGCACCCAAGAGAGAGTAAGACAAAGGGGAATTGGGATCAAAAAGGGATCAGATGTAGATTCCAAGATCATACCATCAATGTACTTAGTCTGATATCACCTATTTTTTGTTTTTGTTTTTAAGGGTTTTACGGCGCTTGCAACACATTTAGGTTATATCAGCGCCAGTAAAAAGGAAGAAAATGGGACAGTACAAAGTTCTAGAATTACAATTAAAGCACCCAAGAAAAAGTAAGACATAGGGGAACTGGGAACAAATAGGGATCAGATGTAGATTCCAAGAGCATACCACCAATGCACCCAGTTTGAGATCACCTATAAGTCTCATCCAGACACAAGCACAAAATCCAACAAAGAGGAATACACTCAAATGCCTACATTATACATTAAAATAACAATAATACATTACAGAGAGATGATTTACAAGGAAAATAATATCATCTCCCAAAACAATAACTATGCATTTGACTGTTTCCCTCCCATCTAGGACTCTAGGTGATAGAAGACACAGTATGTACCCCCCTGCCCACTATGGGAGGTCAGGATCCCCACCCAGAGATGATATCACCTATAAGTCTCACCCATACACAAGCACAAGATCCAACAAAGAGGAATAGACTCAAATGCTTACATTTCATTATACATTAAAAATAACAAATATAAAAATACATAACAGAGAGATGATTAACAAGGCAAAAAATATCATCTCCCAAAACAATAACTATGCATTTGACTGTTTCCCTCCCAGCCAATGACTCCGGCCAGGGTCGGGACAAAACCAAGTAATCTCATTCCAAGACAAAGACAGAAAGCATGTAGGAAAACAGATATAAGGGGATAGAAGACACATTATGTACCTCCCTGCCCACTGTGGGAGGTCAGGAAGAAAATGGGATAGTAAAAAAGTTCTAGAATAAATTTAAAGTACCCACGAAACAGTAAGACAAAGAGGAATTGGTTCAAATAGGAAACGTATAGATTCCAAGAGCATACCATCAAAGTACTTAGTTTGAGATCACCTAAAAGTTTTATCCAGACACAAGCACAGGTCCCCGCTAAAAGGAATACATTAAAATGTTTACAAATCATATGCATATGTAAACAAAACTTAATGCAGTGCAAAACATAGAAATGATTTACAAGTCAAAAAACATCATCTCCCAAAACTGTTTCCCTCCCAGCTAGATATCTGGACAGAGCCAAGTAATCTCATCCCAAGACAAGACAGAAAGCATGTTGGAAAACAGATTTAGGGGATAGAATATTCAGTTAGTGCCGCCCTGACCACTATGGGAGGTCAGGAACCCCACCCAGTCATCTTTAAGTCTCATCCAGACACAAGCACATGATGCCACAAATAGGAATACACTCAAATGCTTATATTATACATTCAAAACAATAAGTATAACGATACATGACAGGGAGATGATTTATAAGGAAAATATATCATCTCTGAAAACAATAACTTTACATGTGACTGCTTCCCTCCAAGCCAAGGATTCCGGTCAGGACCAGGACAAAACAAAGTAATCTCATTCTAAGACAAAGGCAGAAAGCAAATTGGAAAATAGATATAGGGAGATAGAAGTTCGAAGGCACAGAAAGTGCCACTATCGGAGGTCAGGAGCCCCACATTTTAATAAATGTGTGTGTTTGTGTGTGTGTGTGTGTATATATGTAGGTATGCGTGTGTGTGTGTGTGTGTGTGTGTGTGTGTGTGTGTGTGTGTGTGTGTGAGTGTTAATTAAAAAAAAAATTTAATTAAAAAATTAAATTTCCATTTATTGATCCCAGGGTTAATTTTTTTTTCTAAAGTTTGTTAGTTTTTGTTTCTAGGAGTTTTACGCTTGAAACATTTAGGTCATTTCAGCGCCAGTAAAAAGGAAGGAATAATGGGATAGATACAAAGTAATAGATTTAAAAATTGAAGGCACACGGGTAAAAGTAAGAAAAATGAGAAAGGTTGGAATAGGTCAGATGTAGATTCCAAGAGCGCACAATCAGTGTACTTTGTTTGAGATCACCTTAAAGTTTTTGTTTTTTGTTTTTTTGTTTTTAAGGGGTTAACGGCGCTTGCAACACATTTAGGTTATATCAGCGCCAGTAAAAAGGAAGAAAATGGGATAGTAAAAAGTTCTAGAATTACAATTAAAGCACCCAAGAGAAAGTAAGACAAAGGGGAACTGGGAACAAATAGGGATCAGATGTAGATTCCAAGAGCATACCACCAATGTACTTAGTTTGAGATCACCTACAAGTCTCATCCGGACACAAGCACAAAATCCAACAAAGATGAATACACTCAAATGCTTACATTATACATTCAAAATAACAAATATAATAATACATACCAGAGAGATGATTTAGAAGGAAAAAAATAAACATCCCAAAATAACAACTATGCATTTGACTATTTCCCTCCCAGCTAGGACTCCGGCCAGGGCCAGGACAAAACCAAGTAATCTCATTCCAAGACAAAGACAGAAAGCATGTTGGAAAACAGTTATAAGTGGTTAGAAGACACAGTATGTACCCCCATGCCCATTATGGGAGTACCTTAAAGTTTCACCAGACATTAACGCATGACCCCACAAAGAGGAATATACTCAAATGTTTAAAAATCATTACGGTATAAAATAAAAACTGTAACAGCACATAACAGGGAGATGATTTAGAAAGAAAAAAATATCATCTCCCAAAACTTTATACATTTGACTGTTTCCCACCAGGTGATCTAGGACACAACCGAGTAATCTTATTCCAGGACAAAGACTGACGGCAACTCAGATAATAGACATAGGGGTACAGAAGGTGACCTCCCTAAGGGAGGTCAGGAGTCCCACCCAGTGTTTCTAAAGGTCTTACGGGGTGGGAGTAGGGTGCTCAAAGAAAAAGCGAGATGCCGAAAGCGGGAATCCAACCCAGGATCTTTGGTTGTAAAAGCATTGCTTTATCCACTTAACACGTGTTAAGAGTCTGATTTTATTTTTTTTTATTTTTTTTCACAGATTGTACAAATAAAACAAACTTAATGCCAAGTTTTGAGCCTATAAGCACATCAAAACGAAAAATAATATCTTAATGAAATGAATAATCTTAAGTAGATCCCAATTCATCGAAGTGTCCACTTTGAGTGAACATATAATGGCCCTCATATAAACACTCCATGCCTGATAAATAAACAAGTCCTAATAATTTAAAATAAAAATAAAGCTTACATTCCACTGTGAATCAAACAAACAAAATAATAATAATAATAATAATAATAATAATAATAATAATAATATAATAATAATAATAATAATAATAATAATAATAATAATATTATAACAAATAAAAAATAATAATAATAATAATAATTAATAATAATAATAATAATAATAATAATAATAATTTAAAAATAATAATAATTAATAATAATAATAATAATAATAATAATAATAATAATCAAACGTAGATATTTTTAAGATTAAAAAACCATTTGCATTATCAAGTACTATAACCCGAAAAGTTTCCATATATCAAAAAGATTAAAGAAAAATATAATCAATTAATCAATTATTTTTTTAAAATTAATAATTATGAAAATAATAACAATTAACACCGAAATCGAATTTGTGTCATAGATAATAGCAAATAAATATATACACATGGTTAGCATATAAGTATTAGTATGATGCGAAAAAATGTAAAACACCCAACTGAATCAAATATCAAATGTCCAACTAACTGTATTAGAAGAGTATTTTTAAAGAACTTAATTGTAAATATAGAATTGTTCACATCAACATAATATTGCCGTAAATGGGAAAGGAAAAAAAATGTTATTGTTAATATATACTTTTTTTCCTTAATTAGTTTTCAATATGAAAAACAGTAAAAAATAAATCTTGAATTAAATTGCTTCAGATTTTAATGATGTTATGGGATAGAAAGAATTTTAAAATTCAACTCTATAGTTATCTCAGTATGACCTTCGTGTTTGTTTTGTTTTTTATGTTTTAAGGGTTTTACGGGGGTTTTCTAGATGTACAATAAAAAAGGACTTGAGGAAAAAAGTTAGACAAAGGGGAGTGGTTCAAATCGAGAACAGATGTAGATTCTAAGAGCACACTATCAGTGTACTTAGTTTGAGATCACCTATAAGTCTCGTCCGGACACAAGCACAAAATCCAACAAAGAGGAATACACTCAAATGCTTACATTATACATTCAAAATAATAAATATAATAATACATAACAGAGAGATGATTTACAAGGAAAAAAATATCACCTCCCAAAACAATAACTATGCATTTGACTGTTTCCCTCCCAGCTAGGATTCCGGCCAGGACAAAACCGAGTAATCTCATTCCAAGACAAAGACAGAAAGCATGTTGGAAAACAGTTATAAGGGGATAGAAGACACAGTATGTACCTCCCTGCCCGCTATGGGAGGTCAGGAACCCCACCCAGAGATACAAGCACAGGATCAGACCAGGAGGATCACACTCAAATGCGTACACTATACATTCAAAATAATATATATAACAATAACATAGAAGAGAGATGATTTACAAGGGAAAAAAATATCATCAACCAAAACTATAACGAGACATTTTCCTGTTTCCCTCACAGTTAAGGACTCCGACCAGGGCTAAAACAAAACTAAATAATCAAATTCCAAGACAAAGACAGAAATCAACTCAAAAACAGATATAAGGGGACAGAAGACACAGTGCGACCTCCTGCCCACCATGGGAGATACAGCAAGAATGACCCTCTCTGCCCACCATGTGAGATACAGCAAGAGTAACTGCTCCACCCACATGGGATGGCAAAAGATCCCACCCCAAATTAATTATACTGAGCAGTATCTGTCACACAGAAGAAGGAAATGTAAATCATTAACTCATCTTAAAAAGGTTTAACGCCATCACTGTTTCATTTTTCTCAGCCAGAAAAGCAAATGTAATCCTATGTGACTACGACTAAGATTGAGTACAGTTGACTCTCTGTCTATCTACCATTTTCCAGTACAACTTACTCCAAGTAGTTAACTTTCAAAAACCATGAGGATTGCCCACTCAGTTAGTTTAATTTATAAAAAAGTAGATTCCAACAGTAATCGATTTACCTCCTATCCAACCAAAGACCATCAACCACAGACTAACATTAACATGGATGTTCAAATGTGATCCCTTTGAAAATAGAGACACTCATCAGGCTTCTAATATTGCTAATAATCCACAGCCATCCAGTGAGTCCATTTACAGAGGGATTTTTTAAAAACATTAACTCTCAAAGAAAACACACATTCTCACATCTGCTTGCATGTCTAATGGAAAATGCTGTTGTTATTGTTTTTATGGGTTTTACGTACTTGTAACATATTTAGGTTATTTCAGCGCCAGTAAAAAGAATGAAAATGGGAAAGTAAAAAAATTCAAGTTTACAATTAACTCACTCAATCCAAGAGATTTCAAAATTGGAAAAATTAAAAATGAGCATGTACATTGATAGATTTATTCAACTACCATTAACATGTAAAAATTAAAAACATTAGCTTTGATACCATGCCTATAATTTGTCTCAGAAAAATGTAACAAATGGGCATGGGGTAAAACTAACCCGGGTAAACCACGGATTTTGTTGGTGTTAGGGCTGAGTGAGTTAAAATCATAATATGAGAAAATGTAAGACATGGGAATGGTTCAAATAGGGAACAGAAGTAGATTCCAAGAGAATACTATTAGTGCACTAAGTTTGAGATCACCTAAAAGTCTCATCCAGACACAAGCACAGGTCCCTAAGAGAACACATTCAAATGTTTACAAAACATGATAATGATATTTAAAACAAAAAAAGAGAGATTATTTACACCTCCACAAACTATAACTCTGCATTTGATTGGTTCCTTTCCAGCCAGGCATTCTGGCCAGGACTAGGACAAGACCAAGTAATCTCAATCCAAGACAAAGGCAGAAAGCAATGTAATGGAATTGGTTTTGAGTGTTCAATCTTTTTTTTTTTCAAACTCTATCACATAACAAAAATTCAGTCTATAATTCTGTCACAATCTCACAGACTTGACACGAACCAATCACAAAAAAAATAAATCCTCTTTAATGACTTACTTGACTTGTGGAACATAGGGCTCTTCCATCTGACTCAGTTTTTGGAGGAATTCTATATCAGGGCCCAGGTTTGTCTGGCTGCCTTCAAACTCAATGCTTTGTCGTCATATTTACTTTGGTCGACCAACCCTCCTCTATCCATGCGGGTTCCAGTCCAAGCCTGTCTGGTGATATTATTTGCAGGCTTACTGAGGGTATGGCCAATCCAGCCCCATTTCTTTTTCTTTATCTCCTTTTCAATAGGTGACTGGTTCATTTTTTTGAGCAGTTCTCCATTTGTGATGATGTCCGGCCATCAGATATTTAGGATGTTTCTGAGGCACTTGTTTATGAATGCTTGAAGCTCATTTGTGGAGGTTTTTGACACTCGCCATGTCTCTGAGCCGTATAAAAGAACTGAATTCACATTTGTGTTGAATATACGGATTTTATTTTTCATTGTAAGAGCGTTTGAATTCCATATTGGTCGAATAGTGTAAAAGGCATACCGTACTTTATTTATCCGGCTTTTACCTTTTGATGTCTCTTTGGTGGTGTTTTATAAGGTGAAATTGCTCATCATGTCTTGCCTGTATTTATTTGCAATACTGTTTTCATTGCTTCCTCTGTGACTTTGTTTTTCAAGTTGTGAGAGAGAAGACAGATGTCATCTGCAAAGTTGAGATCATGTAGTTAGTTCGTTAGGGCCCATTGAATTCCTGTCTTTTCTCCTGTGGTCGTCTGTTTTATAACCCAGCCAATAACTATAAAGAAGATTGTTGGTGACAAAAGGCAGCATTGCCGGTCTCCAGTTTTTAATGGTTGGTTCAATATTCTTTCAAATCATATTTTCCTTCAACACTAATCTCTATATGACTAGATATATAGAGATTAGTATTGAAGGAAAATATGATTTGAAAGAAAAACGAATTTCCGCAAAGCTGAAGGGGAAAATACATACAACAGTTGTAAGACCAGCAATGTTTTATGGACTAGAGACAGCAGCTATAACAAAGAAACAAGATAAAGAAATTGAGGTAGCAGAAATGACGATGTTGAGATGGTCACTTGGCTGGACAAGAAAAGATAAAGTGAGAAATGAACGAATTCAAAGTTTGACTGAAGTGAAGAATGTATCAATAAAGATGAGAAGATAGATTGAAATGTTTTGGACATGTCAAGAGATGAGAGAGGGGGTACGTGGGAAGGAAAGTATTGGACTTACAATCAGTGGGAAATAGGAAAAAGGGATGCCCAAAGACTAGATGGTTGGATAAGGTAAAGGATGATATGAAAGAACTGGGCCTGGAGGAAGTCAATGCTTTGAACCGAGATGCATGGAGATGTGGCATTCATTATGGCAACCCTGCAAAATGCGGAATAAGCTGAAAGAAGAATCACTATATGACTACAGATCTAACAGTTCATCAAAAGAGCAGTAAGCGACTCATAATGACGTAGTCATTATTCACCCAATGACAAAAACAAGATGCCAAATTTAAAGTAAAATGAAACCTTGCCTGAAATGGACTGAATATCTAAATACTACAAAAGTTATTCACATGATGATCTTTTCAGACCAACTCTACTTTCAAAACAATCTTGAGGATTTACTGTTTGTTAAGTTAGAGTGAGTCTACAATACTGAGTCAATGCTTTTGACTATTGACTACATTAACTCATGTACACATGCACACACACACACACACACAAACACAACCAAATACACAATTACCAGATAGTACATTTCATTAATCACATGTTCAAATAAAGTACAAGATTGGAATAAAATAATGATAATAATTTATGACATATATAATTTACACATCTTGAAATGGAATGATTGAATATTCAATTAATGTATTCATAATATTAATATATATCTCCCCTTCCACGAAAATAAACCAGTAAAGATTCAAAGAAAACAAATTTCAGCATTTGATAGAACATATCTGCTCACAACGTGCCTACTTCTATTAAGCGAATAAATCATTGGTAATAATAAAATTTTATGAATTCAATAGATCAACCACATATATAGAGTTCTTATATAAATAAAAGAGAGTACCTCAGGGCCATACGTCCCATAGAATTAGAGTTTGTCTTCAATTTTGTAGTGTTAATCAAACAATAAAAGTTGCTTGCTAACCTTTTGACAGGATGCTATCTAAATATAGTACAATGTAGCTCATTTCAAGATAGTTTTAAAAGGTTGGGAAAGTTTTTAATGTACATGCACGATGGCGAGCAGATGGTTAAATTGTTCACATCTCCTAACACTTCATGAAGTCATATAGAGCATTGCAAACCTCACTTGCACAAATAAATTATAATTATGCTGATTAGCCCTCATTTACAAAACAACCGAAATATGCCTTTTCAGTGAACGTGAGAGACTACCAGATGACTATCATCAGCAATATCATAACGAGAAATGAGAAGAAAATGAATAGTCGTCTTTAGATATAATACTGAACATACTAAGCCCTCATATTTTCATAAAACGAATTTATATAATATATGGAACATTTGATTAACAATTAAATAATTGAACTATACATAATGTTCAACAAATCAAATTAGTTTTGAGGGTGCTCCACTCCATAATTTCAAGCTTTGTTGTTAAGCATCACTGTCAAAATTTCTCTCTTGACCACATTTGAAAATGACATACAAATGGGTTAATGGATTCATTTATATATAAATGCACTAATTCTACAATATGTGAATTAAAATACTTTTCATATGATGAAATGTTAATGATGAAAATATAACCAAATTAAACGGTGCAATAATCAAACAATATGGTTTGACAGATTCAAGAAAGACTATATATACATGTCAGTTATAAGGCTAATACATTTGTCAAATAAACATAAATGAATATATAAATCGTGAAACCAACCCACATAACCCCAGATGAATTGAAATTGGTTCCTATTTTGCTACTATTTCATTTGGCTAGGTTTTGGCGTGGAAGTAAAGTTGACATAACTGGTTACAAGTCACCGTAATAACGTCTTAAACAAAACTTGAAAAATATAAGGGGGAGAAAGAAAAAAGACAGTAACATAAAAAGATAATCACATTTTAAATTTCACTTTGAACCCAATGAATTGTTTGTTTGTAGAAATTGAACATTAAAAAAAAAAAAAAAGAACAGTTCTTGAAAGCAAAGGTGTTTGAATTTGTTTTGATTTAATATCTTTACAACATACAGAATTTTGTTCACTAAGAGTAAAATTTTTAAGAGTTCTACTTGATTTTTTATCATTAATTATAATTTTATTTTATTTTTGCTCATATGCGTTTTTCATTTAAAACTATTTTGGGCATGTGGGCGACAAAAAAAAAAACAAAATAATGAAAAACAAAAAACAGGAAAGCAAATAAATTTTTGATATTAATAAGTTTATCAGCAGTGGCGAGTGTCCAAGAAAAATTAAGAAAAAAATGGACAGAATAAAAATGAAAACAGATGTAACAATCTAACCGAATTTTTAGTTTTAGAACATCTGAGAGTTTAAGGGATTTCTGCCACACGAGAAACACTCAAATTCTTACAATTTCATATGACAAATCTATAATCATATGTCATATGGAGGAAGGATGAAAGAAAATCAAGCTCTTCTTCAGTGCCATCAGGTCAATTGCTCATTTCTATTTCTCTAGTTTTAAATGGCTAGTCAATCTACGGATAGAACACAGGCCACTTGCAAGGTCCTTTTCATTTGACCAATCCAGCTACCCAATCATAGGTGAGTGGAAAGAAGGGCCCAGAAAAATATGAGATTTTTACTTGTGTTGTACATATTTTTTTCCTGACTTTTTATATTCTTGTATTTGTAACACTGTGCTCTTTCATTTCATATAACTTTTGCCGGCTTCTCTGGGGATTTTTTAGTGATCTTATGTGATTTTTACGTTATTTCTGAATATTTGAAATGGATTTTATCGACATGACAATTTCTCATCAGGCCCTGTTATTACATTCAATTTAAATATTTTTATTCTCGACCAAATTTTTATACCAAGCAAATATTTGCCGTGAACTGTTTTCACCAACAATGTATTTATAGGAACCAAGGAGGTGGAAGACTAAAGCAAAGACCAATCATGGTGAAAACTGATCATCCGCCTACCCCTCGTCACCACCCTCCAAGACCCCCACCAATTCTGACAACAATACAAGTAAAAAAAATCATTTCCAATATGACAACAGTTAACATCATCATTCACCTAAACACTCCACATTGCTGAGTAACATTTCACACAAGAACAGCAACAACTACACACAGTATAATAGTAATAGAGTAAACAAAGACAACCTCCACCAGACACACATGTAAAACACACAAATGTATCAGATTTCAATAGTGACAATAAAGGTGATAGAGAGAAAATAAGAATAATAAATGCAACTGGAACAATTAATTGAAACAAAATCTTGACATCAAACTTGCCACAGAAACTCACCTCAATGATGACATCGAGAGTAATTACATATTCAGTGAGAATTATATTAATCCACCAACTTATCCTAAAGATCATAAACTCGGGGAAGGCGGAGGTTGATAACTACTACAAAAAGTGACATTATAAGCACAGAAAAAGATACCCATTCTGACTGTGAATCATATGGTCAAAATTAAGTTTTAAAAAGAGAGAAGATAAAATGATTGCCCAAGAGTTCAAGTCAAATTCTTACAGAAGCAACAAGGGTAATGAACACACTTGACATATGAACTACATCCCCTGGTCTAATAGACAAAGTGGAAATTGTACCAGGAAATAGTGATCACGAAGCTGTACTATGTAACATAAAATTAAACATAAAATTAAGCACAAACCATTTCAAGATATTTTAATGTAATCAAAAGGGAACATGGAGGTATTAAAACACGAACTAAGAAACAGCTACACGATTTTTTATAAACAGTCATCTGGTAAAAACAACAAAAACTGGGAATGTTTCAATGGCATCAGAGTCATTCATTTTTTTTTTTTTAAACAATATTCAGCATGCTAACTGATAGGCATGCTGAATGTTGTAAGTGTACAGGTCAACGAAACATTACTTGTACTATTGTAAGTAGGGCAGTTGATAGGGTACATATGCAGTTATTGATTACTGAATGACAATGATCAAAATGTATCTTCAACAACGTACTTAATGGTCTTTCTACCGCCTAAAATAACAATCTAAATATAATTTTAATTTGATATAAACATTTAAATCTTTATTGCAACAATGTCATCAACAAGTCTACTATCAGAATATATAGAAAAATTGGAATGGTCGGGTAGAATCCTTGAATAGTAAAAGAAAAAGAACAAAAATTAGTCATGATTATTCCCAAATATTTACTGCAAAATATCTGCTTCTGTGGTTAAGGGTTATTGTGAATCCTCGATAGGACTTGGAAAAAAATTATGATACTGTTTTATTGAAGTATCATAGAGACCACAGAGTGATGATGTTATGATGACGACGATGATGATGATGATGATGATGATGATGATGATGATGATGATGATGATGATGATGATAATAATAATAATAATAATAATATTCTATGACAGTAGATTTCAATTACACACATGATTACATTCAATATATTATATCATCTTTGTATCCCATTCACCCAATACTGAGGTTCAGAGTATCACAGATCACAAAATACTTTCAGAAACTCTCTGACGGACCCAGCTTGTTGTCATTCCTTCTTTGGCTTTATATTCCCATTCATTCTTGTCAACTTGCCAACGGAGTTATACTATTAGAGACGAAAGTTCTGAAAGATGAAAAGGAAAAAAAAATGTGTACAATTTATAACAAGTAAAGCAATCCATACCAAAATCAGATCTGCCACTGGCAACTAACATAAGATTTGTATAATTTTGGGGCAAAATTTAAATTCAATAGCGTCACATTACAGTAAGACAACCTTAAGTTCTAAAGGTAAAGTAACTTGCGACTGACCACAAGTCGTTTATTTTCAAACCTGTTGTTAGGCTATCTTGTGTTGACATTGTTTTTGTTTTGTTTTTAAGGGTTTTACGGCGCTTGCAACATATTTAGGTTATATCAGCGCCAGTAAAAAGGAAGAAAATGGGATAGTAAAAAGTTCTAGAATTAAATAGGGATCAGATGTAGATTCCAAGAGCATACCACCAATGTACTTAGTTTGAGATCACCAATAAGTCTCATCCGGACACAAGCACAAAATCCAACAAAGAGGGACACACTCAAATGCTTACATTATACATTCAAAATAACAAATATAATAATACATAACAGATTTACAAACAAAAAAATATCGCCACCCAAAACAATAACTATGCATTCGACTGTTTCCCTCTCAGCCAGAACTCCGGCCAGGGCCAAAACAAAACCAAGTAATCTCATTCCAAGACAAAGACAGAAAGCATGTGGGAAAACAGATATAAGGGGATAGAAGACACAGTATGTACCTCCCTGCCCACTATGGGAGGTCAGGAACCCCCACTTGGCCGTCCAATGAAAGCTACTCACCAGGATATATGAACCCATGTCAGGCCACAACTGGCCACCTGCTATTCTGATCTACACAGTACGAGCCACAAAGATAGCATGGCAAGAGACCATTAAAATCATAGCACAGAGAAGTTTTAAATGTCCGATGTGAGTATATTCGAATGGGTGTCCATTAACATCATAGGATAAAGAAAATGTATCTGTGCTATATAGTCTTTGGGCCACCAGCACCCACCATCATTTTGTTGAAATCGACTATCTACATTATTTGTATTGAGATTTGATGTATCATACACATTAAACAATAATTACATAGTTGTCATATTACATGGTATCCTATGGATCAATAAACAAATGATAAGATGAATGGCACAGAATATTCAGTTATCATACATTCCTTATTTTAAGCATGTTTTCTGTTATTGATCTTCGTCTCGTCTATATCTGAAGAATCTTCATCACTTGGAGAAGAATCAGTATCTGATGGCATCCTTTCACTGTCATCTACCAAGACATCCTGACATCATCAATTTCTGACAAAATGTCTTGCAAATCTCTTGGCAAAAAGGCCTCTGCAAACCATCGAATCGCTAGTCCTCCAGATGGTGAAACTCTCCAGCCATTTTCCGTTGGGTCAGGCAGATCAAAGAATTGGACAAGCGAGTTCCTCCACACTAGGGTGGCATTTGTGAAAGATCAACACCATCTGAACTAGAAAGAATGCTTTTTTGCCCTTAAAACTCTGCCTTACTTTATTATATCTGAGCTTGTCAACAGAGTTGTAAGTGTCTTTTCCATAAAGAGTGCACACAAAAGCTTCCAAATTAGACTGGTCAGTTGGGCATACTTCTTGTACTGTTCCAAGCCTGGCAAAGACATCAGTTAGAGACTGATCCTTCATAAAGAGTTTTCAGTGGCCTTACTTTTCCCTTTCCTGCAAAACAGCTTGTTGTGTCACAGTACAGCCAGTAAAAGCGTGGAGGCCAAAAATTGCTTCTCTTAAACATGAAGACATTGATGATGCTAGATTTGACATATCTATTTGTCGTCGATTGTTTCGTGCTCCAGTGTAAAAAATGAGCATTTTATTAAACTTGTCAGCAAATGACAGAAGGAGTAGAAACACGTCTGTATCGGGGGATTTGATAATTATTCTTTTTATAGCGTCCTGATTTGAAATATATGAACAGTGGAGAATTATTCGAGTATCTGCTTCCCCTTGTGAAGAACACAGATCTTGAATTGGTCTTGAAATCACTGATCTTCCATCTTCACTTGTGATAAATTCGCACCTATCTTCACTTTTCACATACATAAAAAATTTCTCTGTCTAATAAGTCGGGGGCATAAAGATCCTTTTGAATTTCTGAGAGAAGAAAATTGTCAGTGTCTTCTTATTCGCATCACTAGCCAAAAATGCTTTCCAGTTTGAAGGTATTTTCATGGCAGGTCCTTTAAGAAGGAAGGAGTCATTTGTTTGCCTCATTCTGTCTCGTTCACTGCTCTTTATGGAGTCTGATTTGTATGTGTCTGTAATAAAATGTACAGGTGTTCTCTGGGGTAAAGTGTGTGAAAATTTCTTTGGGAGTTCTCCAAATGTGTTAGGTATATCTGTAAGACTATGAAAAAAAGCCATTCAGTCTATGACATGAACAGTGCCTTGCATCTTTGAGAGGTCTTCTGTGACAAGAAACTCTTGTTTTTCAATGACACGTAAGAGCTGTGCTCTATTTGTCTTGAGTGGTAAACCATCGGGTGAGGCCAAGGACCATGGAGTTGGACTCAGTGGATAGCATAGAACCTTTTCCATGTCTATGTCATGCTCGTGTGACAAAACCAGTAACTGCCCAAAAAGGTTTCGTTGAACTTTCATTTTTACTTCCTTTGTTTTACTTTTTAGCGTGACAACATTTGCGGCAGGGGCAAAAGTTTTAATTCCTGATTTTGGTAGGGGATGTTTGAACACAACAGATTTATCTTTTAGTCTTGTGTCAACAAAGCTCTCGAATCTTTCCTTTCCATATTTATCTACTTTCATTAGGTCATTTGTAACATCTTCTGACACTTTCTTCCCAGATGACAAGCAAACTAATGTATCAGCACTCAATTCAAAAGGGTTGGGGAATGCTGAACATGACCTTACAGTACTCCTAACATGTTTCTCACTCAGCTGCCTTTCTGAAACATTCATGTCTTTGTGACTATCAAGTGTCTTTGAATCCATGTTGGTAATCTTTTGCAAAGCCGAAAAGTAAAAGTTAAAAACACTGTTGAATTCCCACTCATTGTGCGGGGGTTATGCCTTTATATATATATATTTATATACAAACCATACATCATTGCTTCAGGAATTAATATAAAGAAGGATTAGTTAAATAAATACAAGTTTCTTAATGGTTGAGGTATGCCTAGTCGATTGGAGAGACTACATATTTGTAAACAACACATAAACAGCAGCCATTTTGTATCGCACAAATTGAATGTGATTCAGTATCGATACCAAGTTACTGGCATAGTATCGAGTGAAGAAAGTAACTAAACCAAAGGAAAGGATCAAACCATGGGGAATTATATTCTGTCGAACTATTTTACCTTATTTGCCATTTTCTTATATTTAAATAAAGTTAAAATTGTAATTAAATCAGTAGACATGTTACATTTTTTACAATCTATACTTTTGTGGGGGCCTTTATAATTTTACTAGTTCGATAGTAGTTGTCATCATACCTCTACTTCACTGTCATAAAACCAGTGGCAAATGCTTTCAAACTGATGGATTGTAGACCAATATGGTCAAACATACAAATTCCTACAAATATTTGACTTTAAAATACAAAACTAGAGGGAGAGAATATCTGAATTTGGCCCCTGAATTTAAGCATACAATAGGACATTCTTATATCAACCACACTTATAACAAGTTATGAAAAAAGGGGGAAAATGTTATTTTTTAATTGTCCGATTTTTTGTCCTTTCTATTTCAATAATATAAAGAAGCACTAATATAAATAACTATTACCTGCGCCTGGTGTTTATTCCTGTTAAATTTAGATGGTATGTAGAATGAACAAATTGAGCATTTTAAAATTATTTTTTTTTAAATAAATTAAATTGGAAAAAGAATGGATAAGCAATCTTCATAATATACCACAGGCTTAATTACATTTTAAATTAAATTGGGCTTTTATATAGTGCAACATCCACTAAACGTTCTCAAAGCGCTTTACAAGGGATCCTTGGCTAACAGCAACATTTAACATGTAGGATGGGACATGAAACCTTTTAGGCAATCGTGCAATTGTTTCGGACAAAGACAACACTGTTAACAGCCAGGTACTCATTTTACACCAAAGTCTGGTGAGAGAATGTGAGTAAAGAGCCTTTTCCAAGGACTAAACTATGCGCCGAGCAAAGCTCTAACCCAGGACCTTCCAATCTGAAAGTGAGTGTCATACCACTAGACCAAATAGCTACATTACATTATTTTTGTAGTGTCACCTCATAGAACATATTTACCCTAATTTACATTTTAAAACTTAATTCTGTATTCTCATCTTTTAAATGTTGTTGATAATATGATAGAGAGTTTATTTTTATTTTTTATTTTTTATGATATATATTGCATGCCATAGTTTATTTTTATTTTTACTTTTTTTATGATATATATTGCATGCCATGTATATTGTGCACCTAGAGCTATATTGTATGGGACAGATGCTATAAATAAATTTCATTATTATTATTAATAATATACTGTCTTAAACCAAGAAACATATCACTAACATTTTGTAAAACTGATCATTTGCACATCAAATTCACTTTTGAAAATCTGCTTCAATCCGCCCAAATAAACTAAATGAGTATTTTTTAAAAAGAAAGAACAGTTTTGTTACTTCTGACCCTTGAAAATCTGTAGTGGATTCTGAAAGGGGTCTATAACTATAACTCAACTTTTTCATAAAATGACATGTGTTAACAAATCAGAACAAAAGACCAGTAATAAATTATACCGAAACAACAATTTATATGTCTTGTCGCCCAGTATTTATTTACATTAACAATGCAGATAAAATCTAATCTCAGCATCAAATTTTTCTTAAAAAGGTTATTAAAGTAACAGGAATCAAATTGAGCAAAATGCAATTAAAATCAAATATCAGAATACATCAAAACTTACTTTCAAAATTTCTTTTTCATTTATAAAAACTTTTATCCTTAAGTGAGTAGGTTGTTCATCCACTTCTTGGACTGAATAATTCAAAGAATTAAGACCGTCTGTCTTCATCCGTTTTGAGGTTGTTTTTAGCAGAGCAAATCTGATTTTGAAAGAGAAATGATGATAATGATGATGATGATGATGATGATGATGATGATGATGATGATGATGATGTTAATCCATACACTAATGGTAATGTGACCATAAAACAATGAATGCTTCTAGGATATTTTACAGGATATGGAAAAATACAAATACGTTTTGAAATCGTTACAGATAATTTAAAAGGCGTACATGGCAAAGTTTGTATTATCAAAATTGCATTTTAGATTTTAGATTTTTCTGAAAAGTATTTTTGCAACAGAATATAATACAGTCCACTCTGGATAATCGCAACTCGGTAAATCGCAACTTTCAGTTAATCGCAATATTTCCCCAAAAAACAGAATAAATTCTATATAAAAGTAATTGGTTAATTGCAACAAACTTCGGTTAATCGCAACAAATTTTCGCCCTCAAAAAGTGGCATATTCAAGAAATCAATCGAACAAAATATGATTAATTTTCATCATGGATGAAATTGTGACATGTTGAATAATCAAAAGTGATCAGGATTTAATGCTACAGTACTGTGTCACCACTCTATTAGAGACAAAATAGGGCGGGGCTTTGCAGTATGAGTTTGTGATGCCATCTGTGGCCATTAAATAGGAGGCGAGGAGGCTGGGCATAGTCTTGATAACAGGTAGACAGTGGCAGTTGTAAAGAGAGGCTGAGCAATATCCTTTGTTTTGGATTGACAACTGTGCATTGTGATCAATGAGTTTGGTGAAAGTTTATCTTCTCTCACCACAGCTAATCTCTTTGACTCTTACAAATGTTGAGAACAAAAGAGTGAAAGTTAATCCAATCTGAATAAGATGTCATCTTGCAGCTGCTTTTCCTTGACAAAATCAATACAGGGAAGCAATATGGTTTTTGTGTCAATCAATTTGCTCAGTCTGTGTTGGAATAAGAACAATATTTACAACAACTGCTTTGAGTTTACTACATATGTCGTGTAAAATGTTGCAATAGTGAACAGGAAACTCCACTCCGGTTAATTGCAATTTCGGTTAATCACAACATTTTCGCTGAGCCCAGGGTGTTGCGATTATCCGGAGTGGACTGTAATAATAATAATAATAATAATAATAATGATAATAATAATAATAATAATAATAATAATAATAATAATAATAATAATAATGATGATGATGATGATGATGATGATGATGATGATGATGATGATGATGATGATGATATAATAATAATAATAATAATTATAACAATCATAATAATAATAATAATAATAATAATAATAATAATAATAATAATAATAATAATAATAATAATAATAATAATAATAATAATAATAATAATAATAATAATAATAATAATAATAATAAATAATAATAATAATAATAATAATAATAATAATAATAATAATAATAATAATAATAATAATAATAATAATAATAATAATAATAATAATAATAATAACATGTAGGGATGGTGTCGCTTTGGAAAACACAAATTTATGTCCTCCATAGATCCTAACTCAGAGGCATTACTTTGGTTCTTACCTCTGAGGATTTGATTCATTTCCTTTGTCCTTAGTATGTTTTATCATTCGGTATCGAGCAATATCCATGGGGTATCTAGTGATTTTATAACCACTAGAACGAATCCTGTATCAGATAAAAACAAGAATTCAAAATAGGATGTGAGGCATTCAACGCTTGGACAGCTTAATAGTCATAATGTCCCTTTAACCAAGTGGCTTAAGACCAAAAGTTCTTGTGACAAATAAAAAAAAACAGTAACAAATGCTTGGTACCTTCTGGATAGGAGAAAAAAAGTACTTTTCAAAAGATATAGATTAAACAAAGCTATCACATCACAGCTGATTTTACAGAATGGACAGCTAAGAATTGAACCTAAGTCATTTGCTTGTCTTATACTCTTTTAATTCAATAACTGGTCTCCCTTGTCCACGATTGACTATGATAAACCATTTTAGCCATTCAATCTCCCAGAGATAAACTGTTTTCTTACATAAAAACAAGTATGAATACAGACCACGTTAAATATAACCAGCTCGACCCATGGCAAAAAAAAAACCCTGACCAAACAAAAGGCATCCATTAACCATGGTCAAATCAATGTTCGTAATATAATGAGTCAATATATGAGGCTAATAAATGCTCATTTTCATAACATTCGACACCTAACAAACAAAGATAATAAATTATTGTACTATGGAGATTGTCATGTCTAGCTTTTATCAGTTTTTTTTCTGAATTGAATAATAACAGTACTTTGTCTCCACTTTCTGACATTTTAGCTGACAATAAAAGGAGGTGAGGTGAAAAGAAGTAATCAGGGGGGGGGGGGGGGGGGGGGGGGGGGGGGGGGGTGAAATAAAGTATCAAATTTTTATAAAGTTTGTTTTTCAGGGTCTTACGATGCCTGTAACACATTTAGGTCATTTCAGTGCCAGTAAAAGGGAAGTAAATGGAACAGTAAAAAAATTCTGGATTTACAATTGAAGCATCCAAGAAAAACTAAATAAAGGGGAAATTGGTGCAGATAGCGAACAGACGGAAATGCAGTGTTCATACCTGGTTGCCATATCATCATCTTCACCACCCCAGCCAAAGAACATATTTGAAAATCCATTCATTTTTTCAAACTGATCTTTTCTCACAGCACTCACACCACCGTATATTCCTGCATAAGGCAATCTGAAAGGAATGAATATATATATATATAATAAAACGGCACTTAAGCCATATATATATATAGACAGAGAGAGAGAGAGTGAGAGAGAGAGAGAGAGAGAGAGAGAGAGAGAGAGACAGACAGACAGACAGACAGGCAGACAGACAGACAGACAGACAGACAGAGAGGTAAAAATTAGTTCGAGGAAGGAATGGAATGATAACAAAGAATAATAAGGAAAAAATTCAGGACATTCAAATTAAATCAAGGAAACTGTGTGTTCGAGGAAACCGTGCTGAAGTGTAATAATAATAATAAGAAGAAGAAGAAGAAGAAGAAGAGGAAGAAGAAGAAGAAGAAGAAGAAGAAGAAGAAGAAGAAGAAGAAGAAGAAGAAGAAGAAGAAGAAGAAGAAGAAGAAGAAGAAGAAGAAGAAGAAGAATATAGATAATAATGATAATAATAATATGATCTTTATTATTATAGTCCGTTCAAAAAACCATGTGCAGGGAATATCGCAAATTCCTCCACAGTTAGGAAATATGATGCCATGCTTTTTTGCATGCAGGCTTATATATTAAGTGACATTATGAACTTTGAATACCGATAGTGATAGACCAAACAGTTTTCTAACAATGCCGAATTCCTTTGATCTTTTCACCGTTTGGAATAAAATATGATTCAAACTTTAAAATGTTTACAGCAATGATGTGTTGATTCTCTTTCCCGTGGGGAAAACATCCACAACAAAGTTGCTTTCAGTGGTGTAGCTTAGCAAATAATTTCGGGTTGTAAAAAAAAGGTTGTTGTCATAGCTTTTAATGTCACAATGTATCTCTTCCTGTGGTCAACGGACACGTAATCAAATAGATGATACAAGCTCTTGCTGTAACCCCCCTCCCAAAAAAAAACAGGGGGGTTCAAATTTTTACACCCGTCTTCGTCTTCGATAGGACAAGGAGAAATGCCTTTCACAAAGACATAATCCCCAACCAACTTTTGAGCACGACAACTAATAAAGGTCACACAAACCCCACTGGTCACCCATCGAGCAGGGTACAAGTTTACCATTCTTTAACCATACTGACTGGGGAGGGGAGCCTTGAGTGTGATTATGTGAAATGTCAATGAATCTAAACTTCTTTAACACCAGATTCCATGTAATTTTTGTGTACTTTAAAAGGAACCGCGCAGTTTTCAGATACAAGAGGTGCGTAACCAAATGACATAATTATTAATTTGCCCTCTCCACTTTGACTTTCTGGTTGTTGGCAATCTATTAATAATATTACTATTCGCCTCATGTCATCATGGGTGCAAGCAACTGGACCTCAAAAAGCCTGCAAGTCGACTTATGACCAGACATATAATCTGAAAAAGCCTGCAAGATTCATCTTGTCTTCATAATAGTAGTCCACAATTGTTATATGTTTAATCCAAAGGTTGTAATGCAATAATTTGTTAAGTTTCTTGTCACAAGTTGCACAATTTAAAAAAATAAATAAATAAAAGATTTTTAAAAATCCAAATCGCAAAAAGCCGGCGATGTTTTTTTACGGTAGCCGGCACTCTTGCACCCATGTGTCATGAAAAAGAATTCTGCACTTCGCCTCTCTGGAG
>NC_088362.1:91021844-91024344 GCF_034508935.2 Berghia stephanieae | reverse complement strand
CGCCTCTGACCGGCCGCTGTTGTGGCATTGCCGCTTTTTGGTATAACTGTATTTAACGGCGTTGATGAAGCCAATATCGGTTTGAATTTCAAATCCAACGAGGAGTTTCCTTTAATGGTGTCTTTGTTGGCCGTCAATAACGACTGAGATCCTTCCCCTGTAACCCCACTGGCCCGTATAATGTTGACAGCCGGCTTTGAGTCCGTGTTGATGGCGGGGGTTGTGTTGGTTTTAGGGACGGCGAGATAGCGGTAGATGAAGAAATTAATGACGCAAAATAGGATGACGACGTTAATGACGTTGAAAAACCTATACTTGGTGCAGCGAGCCAACATCCTGCTGGGGTTTCTACAGTTGATATCACAGAAGGAAATCTGTCAAATGAACTTTCTACAGTGGCAAGAGCGGCAGCAGAAGCAGCTGTGGCAGTGATTATGGTTAACCCTCTCTGATTTGGTGGTAAGCAAGATGAGAAAGAAAGAAAAAACATTTTAAATATTATTATTATCACCATCATCATCATCATCATCATCATCGTCGTCGTCACCGGTATCATCATCATTCATCTATCATATCATATTGTTATTATTATTATTATTATTATTATTATTATTATTATTATCATTATTATTATCATTATTATTATTATCATTATTATTATGATGATGACTATTATTATTATGAGTATTTCTCACTAAACTGTATTAACCAGCTCAGATAGCTCAGATGGCAGGGCACTCGCTTCACACGCAAAGAGGCCGAGATTTGATCCCGGGTGCAGTCAAAAAAATTTCTAAACCCCCCCCCCCCTCTCCCCCTCTGTCCACCCAGCAGTGAATCCGATATTCGAATCGCAAAGAGCATTCCCGGGCCAAACCCCCCCCCCCCCCCCCCTCTCCCCCTCTGTCCACCCAGCAGTGAATCCGATAGATTTGGCGGAAAGTACTTTGCGAAAGACGAGCGTCCTATCGAAAGGATAGCAAACTTGCTACTGTCCGTTTCATGCTATAGAAAACGGGAGAAACTGCGGCTCCATCGGCCGAATGGCTCTGAAGCAGTGACATCTATGAAGTCCTAGCTCTGAAGGCATTAACCAGGTTAAAGGTTACACATAGGGTAGTACGCCTGGCAGTAGTAGTAGTAGTAGTAGTAGTAGTAGTAGTAGTAGTAGTAGTAGTAGTAGTAGTAGTAGTAGTAGTAGTAGTAGTAGTAGCATCAGTAGCAGTAGTAAATAGTAGTAGTAGTAGTAGTAGTAGTAGTAGTATGTAGTAGTAGTAGTAGTAGTAGTAGTAGTAGTGTAGTAGTAGTAGTAGTAGTAGTAGTAGTAGTAGTAGTAGTAGTAGTAGTAGTAGTAGTAGTAGTAGTAGTAGTAGTAGTAGTAGTAGTAGTAGTAGTAGTAGTAGTAGTAGTAGTAGTAGTAGTAGTAGTAGTAGTAGTAGTAGTAGTAGTAGTAGTAGTAGTAGTAGTAGCAGTAGTAATAGTAGTAGTGATGATGATTATGTAGTGGTGGTGGTTAGTAGTAGTGGTAGTGATGATGATGATAATGATGGTAGTGATGATGATGTTGTGGTGGTGGTTGTAGTTGTAGCGATAGTGAAGAGGATGCGGTGGTGTTGGTTGTAGTAGTAGTGGAACTGGTGATGATGATGTGGTGCTGGTGGTTGTAGCTGTAATTGTAGTAATGATGATGATGATGATGATGTGTTGGTGGTTAGTTGAGATATGGTAGTATTGGATGTAGTAGTAGTAGTAGTAGTAGTAGTAGTAGTAGTAGTAGTAGTAGTAGTAGTAGTAGTAGTAGTAGTAGTAGTAGTAGTAGTAGTAGTAGTAGTAGTAGCAGTAGTAATAGTAGTAGTGATGATGATTATGTAGTGGTGGTGGTTAGTAGTAGTGGTAGTGATGATGATGATGATGATGATGATGATGATGATGATGATGATGATGATGATGATGATGCGGTGGCGGTTGTAGTAGTAGTGATAGTAATGATGAGTTGGTGGTTGGAGTATTAGTGGCAATGATGATGATGTGGTTGTGGTGGTTGTAGAAGTAGTGGTAGTGGTAATGATGTGGTGTTGGTGGTTGTTGTAGTAGTGTAGTGATGGTGATACGGTGATGGTGGGTGTGGAAATAGAGATAGTGATGGTGGTGATGTGGCGGTGGTGGCTTCAGTAGTAGTGGTAGTGATGATAATGTGGTGGTTGGAGGGTGGAGGGGAGGGTGGGGGGGGGCATCCTTGGAACAATTTGACTTCACCGGAAATTGACGGAAGTTGCACGTAACCGGGAATTTTTGGCTCCAGGCCGGATTTTTTTCCCCGGTGAAACAAGAGTTCTGACATCACTGCAACGCTGTTAACGACCAGGTACTCATTTTACACCTGAGAGAATAAAAGTAAAGAGCCTTTTCCAAGGACTCAATTATATGCCGAGCTAGGCGCGATACCAGGTTCTTTCGATTTGAAAGCAAGTCTCTTAAGACAATAGAAATTGAGTTCAAA
>NC_088362.1:91001844-91019344 GCF_034508935.2 Berghia stephanieae | reverse complement strand
CCCGGTAGCATCGTCACAACACACCTTTCGACTAGATGCTCTGCCGTTTCGGGTTCTTGCCCACAGCGTGGACATAAAGGACAGGAAGTTAGACCCCACTGATGTAACGCACCGGCCGTTAGGCAGCTCCTCGACCGAAGCCGATTCGCAGCTACCCAGTGTCTCCTCTTACTGGTATCAAAGCCTGGCAACTTCTCACCAAGCTTAGAGGAGTGTAGGTCCCCGCCCCCACGAGGGATTGAATTCGTCCAAACCGACTTCCATCTCGTATGTGCAGCTCTGTCCGTAGTCAGGGATTCTGCGTACAAGGGTTGCCGGGACTTATTTCGGCTCGAAACGGGGGCACCGTTCATTATGCGCATGAGAGGGGTATCCCCATTCCCTCTCTTTGATCTTACTCAGCCAGTTTCCCGTAATGGTCTCCCTCCGGACATCGGGGGGCTGGATCGCTGCTATCACCGGGCCCCATTCTCTAGGGGTTGTTGCTAGCGTTCCCGACACTATGTGCATCGACTTGCGAAGTTTTACATCCACCTTCTCAACGTTTCTGCTTCTACCCCACACTGGAGCGCAATACTCCGCGGTGGAATAGCATAGTGCCAGGGCGGATGTTCTCAGGAGCGCTTGGCTAGCGCCCCAAGTCGATCCGCCAGCTTCCTCAGAAGACTATTCCGCTTCTCTATCTTCCGGGCAACCCCTTCGAGATGAACCCGATAGGTAAGGCTGCGGTCCAGCGTCACCCCTAGGTATTTTGGACGCGGCTCATATGGGAGTGGCTGGTCCCCGACTAGGACATTCAGTTTACGGGTGTGCCAACCACTGCATAAGTGAAATGCAGTGGCCACGGTTTTTGAAGTGTTCATCTTCAGGTACCACTTGTCAAAGTAGGATTTGAGTCTGGTGACGTCCTCGCTGAGTACGCTCTCGAGACGGGTCCACACTTTACTCTGAGTAACGAGTGCCCAGTCGTCTGCGTATCCCAGCCTCAGGGAGGAAGTGTTCGGCATATCGCTAATGTAAACGTTAAACAGCATTGGCGCAAGTACCGACCCCTGAGGGACCCCATTCTTCAATTTCCTAACTTTGCTCGTGACGTCTCCCAGCGCGACGTGGAATTGCCTTTCCCCTAAGATCGAAGAGAACAACTTCAAGGTCTTTTTGCACCTTATGATTTTTGCAAGTTTGAGCATTAACCCATCGCACCAGACCGTATCGTACGCCGCTGATAGGTCTATAAACACAGCACCTGTTTGCTGTTTTCTCTCGAACCCGTGCTCAATATGCTCTGTAAGGGCAATGACCTGCTCCGTGGTGCACCTCCCTTCCCTGAAGCCTGCCTGCTCAGGTGGCAGGGCAGCGTCTAGGACCGGCCCCCATCGGTTTAATAGAACACGCTCCAACAATTTGTAAAGACAGCTCAGCAGCGATATGGGTCTGTAACTGTCTGCCTCCTTCGCCGGCTTCCCTGGCTTCAGGATGGCAACTATCTTCGCATGCTTCCACACTTGTGGAAGCTTTCCGTTTGCAAGGATGTCAGACATTGCCTCTGCTAGCCAGGCCCGTGCCCTGGGGCCCAGATGCGTCACCATATCGGGATATACACCATCTATCCCAGCTGCTTTGCCGTTCTTCACTTCGCTAATGGCTGCAGTTAGAGAGAGAGAGAGAGAGAGAGAGAGAGAGAGAGAGGAGAGAGAATGAAAGAGGGGGCAGAGAGAAAGAGAGGGAGAGTTAGAGAGGAGAAAAAGAGAGAGAAGAGAAAGAGTGAGGGAGATTTAGTGAGAGAGAAGAACGCGAGAGTGAGAGATAGAGAGTTAGTGAGAGAGAAGAGAGAGAGAGAGAGTTAGTTGAGAGAGGAGGAAGGGAGAGAGAGAGATTTGGTTAGAGAGGGGAGAGAGTTAGTGTGAGAGGAGCAAGAGAGAGAGAGAGAGAGAGAGAGAGAGATAGAGAGAGAGAGAGAGAGAGAGAGAGAGAAAGATTTGGTTAGAGAGGGGAGAGAGAGTTAGTGAGAGAGGAGCAAGAGAGAGAGAGAGAGAGAGAGAGAGAGAGAGAGAGAGAGGAGAGAGAGAGAGAGAGAGAGAGAGAGAGAGAGAGGAGTAGTGGTAGCGCGTGTCTGCAACTCCAAATTCATTTCATCAACCCAGCTTGGGAAGTCTTCCTCTGCCCTAAGAACTTTTTCATAGCCACCTACAGTTCTCGTTACTGGACAGCGGAGGACGCTGTGATTGCTAGTCTCTGGAGCTGCCCGACCCTTTCACAGGCATCGCTGTTCCCACGATTCCATCTGCACATATTTGATGCAGTTTTGCCATGTCCTGTTAAGGCGATTTGAGGAAACCCAGTATTTCCTGGCATTTTGGAATGCAGGCATTCTTTTGGTGGGATCTTTTATGATGTTTTCTCCTTTTGGAGTTTCCCTGTTCCACATTAGCTCCAGTTCTCTTTCACTCTGAAGTCTACCATTTTTTTAGGTGGAAAGGTCTTCTCGATTTGAGCCTTGTTGTTGAACGTGCTCCCTTTATGATTAATTTTATAGGAGTGTTATCCGTGGCTTCATCAATTCTTGCATGTATCCTTTGATTAGCGTCTTGTCTAAGACTTGGCGATGCAATGCCTCTCAGTGTTGGGAGCCACTGAGTTGGAGTTGACTTGAGACATCCTGTTATTATTCTCATTGATTCTCTTCATGGGATATCAATGCGGCTTACATGTGGGCTCCTCATCCAAAAAGCATTCTCACACATAGTAGCACAGTGCCAAAGCAGACATTCTCCCCAGGTGGTACTTGTGAGTTTTCTCAGCAGGCTGTTTATTCTTGCGATTCTCTTTGCAGTTCCCTCAATGTTTTCGGTAATTAGCTGTCTGTCAAATGTGAGGTATTTAGGATTGAGGTTTGAAGGTAGTATTGAGTTACCACCTATCATTTTCAATGCCTTTGTTGCTTCTCGATTATTCAAGTGGAAAATTGTGGATATTGATTTGGTGATGTTCATTTTTATTTACCACCTATCCAAGTATTGTTTCAGGCGGGAGGTGTCTTTGAGTAAAACTTCTTCAATCTCTTTCCAGTTTTTCGATCGATAGGCTAAGGCCCAGTCGTCAAGGCATCCAAGTTTGAGTGCTTGGAAGTTTGGCATTTCAGAGATATAAATATTGAAGAAAGTTGGTGTTAAAACTGAACCTTGTGGTGCCCTGTTTTTAATTTTTGGTATTTTGCTTTTGTTTCCTCCCAATCTGACATGAAATTGTCTTGTCCAGTCATGGTAGACAGCAGTTTAAGCGTCTGTCAACAGGGAATCATTTTTGAAAGCTTTAACATCGTTCGCCTATCCAAACAGATTCGTGAGCTACAGTTAAGTCTATTAGGACTGCGCCAGATTTCTGTGGGTTTTTTCTCTCTCAAAGCCTGCTTCAATGTATGAGGTCAGTGCGAGGACCTGTTCACGTCTGATTCCTTGTAGTCTAAAGCCAGTCTATGGCAGTATGCAGGGATTTACAAATGGGTTGATTCACTCTCGTACAATTTTTTCCAAGAGCTTGTACAAGCAACAAAGTAAAGATATTGGTCAGTAGCTGGATGGTTCAGTCATTGGTTTGTCTGGATTTAATATGGCTATTACTTTGGCATGTTTCCAAATTTGTGGGTATGTGTCTTTGTCCATGATGTCTGTCATAGTATTTGCCAGCCAGTTTATTGTTTCTGGTCCAAAGTTAGTAATCATGTCGGGGTATAACTCATCAATGCCAACAGTTTTGCCATTTTTCAGAGAGAGAAAGAAAGAGAGAGAGAGAGAGAGAGAGAGAGAGAAAGAGACGAGAGAGAGGGAGGGAGAGACGAGAAAGAGAGGGAGAGAGTGGGGGAGGAGACAGAGAGAGGGAGTTAGTGAGAGAGGAGAAAGAGAGATAATTTGTGATAAGGAGAGAGAGAGAGAGAGAGAGAGTTCGTGAGAGAGAAGAAAGAAAGAAAAAAAAAAAGAGAGAGAGAGAGTCAGTGAGAGAGAAGAAAGAGGGAGAGAGAGAGTTAATGAGAGAAGAGAAAGAGAGAGTCAGTGAGAGGAGAGAGAGAGAGAGAGAGAGAGAGAGAGAGTTTGAGAGAGGAGAAAGAGAGATTGTTTGTGGAAGAGGAGAAAGAGAGAGAGAGAGGAGAAGAGAGAGAGAGAGAGAGAGAGAGAGAGAGAGAGAGAGAGAGAGAGAGAGAGAGAGAGAGGTGGAGTTGTTGATTCCCTCTTTGGACGAATTACGATTATTTGCATCAGAATGAATGTTTACTATAATTTTTAAAGTCAAAAATGTGTTTAGAGCTCTGTTATTTTATTTATTTTCTCAGTGTTACGGTGTCATTTCGTAGTCTTTAAACAAAGTACATCAGTCATTCACTCCTGCCCAAACACCGTATCGCAAGTTACTGTGTTATGGCAGGCAAGAATTACGCTTAGTTGTGGTTTTTATTGCACCGTATCACAAGTTACAGCTTTTGAGCAGAATGTGTTCAGGGTAATTTCTCTTGACAGCTCTGTCTTATTCCCTGTTACGGCTTTTGGGCTGCCAAACCTCCACCTGAGAACGGGATAGGCGGCATGCACTATGCAAGTAACATCATATACGGTAAAGGGGCAGAGCGATACAGTGACATTTTTCAAAAAAATGTCCCTGCACAAAAGCCGTAATGAAAATAGCTACGTAAAATGCGTCGTTTTATTAAAAATGACAATCTAAAAGTGACCTGGGTCCTGACAGTCAAGCAGACTATATAATCACGGTTGTATTGGTATAAAAATCATCACGATAGTCTTTGGTTAACTATTTAAATTCCATCCGCAAAGGTTTGATTTGCTCTCCTGAAAAATCAACGAAATCATCGTTACGGCTTTTGCGCAGGCACCCCTCGATATATATTGCGTTGATTCGAATCGATTTAATCTATACACTTCCCCGTGAAATATTTAGTTCATCGATCACGACGAAACTAAAGTAACTCAATCATGCGATGTAAAATGGTGACAGGGAAATGTATCCATGTTTGAACCACAACAACAACAACACAATTGGGGAGGAGAGAGAGAGAGAGAGAGAGAGAGAGAGAGAGAGAGAGAGAGAGAGAGAGAGAGAGAGAGAGATATGAAAAATCAATTTTGTAACACTTGTATTTGATCGTTGTATTCGAGACCGAGTAAAAGTTGATCCCCAGTGGTGAAAAAAAAATGTGGCAAGCATTGGTTGGAAGTTGAATCTGGGAATATGAATTTTATATCTATGATACAGAACCAGACGAAAGAAAGAACAAGTCAACAAGATGAATATAAAATCCAAGATGGATGATTCGAGTCTTCCCTTTATAAACGATAAATGGATGATGAAATTGACAACCAAATATTGTGAGTACTTAGACATCACCTAAATAGCCACATGGTTATTTGGGCAATGAGCTAAAAGAGTTCGGAAAACGTTTTAAGACCTTGTATGTGTGTGGGAAAATGAACACATGATTATGTGGGAAATATCATAATATTTTTTGAACAAATAAAAAAATAATCATATGGTATGGTATAGGATTATCATTAAAACTGGAAAACATTACTTGTAATGACACAATGAGCTTTATCTGGCCATGGATATTTATTAATTACCGCTAAATACACTCATACCTCGGCAAAAAATATGGCGACTTGAATCCCATTCACAAAGTGTGAGTTGATGTTTTGTCTGCCTAATGAGCGTGAGACACAAGCGCGTATGTGCATGATAGTATTACAGACACACAGACAAACAGACAAACAGACAAACAGACAAACAGACAGACAGACAGACAGACAGATAGATAGATAGATAGATAGATAGATAGATAGATAGATAGATATTTTTAGATAGATAGATAGATAGATAGATAGATAGATAGATAGATAGATAGATAGATAGATAGATAGATAGATAGATAGATAGATAGATAGATAGATAGATAGATAGATAGATAGATCAAGAAAGAGGGAGAGACAGTCAGACAGAACGAATTCGGTTTAGTTTTGGTAAGTTTTTAGTTACTTTAGTTATACTCGTATTATGTATATTATGGGGGGGGGGGGGGGGGGGGGCGGCGAAGTGGTTAAGGCATTGTACTGTGACCCGGAACGTCCCGGTTTCGAGCCCCACTTCAGGCGCATTCTTTTTTTTTTTTCCTTAGGTCTGATCATTACCCGCCAATTTACTCACTTGGACAACATGGGTGATTCCTGTTGACATCAGACATCTTGTTTGATTAATTATCTATATTCATTCGTGGAATGCCTATGCGACGATATCTTATGATGTCGTGGCGGAAGGGCGTAAGAGTGAGTTATATTATTATTATGTAATTACTATTTATCTTTATTTTTGTTTGCTTATTTATTCTCCACAACTCATTAGTTAGTGATAATACCAAATGCAAATTTCCAGAAGTAGATAAATAAAGTTCATGAATATTAAGCTTATGGTGAAAGATTCCATAAAATATTGCCGTTTTCATTTCCTGGATTTTCTTTAGACAAGGAGAATTAGCAACTACTTATGTTATCTAAGGTTTCTGACCAAAATCGGGAACTGGTTGTCGACAAGAAAAGTACTCGGTCACTTAGTCCTTCATGAAGTCAGTTATGTTTCGGGTTATGGACCAAAAACGCGTACCACATAATGATATGTAGACCTGACGAGACATGGCGCCTATTAGGTTATATCACTCTTTTTTCGACATAGACAATGCTTTAACGGCGAGATACTCGTTTTACACCTGAGTGCAGTGAGATAATGTAAGTACGTCTTTACAAAGGACTCAACTATGCGCTGCTAGAGAAGGGTTCGAACCCTGGAGATTCCGGTCCGTAGAAGTAAACTTGGCCGGCAACGCAGTTGTCTCTGTCAAAAACAAACAAACAAAAAACAAAAAAAAAAAAAACAAAAAAAAAAAAAACCAAAAACAACGCACTTTACAGGCTTTACATGTCCAGTCCTTGATGTAAGTGTTGCAGTCGGCTCTGGACTCGTTGCAAAGCGCGCTGTACAGGTTTGGTTGATATTGCTCTATATAAAAGTCAAATCTAAAGTTTATCACCACTAGGCCATTTGTGACCCTCCTCCTCGAAACGGTATTAAGTCGGATTCTTCAATTTTGGGTTTTTGGTACTCAATCATAGCGTATTTTATGCTTTAAAATTTGATACCAAATTGATAAAATTCTGATTATTCATTGCCGAGATATGATCGTTTGAAGTAGGGAATGTGTAAAAAACAAGTTTTGAGAAAATCCACTTTGAAGTGAGGGACCGTTTTCACGCACAGTCAAATCAATGGGCAAAGATAACTCCTTAGATACGGGCATTGAAAATTTGACGAGAATAGTAAAATTTGCAGAGACGCTAATTTTCAATTTGACTCACAGAAATTTTAGACACCACTCGGAGGCATTTCAATGCCGAAAGAGGAATTTCCGCACACACAAAAGGGAATTCGGATGGTATTTGATATTGTGTTTAAATATTGTATAGATCTAAATAGATAACTGGTTAGAACTATATTATGATATATAAACACATTGTCAAATACAACCCCAAAGTTTCCTTATTTCAAATGAAGTAAAGCTCCAAAACGTAATGGTAGTGATTGTAGTAATGGTGGTAGTGAGGACGATGTGGTGTTGGTGGTTGTTGTAGTAGTGGTAATGATAATGATGTGGTGGTGGTGGTTGAAGTAGTAGTGGTAGTGATGATGTGGTGGTGGTGGTTGTAGTAGTAGTAGTAGTAGTAGTAGTAGTAGTAGTAGTAGTAGTAGTAGTAGTAGTAGTAGTAGTAGTAGTAGTAGTAGTAGTAGTAGTAGTAGTAGTAGTAGTAGTGTAGTAGTAGTAGTGTAGTAGTAGTAGTAGTAGTGTAGTGTGTTGTTGTTGTTGTTGTAGTAGTAGAAGTAGTAGTAGTAGTAGTAGTAGTAGTAGTAGTAGTAGTAGTAGTAGTAGTAGTAGTAGTAGTAGTAGTAGTTGTCGTTGTTGTTGTAGTAATGATGATGTGGTGGTGGTGGTGGTGGTGGTGGTTGTAGTTGTAGTAGTGGCAGTGGTTGTAGTAGTAGTGATGATGTGGTGTGGGTAATTGTAGTAGCAGTGCTGATGTAGTGGTCGTGGTTGTAGTAGTAATGATGATGTGGCGGTGGTGGTTGTAGTAGTAGTAGTGGTAGTGATGATGTGGTGGTGGTGGTTGTAGTATTAGTGGTAATGATAATGATGTGGTGGTGGTGGTTGAAGTAGTAGTGGTAGTGATGATGTGGTGGTGGTGGTGGTGGTTGTAGTAGTAGTGGTCGTGATGAAAATGTGGTGGGGGTGGTTGTAGAGAGAGAGAGAGAGAGAGAGAGAGAGAGAGAGAGAGAGAGAGAGAGAGAGAGTGTGTGTGTGTGTGTGTGTGTGTGTGTGTGTTTTTTGTTTTTTTTTTTTTTTGAGAGAGATATTGTTTTATTTTGTTTTTAATGGTTTTACGGCACTTGCAACACATTTAGGTTATATCAGCGCCAGTAAAAAGGAAGAAAATGGGATACTAAAAAGTTCTAGAATTACCCCCCCCCCCCCCCCTCTCACTCCACACCAACGTCTTCATTCTAACTAGTCCAATGAAGACGTCAAACGACACTTTTCAATTTTACAAACACGTTAAAGGCAAGATTTGACTATAATGTAATCCGCCAAATTTTACCCTTTTCCCATCAGAGTTCAATAGATAGAATGCAGTTGACGTCACTCGGGTCTTTGTTATTGTTTTTTGCCATCCGCGTTTATGAGTAATTCTCCCTAAACTGTATTAACCAGACTATAAACGTTTAAGGTTACACTTAGTTTTGTGTGTTGGTCCGTTATACTTCCGGATGGGAATGTTGTAAGCTTCATAGCCAAGCGCACACTATCTATAAACGTTTAAGTTTATACATAGTTGTGTGTGTTGGTCCGTTACACTTCCAGATGGGAATGTTGTGAGCTTCTTAGCCAAGCGCACACTATACTATCTATAAACGTTTAAGTTTACACATAGGTGTAAAATCAATTGATTTGTTTTAAAGCTTTCGTCAATAATTTATAAGATTTGAAGACAACATACAGGAAAGAAAATGGACGGGAGAAAATTGTAAACAATAGTAATAATAGTAGCAGTAATAGTAGCAGTAGTAGTAGTAGTAGTAGTAGTAGTAGTAGTAGTAGTAGTAGTAGTAGTAGTAGTAGTAGTAGTAGTAGTAGTAGTAGTAGTAGTAGTAGTAGTATTAGTAGTAGTAGTAGTAGCAGTAGTAGTAGTAGTAGTAGTAGTAGTAGTAGTAGTAGTAGTAGTAGTAGTAGTAGTAGTAGTAGTAGTAGTAGTAGTAGTAGTAGTAGTGGAAGAGGAAGAGGAGGAGAAGGAGGAGGAGAAGGAGGAGGAGAAGGTTTCATTTCATTAATTTTGGAATGTTGATAATTTGATAATTGTTCTTAATTTAACACCATTTTGTCTGAATTTTACAGTCATACTGGAACGGGGCTCAATCCATAATAATAAATAAGTTTCCCTCCCTCATGAAATTTGACGCACGTCACAAAAGTAGAGCATAATCTACCTTAATTATGTGACAATATTCTTGGCAGGCAATGGCTCGCTCTAGTATTGTGAAATGTCATTTAAGTTTAGAAAATTTAAGAACATTGAGGTAAACTTATTTGGTTTGTCCCCTTTATGGAAGTGTGATGAAAAACTGTTCTTTTTAGTTAGAAAATAAAAGACTTTTTAAACATAAGTAGGCCTGATAACATTGTGAGGTAAATGGAATTGAATTTTTTTTAAATTAGGTTTCTTCTGTCATCTGCATTTTTTGCCAAATTGGGACCTAAAATTTGCCAAAATTTGCCAAAAACAAACCCAAAATTTGCCAAGAAATTTGCCAAAAATTTGCCAAAATATTTGAAGATTTTTTGACGAAACGATCCATGACTGAAGTTGGAAGTGTAAGTGACTCGATTTATTTGACTTGAGAAATGAAATGACTGTGAATAGCGTTGTTACAAAGATTTTAAAGGATCATTATTTGTAGAGAGTAGCTTCCCTTGGTTTGGGCCCAGGCAAAGCTGCAACATTTCTCAAGTTTCGCACTTTTTTTTCGTTATTTTGTTTTCGCTTCTTTTTTTTTCCCCAAAATTTGCCACGCGATTTGCCAATTTTCCCAAAATTTGCCACGATTTGCCAATTTTGAGAAATTTGCCAAAATTTGCGGATCGCCCTGATATTTGCAGATGACAGTTTCTTTATAAACTTTATATCTGCGAATCACATTAATGATACCTAACAGTATTTATCATTCATCTCTGTTATTGTCTTCTCCTTCTTCTGGATTTTAAATATGTATATTGGTTGCTTGTTTATTGTAATGTTTTATTATTGCTCTTTAGTTCAAGAAAGAATGAATAAATATGAATAATAGGTACAAAATGCATCAATGTCACAACAAATCTTCACATTTTTTGTCGTTTCTGGTATAATTTGCGGCATTTCACTTTTTGGGGGGAGGCACTTTGTGGCATAATTTGGGAGAAAAACTAGCATTTTCCTTTAGGGACTGAATTTGTGCCAAGTTTCAGTATCCTGTTTCACTTTGTTTCTGAGTAATAGAAGAGGGAAATAGATTTATGGAATGGAACTCGTACCACCCCATAAAAGACAGAGCACAAGAACCATAATCGTAAAATAGAAATTCAAAAGTAAAAAGAAAACTGTTAACGGGGAGAGAATGACACGAGAAAGCATGGCATTTTTATCATTTTTTTTTTGTTTGTTTGTTTTTGCTTTTGTTTTGTTTTGTTTTCAAACTCACCGGACTAAACAAATGAAACACTGCACAATACACTGAAATCAAAATAACAATATGGGTGTTTCTTTTTTATGTAACCCGCCGAATCCCGACAAAGTTATGGAAAGTGGGCAGTAGTTGGGAGGGAACCAGGGAATCAGGGAAGTGTACACCAGTGGCGAGTCAATCTGAGACTATTGGAGGAGGTTGTTTATTACGAAACCCGCCAAAACCGACCAAATGTATAAGAAGTGGGCAGCATTGGGAGTGAAACAGGGACTCAGGAAGTGTACATCAGTGGGGAGTGAACATGGGACTATGGGAAGCATATATCAGAGGGAAATGAACCTGGGACCATGGGATATGGAAACTGGTGGGAATTGAGGCCAGACTATGGGAGGTGGGCACCAGAGGATAATTCAAATGAACCCGAAACTATAGGAGCACCAATGGGAAATAAACCTGGGACTACGAGAGGATGTTACCGGTGGAAAGTTAAGCCGGGAATACGGGAGGTGGACACCAGCGGGGAGTGAACTAAGAAGAGTACTCATTTTTCCCTAAACTTACCAAAACCGTCCAAAGTAATCATAAACGGGCATCAGTAGGGAGTGAACCAGGGACTCAGAGAAGTACACTAGTGGGGAGTGAACCTGGGACTATGGGAGGAGGATATAAGAGGGAAATGAATCTGGGACTATGGGAGAACGATGCCAGTGGTAACTGAAGCCGGGCAATGGTGGGTACCAATGGGGATTGATTATGAGACTATAGGAGGTGGGCACAAATGAATGGGGAATGAACCCGGGATTACAAGAGGTCCCAATGGAGAGTGAAGCCGGGAATATGGGAGTGGACACCAGTGAGGAATGAGCACAGGTTACATATTTCTCCGAAACCTACGGAAAACGTCTAAATTTAGGGGAAGTGGCAGCAGTGGGGAGTGAACCAGGGACTATGGGAAGAGGATGATATCAGAGGGAAATGAACCTGGGACCATGGGAGATGGATACCAGTGGGAATTGAGGTCGGACTGGGGAGGGGGGGGGGGGGGTTGGGGCTGGCACCAGAGGATAATACCAATGGGGAATAAAACATGGGACTACGAGAGGCAGGGTTCCTACAGCAATTCCATTTTAAAATTCAGTGAGTTTTCAAGGTATTTTTTTTTAATCAAGGATTAAAACAGCGATTTATCCCTTCGAAGCTTAAGTGTCTCCGCTAGTGTGGACAACTTAGATTTTTAACTACCGTTCCACAGCAGTGTAAAGGCCTCATGATCACTTTTCTTCAACTTATTTGAAGACATCAATGCATTTGATTGACAAATAAATTTCATCGTATTCAAATGATCTGCCTTTGCTGCCATTTTCTCAGCTATAATTTTTCAATGTCTGAAATGGTGATGTAGTGGTTGTAGTAGTGGTATTAGGGATGGTGATGTGTGGGTCGCCGTAGAAGTGGTTGTAGGGATGGTGATATTGAAGTGGTTATTGTAGTAGTAGTGGTATGGATGGTGATGTTTGGTAGTACGGATGGTGATGTAATGGTGTTTTTAGTAGTAGTAGTAGTAGTAGTAGTAGTAGTAGTAGTAGTAGTAGTGATGGTAGGGATAGTGATATGGCTGTGGTTATTGTAGTAGAAGTAGGGATAGTGGTAGGGATAGTGATATGGTAGTGGTTGTAGTTGAGAGAGAGTTAGTTATGAATTGATTTTCTATTTTTTTCCAATCCCTACCCAACATCTGTTCATCCAAGGACACCACTGGCCTTGTGTGGCTTTTGACATTAAGTGCCACCCTGTCTAGGCTGACGTCATAAAAATGCGAGTGTAACCAAAATGTATGAAAATGAGCACATGTGTAAAAATTTGACACAAGACATGATGGCGGTGATTTTTTTCATCAAATCCACCGTGGAGCCACCTGAGCGCTTTTCATAGGAAAAGGTTTGACTAATAAATAGAAGTGCCTAAATGAGTCAATACAATGGAGATAAAGGGAGTAAATCTGACTTATGAATGAACAACACAAAACAAACGACGTTTCGGCCTTTGGCCTTTTTCAAGTAAACACAAAATAACTACATATATATTTACATTAGATTGTCAAAATAATATAGGCGAAAATTTGTAAATGTGTGTGTGTGTGTGTGTGTGTGTGTGTGTGTGTAATGGAAGAGAGAGCGAGAGAGAGAGAGAGAAAGAGAGAGAGAGAGAGTGGGATGACGTAATGATATCAAAACTATATATATATATTATATTATATTTATTATATATATATATATATATATATATATATATATATATATATATATATATATATATATATATATATATCAAGAATAAAGTAGGGGGAGGGAGTGGGTATTGAAGAATACTAGACAGCAATAGTGTTATTAGTGGTCCCTTGCCTCCGCTGTTAAGATATTGTAGAAAAAAAAGGAGAGAGTGAGAGAGAGAGAGAGAGAGAGAGACACACACAGAGAGAGAGAGAGAGAGAGAGAGAGAGAGAGAGAGAGAGAGAGAGAGAGAGAGAGTGAAAGTGGGAAAACGGGAGTGGAAGGATGCGTTTCAATGTTATATTTAAAATAGAGGAGAGTGATAAATTACATTTAAAAAATTAAAAATATAATAATTAAAAAACACAAAACAAACTATATTATTCTAAAATAAATGAAGAAAGAAAACTTAGCATACCCCCTTACCACCTCTGAACGGGATGTCCTTAGGCAGGGTCTCAAATTCATCCCACTCAACCCTCGTGCAGACCACATACAGAGAGAACATGATATTCATCAATTACACGTAAACTGAGACTACAACTATATTTGAAGAGTAAAGAGAAGGATGACAAGAATAATACTGACGAAGACGATAGGACAACCAACACTGATAGTAACAAATCTCACTCTTTTATCTCCAAATATCAACCTCGCTCTTCTTTCGCCAGGCCAATCTAATACACTTGATTTATTTATAGACAACATCAAATTTGAGGCTGCCAATGTCCATCCCCGACTGATAGAACATTCGAACCTCAGTACGGCAGAGCAACAAGCCCTTCGAACCCTTTGCGCCCGTAATGTTATGTTGTTATCAAGTCTGCGGACAAAGGGGTGCCATAGTACTATATATGTCCAGGAGTGCCAGAGGCAGCTTACTAACACGCAAAACTACTAAGTTTTGGAGAAAGACAACACTCTATATAACAACACGAATGTCCAAAAGACTGTTAAAGATTCAATAAAAACTCGACCCCTACCACCCGAAGCGCACAATCTTGTCATCCCTACCAGCGATCTTGGTGCCCCCACTTTTTACCTGTTACCTAAAATACATAAAATGAAAACCTCAACAGACATTCCCCCAGGTAGGCCCATTGTTTCTGCATGCTCGTATCCCAACAGAAATAATTTCTGACCTGCTAGACTTTTTTTCCCAACCTTTTGTGCAATGCTAAGAACACTAACCATGCTCTCACTATTTTTAGAGATTATGTCATTTCGGACTCCCATCCCCGCCTTTTGTTCACTGTGGACTTCTCATCCCTATACACTTCGATTCCCCACTCTGATGGTCTTAAAGCAATTAAGTATTTCATCGACCAAAATCCTCCCACAGACATTGGGGTTGACACATTACTCAGGTTAACATCTCTTGTCCTGAACCTCAACAGCTTTGAATTCAATGACAAGTTTTACAAACAAGTAAGCGGTGTGAAAATGGGCACAAGAATGGGACCTAGTTATGCTTGTCTATTATGGGTTATCTGGAAAAACAAATTATGGATTCGTTCCTCGGTCCCAAACCTGAGGTGTTTTTGAGATATATCGACGAAATTGTCGGCGTCACTGTACTGTCGGAATCAGAACTTAACAACTTCTTTGATTTCTCAAACAACTTCCACCCCCAAATTAAGTTCATCAGCACTGTCTCACATACCATTGTCACAATTTTAGATATTCACCTATACATGTAACCCCCATCTGCCTCAGCACTTCTGTCTACTACAAAAGCACAGACAGCCACAGTTACCCGCGTCATTCATCTTCTCACCCCAATCCATGTAAAAACTCTTATCCCCTTTTCACAACTCCTCTGACTCAGGCGCCTATGCACCCATGACTCCATATTTAAAGAAAGGGCTAAAGAACTCATTGACTTTTTCAGAGCCCGGAATTACCCTGATGATATCCTTTATAAAGCACTCAACAAAGTCAACACCATCTCCAGATCCCGAGCCCTTAATCCCACAAATAGACATGACAAAGACAAAACCACCGACCGTCTCAAACGCATCCTTACCTATCATCCCCATAACCAACAACTAGCTCATAGCATCAAAGCACAATTTAATATTCTTAAACAGGACCCAGTTACTAGACACGCTTTCCCTCACCCTCCTCTTGTTGACTATCGCCGTGATCGTGGCCGCTTAAAAGACAGTTCCCCTTAACTTTTGGTACGTTTCCCTGAAGTAGGAAGTGCTAAACTTGCCCTTACATTGAGTTAACAGAACAGCAAGTTTCCGTTTACCCTTACGTGAATGGACTATTCAGAGTTCATTCACTTGCACCTCCAGGAATGTTATATATTCCATTAAATGTAGAAAATGTGATATGTTCTACATCCGTCAAACAGGCAGACGCTTGTCTGACCGTTTTAGAGAGCATCTGAGAGATACATCTCAGTATATCAGCAAAAACATGTACCTGTTTTTGACCATTTCACATCTCCTGGACACCAACAATCAGACATGTCAGTTTTCTATTCATTTAATATTAATAATACTTGCTATATATTCTCTTTTTGCCTTTTAGCCCTGGTCGTTGCCATATTATGTACACTCTAACTTCTCCGCATAGGGTACCGACTCATCATTCATATTACAGGAAGGAAATCCCATCCTTACCTTTATATGGCAATTTTTAAAAAATATTTTTTTTTAAATATATATTAATATATATCTTTTCATTGAGTTCCTCCATTCCAACATTAGTTCATTAATTCATTTATATATTAATTTATCCATTTACATTTTTTTTATTTATCCATTTATTTATTTACTAATTATTTTTAATTTTTTTATTACTATTATTATTATTATTATTATTAGTATTATTATTATTATTAGTATTATTATTATTATTATTATTATTATTATTATTATTATTATTATTATTATTATTATTATTATCATTATTATTATTATTATTATTATTATTATTATTATTATTATTATTATTATTCTATTATTTTTAAACATACATGCCAAATACACTTCTAATGATAAGGCTTGTGGCCCGTGCGATGATCCTTTACCAGAGGCAACGGCACAGTAGATGGTGTCAGCTATCTTTCCCTTTTATTGAATGCTTTTAAGTCTTTATTCTATATGTATTTTGGCCAATTGATCATTTATTTACGGGTTAGTTTTTCATTCTGTTGTTATTATTGTTCTTATTATTATTACTAGTATTATTATGATTATTACTGATATTATCATTATTATTATTATTATTATTATTATTATTATGATTATTATTATTATTATTATTATTATTATTATTATTATTATTATTATGATTATGATTATTATTATTATTATTATTATTATCATTATTATAATTATTATTATTATTGTTATCATTATTATTATCACCATCATCCTCATTTTATCTATTTATTTATTTATTATTTTAATCAGCATTCGTATCTCTGCTTCTATATTTAATTTTGATCAGCACCATATTGTACAGTTACTATCTAAATACTTCTATTATATTCTTATATTATATATCTTGACGTCAATATTATTTACACGAATTTCGACACAGTGATTCTATGAGGAATTTAAAGCTAAGTTTTCTTTATTTATTTATTTATTTTAGAATAATATAGCTTGTTTTGTGTTTTTTAATTATTATATATATTTTTTAAATTTAATTTAGCACCCTCCTCTATTTTAAATATAACTTTGAAACGCATCTTGCACTCTCTCTCTCTCTCTCTCTCTCTCTCTCTCTCTCTCTCTCTCTCTCTCTCTCTCTCTCTCTCTCTCTCTCTTTCTCTGTCTCTCTGGTTTTTTTTTTTTTTTTTTTTTTTGGGGGGGGGGGGTTTCCAATATCTTGAAAAAGGCCAAAGGTCGAAACGTCGTTTGTTTTGTTTTGTTCATTCATGAGATTTACTCCCTTTATCTTTATCTCGAAAAGGTTTGACACTGCAAAAACAGCGGAACATTTCAAAGAAAATCCCAAAATCCCGGAATTCCGCGGATCCACGGAAGATTATCATCACTGAGAGAGGCAGAAAAATTTGAGGACTTAAGCCAAAATCCCTCATTAAAGCCCTCCGCATTGCAGGTGCTTGCAACCACAAACCAAATTTGACAGAAAATACACTGACCTGCCCTTGAACATTCCTATCACACCCCTGAGGACTGAGGACTCTCTACTCAGACGCTGACGTCACGCCATCGTTTCATTCATACTCAAACTCCAACCAACAAGAATACAGACTGAACGACAAAAATGTTTGTACCCGAAACATCCATTGCCTGTACTGCTTCTACACGAAGCCTTTCCGTTTTCATCTTTTTAAAAAAAGTAATTTTACCGCTCAGATCAGTGATCTTCAAGACAATCTTTTTAATAGTGAGCACCTGACAAGCAAAAAATACTACATGTAT
>NC_088362.1:90924344-90996844 GCF_034508935.2 Berghia stephanieae | reverse complement strand
AGTAGTAGTAGTAGTAGTAGTAGTAGTAGTAGTAGTAGTAGTAGTAGTAGTAGTAGTAGTAGTAGTAGTAGTAGTAGTAGTAATAGTAGTAGCAGAAGTAGTAGTGATGATTAGGTGTGATAATGCTGTTGTAGTAGTAGTGGTAGTGATGATGATGTGGTGGTGGTGGTTGTAGTTGTAGTAGTGGCAGTGGTTGTAGTAGTAGTGATGATGTGGTGTGGGTGGTTGTAGAAGTAGTAGTGATGATGTAGTGGTGGTGGTTGTAGTAATAATGATGATGTGGTGGTGGTGGTGGTGGTTGTAGTAGTTGTGGTCGTGATGAAGATGTGGTGGTGGTGGTTGTAGTGTGTGTGTGTGTGTGTGTGTTTGAGAGAGAGAGTGAGAGAAAGAGAGAGAGAGAGAGAGAGAGAGAGAGAGAGAGAGAGAGAGAGAGAGAGAGAGAGAGAGTGCTTAAAGTGTATGTAGTGATAAGTGCAGAAACATGATTTTGAAAAACTAACAAGGCTGAAGTTAGAGGTCAAAGTATTTGTAATGAGCTATGATTGGCAAGTACAGGAAGGTGACATGAAAATTAATCCGATGAGCGCAATTTATTGATTTGTGTTTGTGTGTGTGTGAAGAGCACGGCGAATAAAACTAACTTAATTTTTGACTCTTTAGTTTTTGCTTTGATCTTGCTGTATCCCCGTGCCACCCACTGTGCATCTTCCCCTGTCGCCCATTCCACTCCCCTGATCACAGGCAAATCACTGATAACAGGGAACTTCACCTGTCACAAGTGATTAATTACCTGCACCTTCGTCAGTTGAAACAAGGGGAGGTAAGCGAGGTCCGAAAACGAGGGTGATATTGTCAAAAAATTCATAAGAAATGCACTCCTTACATCACTTAATACTGGAAACCTATGTGTCACACACAATTTCTTCTTATTTTTTTTTAATATTTTAAATTTCTGTCGTAATTATATATATTTTTGTGAAGTGCCAATTGGATTATAAAGCAGATAAGAATATTTCAAATTAGTGAGTGAAATTGTTCTGTCCACCGTATATCATTGATTAAAATATTTTTAAAACATGTTTTGTCACCATGAGGGTCATATTTTCTTACACCCTAAAATAATTCAATAAATTTGCAATTAGTATGTCCAAGAAGTACGCTTAATTCACACGAAATAAAAAAGTTATGATTATTTAAAATCTGGGCAATCCGTTGTGTGAAATAACATTATTATTTTTGGTTGAGTGATTTTATTTTTTTATATTAATTTTATTTGTGGTACTGAAATAATTTTTTTTGTACTTCAGACAAGGATGGAACATTCTCTTGAAACTCATATAACAAAACTAAATAATCTATGTAGACTTTGTGGCAAAAGATGTTTGAAAAGAGGAGGTGGGAGAAGCAATTTAAAAAGATAAAGAAAAAATTGCATGACATGAAAGAATGTAAATAAAGTATCATCGGACCAGTTAGAAAAGCAATACAAAATGTTTTAAATCAGAATAAAATTGTCAGACAAGCATTTCAAGGTGGCCACTTCATTGCCAATCACTCCACAAATACATAAAGAAAGTAATCTACAGACACCTTACAAAGACAGCTATACATGCAGTTAGTACAAACACCCAAAGAGACACCCTAATCACGAAAATAATTCAACTTGAGATCAAATATAATACTTTAAATGACAGCTACAGCGATGTACATAAATTAGTATCCCATTCAAATCCCATGTCATCAGAAGAAATTAAAAGAGCAGAGGAAGCCGTCGCAAGGTATTTGCAGAATTACAGAGAAGCATTCCCTCACTCAATTACCCCCAAATTACATATATTGGAAATGCACTGCATTTACTGGTTGAAGCGATATAAGATAGGTTTAGGATTCCATGGCGAGCAAGGTGGTCAACTGCTCCATTCTAGCATAGGGAAGATTGAAAAAAGAGCAGGAGGACTTCGAAGTGAAAAAGCAAAATTGTCTTTCACAATGGAAACATCATTGCTTCAAGTTGAACCAGACGTCAGTACTTCATAAAGGCCCCTAATAATAATCCTAAATATTAGAATGATATCTCTCCTTTCTGGTTGGTGTTGAAAATAGATGAGAAACTATTGTTAAACTTGTTTATTTGTTTTCATAATGGTGTTGCATGCATTGTGATTAGACATGAAACTTTGTTAGTTGTGATGTGTGAAAATAGAAGAGAGAGAGTGATAGAAATATTTCTTAGTAAATTTATTACTGACAATGTGATCGGGAACGTGACAGACCATAGAATTTATATTATTAATTAATGAAATATGTCATCAAGTGAATCTTATTCATAAGGAATGATTGGATATCAGTTTTATAAGACACACACTAACACATACCTTCCAGTCATCACTGTGACTGGCTAATTTGTGGACAGGATACTGGTGGATTTGATAAGGAGTTACCACAATATCAAGACCTCTCACAGGACTGCCAGGTCTGAACAGGCCATAAAACTTACATACACTTTTTCCTCATTCTCTTCTGCTTCTGATTATCCCAAAATTATTTGCCTGTACGGTGACTTATGCTATTTATTCACATGTTTCTTACCAATTATAGTTATGATCTTGCATTGAATTATAGTACAACTCATGGAGAGTGGCGTTGTAAAACCATTCGGTTCATAGCCATACAAATGGTATGACAATATTCTTTACATTATGAAGAACAAGAATATATGAATAAGAAAAAGTTACGTCAACGGATTATTGAGCAACGATTATTTGAAAATATCAATAAAATGCAGAATCAGAGAGAAAAAATACAGGTAGCGAAAATGCCGATGCTGGTAGCATGATGAGTCATCGACCTGTCACAACTTGATTAATTACCCTCCCACCGGTGGAGCGCTGGCTCAAAAAAAAATTTTTATTCTCTATTGTCTTCTGGCACTTTTCTATTCACTTCATATCTTGTTGTTACCAACATAAGTGCCTGCTCCACTCACTTTTCTGAATTAAAAATTCACCCCATACACCGGAGCATACTCAATGTCTCAATCGTTTCTATGTTATATGTTTGTGTTGAGAATATTGGCTATTAAGCTTAACTGCTGGTCAAAATTATTCGCGATGGTGGTGTACGAACGAATCGGCGGTCTCAAGAAGTGGGTGAGAGAGGGATCTAGTAATGACTTTGAGTTTGAAACGAATATTTTTGTGTTCGTGGATAGCTCACACGGTAGAGCCACGCTCTCACCTGCCAGGCGGAGTTGTCGTACCAATAAGGTCGCAGGTTCAAACCCCACCACCGCCGCGAAAAATTTTTATTCTCTATTGTCTTCTGGCACTTTTCTATTCACTTCATATCTTGTTGTTACCAACATAAGTGCCTGCTCCACTCACTTTTCTGAATTAAAAATTCACCCCATACACCGGAGCATACTCAATGTCTCAATCGTTTCTATGTTATATGTTTGTGTTGAGAATATTGGCTATTAAGCTTAACTGCTGGTCAAAATTATTCGCGATGGTGGTGTACGAACGAATCGGCGGTCTCAAGAAGTGGGTGAGAGAGGGATCTAGTAATGACTTTGAGTTTGAAACGAATATTTTTGTGTTCGTGGATAGCTCACACGGTAGAGCCACGCTCTCACCTGCCAGGCGGAGTTGTCGTACCAATAAGGTCGCAGGTTCAAACCCCACCACCGCCGCGAAAAATTTTTATTCTCTATTGTCTTCTGGCACTTTTCTATTCACTTCATATCTTGTTGTTACCAACATAAGTGCCTGCTCCACTCACTTTTCTGAATTAAAAATTCACCCCATACACCGGAGCATACTCAATGTCTCAATCGTTTCTATGTTATATGTTTGTGTTGAGAATATTGGCTATTAAGCTTAATTGCTGGTCAAAATTATTCGCGATGGTGGTGTACGAACGAATCGGCGGTCTCAAGAAGTGGGTGAGAGAGGGATCTAGTAATGACTTTGAGTTTGAAACGAATATTTTTGTGTTCGTGGATAGCTCACACGGTAGAGCCACGCTCTCACCTGCCAGGCGGAGTTGTCGTACCAATAAGGTCGCAGGTTCAAACCCCACCACCGCCGCGAAAAATTTTTATTCTCTATTGTCTTCTGGCACTTTTCTATTCACTTCATATCTTGTTGTTACCAACATAAGTGCCTGCTCCACTCACTTTTCTGAATTAAAAATTCACCCCATACACCGGAGCATACTCAATGTCTCAATCGTTTCTATGTTATATGTTTGTGTTGAGAATATTGGCTATTAAGCTTAACTGCTGGTCAAAATTATTCGCGATGGTGGTGTACGAACGAATCGGCGGTCTCAAGAAGTGGGTGAGAGAGGGATCTAGTAATGACTTTGAGTTTGAAACGAATATTTTTGTGTTCGTGGATAGCTCTCACGGTAGAGCCACGCTCTCACCTGCCAGGCGGAGTTGTCGTACCAATAAGGTCGCAGGTTCAAACCCACCACCGCCGCGAAAAATTTTATTTTATTGCTTCTGGACTGTTCTATGACTTCATATCTTGTGGCTCAAAGTTCGAGTTTTAGTGCCGTGAGAGAGAGAGAGAGAGAGAGATGAGAGAGATGAGAGAGGAGAAGAGAGAGAGCGGAAGAGATGCTTAAAGTGTATGTAGTGATAAGTACAGAAACATGATTGAAAACTAACAAGGCTGAAGTTTGAGTGGTCAAAGTATTTGTAATGAGCTAGTGAATTGGAGAAGTAAGGAGAGGTGACATGAAGAATTAATCCGATGAGGAATTATGATTTGAGTTTGGGTGTTGTGGTGATGAAGAGAGAAGAGATAAGAGAGGAAAGATGAGGGAGGAGGAGAGAGAGAGAGGAGAGAGAGAGGAGAAGAGAGGAGAGAGAGAGAGAGAGAGAGAGAGAGAGAGAGAGAGAGAGAGAGAGATACAGAGAGCGGCAGGAACAATTGCCGTTCAAACCTTCATTAGAAATAAATAAATATACCATAACCATAACCTCCTCTCTCTCTCTTTCTACATATTCTCTCTCTCTTTCTCTCTCTCATTTTTAAAAGTCTAAGACGAGTTAAAATCATATCAAAACAAAATTTACTGTCGTTAATTTCAAATTCAGCGAAAAAAACAAAACAAACAATAACAAAGTGGCAAATCCCTGCCAAGTATAAATAATGCCTGATGGATTTCCTTTGTTTTAAAGGAAAATATACTGTACATCATCATAATAAGGAACAATTCACGTAAAACATTTGTGCAACAACATGAGTCCATGGCAGTTAATAATATAAATAGTTGACAATTTACCAAATCAAATTCAAATATGAGAGAAGAAGAAGAAGAAGAAGAAGAAGAAGAAGAAGAGGAGGAAGAAGAAGAAGAAGAAGAAGAAGAAGAAGAAGAAGAAGAAGAAGAAGAAGAAGAAGAAGAAGAAGAAGAAGAAGAAGGAAGAAGAAAACAAGGAAATGAAAGAGAGATAGAGGAGAAAAACTAAGAAAATGAGAGTACTAATATTACTCTGTGGCAGTTAAAGAGTTGACGATTTACCAACGACACAGTCCTTGGCTAAACGAGGAAATGAGAGAAAGAGAGAAAGGTAATTTGAGAAATAAAGAAAATGAGAGAGAGAGAGAGAGAGAGAGAGAGAGAGAGAGAGAGAGAGAGAGAGAGAGAGAGAGAGAGAGAGAGAGACAGAGAAAATGAGAGTATCAATATTATTATCAATTGACGGCGGTTAATAGTAGAGATAGTTAACGATTTACCAACTGGGAAGGTCCGTGGCTAAAAGAGGAAATGAGAGAGAGAGAGAAAAGAAAAAATGGAAGAAAGAAAGAAAAGAGAAGATGAGAGTATTAATTAATATTACACAATTAATAAGCTGCGATTATTGCCAGTCATCTCTGCCAATGGAAAATGATTATTGGCAGACACTGTCTGGCAATAGTGATGGACCGTTATCGGCAGACACCGTCCAGCACTTTTTAGAGTATTATGCCATTAGTCCCAGTTACTCTTAATTACTTTCCTTTTGTTTCATCATTCCAGATATGATGGTCATTGGTTTATAATAAAGTTTATTTGAACCAAATACCGACTTCGTGGTTATTTAATACCATCATATAAATAGTCGGTTGGTTCATTTGACTGTAATTATATTTTTTATAAATATAGATCATACACAATTGGACTTTTGTCAGAATTTGCATGTGACAACACAAACCATTTATTGCAGTCAATTAATTGAATACAGTGAGACCATGCTCTCGATTTCGGGAAGCCATCCAAACATTTCCCACACCCCGTAACATCACTGACATTCGCAGTTGGTTTGGATTGGTGAATCAGGTGTCCTATGCCTTTGCATCAGCCGAATGCATGCTACCATTCCGCACCTTAATAAAACCTGGCACACGTTTCTTATGGACAGACCATCCCGATAAACTTTTCCAGGAATAAATCACAAATTATCAGTGAAATCTACAAAGGCGTGGAAATTTATGACAAAACCAAACCAACCTGTCTAGTTACTGATTGGAGCAAGGAAGGCATTGGATTTTGGCTCTTCCAGAAGCACTGCAACTGCCCTCCATCACACCCTTTCTGCTGCAAGACTGGATGGAATATCACATTACTTGGAAGCCGATTTACATCAGGACCCGAATACCGATATATGCACCAGTCGAGGGTGAGGCACTGGCCTTTTGGTTATTGCCCGATGATTTGTCAATTGTCAAGGTCCTTGGCCTTGTCAATACGATTCAATAGTCTGATGTCACGCCGCCCGGCAACGGCGGCCATCTTGGTTCTAAACAAAGAAAATCATTACTTTTTATTTTTCATGCTGGCTAGAACTTTTCATATGCCTTGTGATCAGAATGGGTAAAAGTAAAAGTCAAACCATGATCAAATTTATTGGGGTTTTTTTCCTCTGGATACCCTTTATGCTCACTGGAGAAATATTTCATACGGGCGTCCGCCATTGTTCCGATAGTTTAGAGCCAGTGTTACTAAGTTACCATGCGTCATTAGGAAGGAGGAGACCTTACGACTAATGAAGAGTATTGACGCTAGACGTCTACCTTTATCGATAACGATGCCAAATTGAAAACTTAAAATTTAGTCATTTTTATGTCAATATTTAGTAAGGTGGCGCACAGTTTTTATGCACCTCTGTTGGCAGTGATCGTAAATTAATGAAAATGTTGCTGCATACGTCCATGAGGTTTAAATAGTTTTAGATTGTAGTTTAGCACGCTGCTTAGTGATTACCGATGTACAATAATAATAAATTAAAGAATAATACAATAATTTAAAAAACCAAAAGTAAAATGAAACATGGCACACAAATACTGATCTCAAATAAATAAATAATTTTAGAAAATTAAAATCGAAGTTTTTTAAAAACATGATAAAAAGTTTTTGAAAAAAAAAAAAAAAAGAAAAAGAAAGAAAAAAGCAAACAAAAACAAAGTAAATCAAAAAAAAAAAAAAGTCAACAATGGTAATCGAACCCGGTACTTTCAAGGTTGGAGTCTGACAGCTTGTCCACTGCGCTACGGAGCCACCTGACTGTTCATCACATTTAATAAGGTCTTTCTAAAACATTATTTTACCTTCAGTGCAAAACTATTTTCTGGTTTCATATTTCGTTTTTTTTAATTATTATTATTTTTATATAAATCTATTAACAAAAACATCCTACAGATGTCACAATATAACTTTCGCCATGTCCAAATACAGAAACACAATATCGTTAATGAAATTGGGTGGAACGCGCATGCGTGACGGAGGTGTATGTTAATTATGTATGGCATACCAGAAGCTAAAGATGGCGACAACAAGGAAGATATAAGAAAAGCCCAAATGGTACTCAAAGAGTTGCAGGTTCATGGAAACAAAGACAGCCTCAACCCTATAGAGCAAGTGATCAGATTGGGCAGAAGAGAAGATAGACCAAGACCCATGAAAATAAGTCTGATGTCAACGGATCAGCGTAACACTGCTCTTAGGAACAGCAAACAGTTGAAAGACCATAAACGGGAATGCTTACATAAGGTGTATATTGGAGCAGACCAAACAATTATGCAAAGAGAGCAGGCCAAGGAGTTAAGAGAGGAGCTGAGGAGAAGACGAGAAGCAGGGGAAGATGTAGTCATATATAAGAAAAGGGTCATTTTCAGGGAGAAGTTTAGTGAACAAATAAGAAAGAGAGACAGCGATGTTGGAGGAAATGACTGGGATTGGATGAGGAATGACTATATTGGAAACGTGTCAGTCCAATTGCCCTAAATGTTTCTGAGCAAGGACTCGAAGACAACAAGAAAATTCAAAAAAGAAGTACCAGTAAATGATAAGGAGGGGCAGCACGTGAATATGAAAAATACCCTGAAGTTCATGTACACGAACGCAGACAGTGTGATGAATAAGAGAGAGGAGCTAAAGGCTATGGCAGAAGAAGAAGATCCAGATGTAATAGCAATAACAGAAGCTAAGCCAAAGAATGCAACAACACACCCAACCATAGCAGAGTTAGGTATTGAGGGATACACTATAATAGCTAGCAGAGATTTTGAAACTTCCGGCAGAGGAGTATACTTATTGGTGAGAGAGAACCTCAAGGTTAACCCCATAGAGGAACTCACAGATCACGACTTTAGGGAGAGCGCTTGGTGCTCGATTGGAGTAACTGGACAAAGTCAGATACTAGTAGGAGTGATTTATCGGAGCCCAAATAGCACAGGAGAAAATAATGAGAGAATGTTGGAGATGATAAGGAGAGCATCACAAAAAAAGCATTCAGAGATAATTATTATGGGAGACTTCAACATGCCGGAACTGGAGTGGAAAGGGATGGACGAACCAAAAGAGGGAAGCCTGGAGGAAAGTTTCATAGAAACCATTGAAGATTGCTACCTACAACAGATAATAAAAGAACCCACGAGACAGAGAAAAAACCAAAAGCCCAACGTATTGGACTTGATATTGATGGAGGAAGAAAATGACATAATCGACCTAAGACTGAGCCACCCACTGGGAAAAAGCGACCATGCGACCATATTCCTAAAACTGAGGGCGACATCAGAGACTGTAGATGAAAAACTGACACTCAGATATAGGAAGGCTGATCTAGAGAGTATGAAAGAGGAACTGGGGCATATCAAATGGGAGGAAATACTAATCGAGGACACCGTAGGAAACAACTGGAGTAGATTTACCAGAGTACTTAACCAATGCTTCGAGAAAAACATCCCGAAAAGCAGAGGGAACCGGGTTGGGAGAAGAAATCAACCTTGGATGACGCAGGAAGTGAGAGAGGCATTACGGAAGAAGAAGGCAGTAAATAGAAGATACTCTAGAAGCAAAAAGGAAGAGGATTGGGACAAATACAAAAGAGTGAGAAACGCAACTACTAAAATAGTCCGACAAGCGCATCAAAAGTATGAGAACAAGATAGCAGAGGAAACGAAAGAAAATCCTAAAGTATTCTGGAGTTATGTAAACAGTAAAATGAAGACAAGACAGGGAACCTGTGACATAAAAAAAGAAGATGGCACTTGGGCATCTGAAGATGAAGACAAGGCAGAGGTGCTAAATCTCTTCTTTGCAAGTGTCTTTACAGTGGAGAACCAGAAAAACTTGCCAGATATTGCTAAAACAAGTAATATAGATACTACACAATGGCCGATTACTGAAGAGAGAGTAATGAAGAGACTACAAAACCTAAAGGAGAGTAAATCACCTGGACCTGACAAACTTCATCCTTACATCCTAAAAAACTTAGCAGAGCAGCTAGTAGAACCCCTAACCAAGATATTTAACCAGTCGATGAAAGAAGGAAGACTACCAAGGGAATGGAAAGAAGCTAACGTCACAGCCATATTCAAGAAGGGAGACAGAAAAAATCCAGAAAACTACAGACCAGTGAGCCTGACATCTGTCGTCTGCAAGCTCATGGAACAGCTGATTAGAGAAGAAATGGTTGATCATATGACCAAGAACAAACTATTCAGCAAAGATCAACATGGTTTCATGGCGGGAAGGTCTACAGTAACAAACCTACTTGAAACAATGGATGACTGGACGAGAGACCTGGAATTAGGCAACAATTTAGATGTCATATACCTCGACTTCAGAAAGGCATTTGACAAAGTTCCACACTGGCGCCTAATCAGGAAATTGGAACAGTATCAAATTAATGATCAGACAGTCAAATGGGTCCGAGATTTCCTCAAAGATAGAAGACAAAAAGTGATAGTGAATGGAACAGCATCAACAGAGAGACTGGTAACAAGTGGAGTTCCACAAGGAAGTGTACTGGGACCAGTTCTCTTCCTGATTTATATCAATGACTTGCCAGACAATCTATCATCTAAATGTAAAATCTTTGCCGATGATACTAAGCTCTATGGAGTAGCTAATACAGAAGAAGAAAGAAACACCTTACAACAAGATTTGAAAAAGCTTGAAGAATGGTCCGAAATATGGCAGATGGAGTTCAATGTAGATAAATGTGCAGTTCTTCACCTAGGAAAAAACAACAGAGAAGCAAACTATATAATGAAAGAAAAACCCCTGCAGAAATCCAATGGGGAAAAAGACCTAGGAGTATTTATTGATAGGAAGCTAAACTTCAAGAAGCAAATTAAAGATGTTCAATCTAAGGCTAGTAAAACACTCGGAATAGTGAAAAGAAATTTCAAGAATCTGAAAACAAAACACATGACTACCATCTACAAGACTATGGTTAGATCAAAGCTGGAATATGCTAACTGCATATGGTATCCGAAGTTTGAGGGAGACAAAGACAGTTTGGAAAGAGTGCAAAGGAGAGCAACAAAACTTATCACACACCTGAAAGACAAAACATACTGTGAGAGATTGAAAGAATTAAATCTCCCGACCTTAGATTACAGGAGAAGAAGGGGAGATATGATCCAAACATATAAAATAGTAAAGGGAATAGACAGGGTAGAGGCAGGATTCCTTAAACCAAACAAGAACATTCAGACACGAGGAAACAGCAAGAAACTGAAAAAAGAACGTTTTAAAACAAATGAAAGAAGGAACTTTTTTTCATCTAGAATTGTAAATAACTGGAATAAACTACAAGAAACCACAGTATCAGCAAAAAATTTGAATAAATTCAAAGCAGAGTTGGAGATAAGCAACACCCTAGGAAACAAGTTCAATTATAAAAATTGGTCCAATCATTAATAGATGAGGAGGAGCGAAGGAGACTACACCAAGTCTAAAAGCTCTATACAGAGGTATCCAGGTATCCAGGTATAAAAACGATCCGTTAAGACACACCGTCAACGGAGGTGCATAAAAACACTACGAGTTAGTAATTTGACAAGGAAATTCGTAATTTCTGAAATGGTATTATTGTGTACGAATAACTACAATATTATTATTATTATTATTATTATTATTATTATTATTATTATTATTATTATTATTATTATTATTATTATTATCATCATCATTATTAGTAGTGTAGTAGTAGTGTAGTTGTTATTCTTCTTCTTTTAAAGTATTAAAAATTTGTAATTTTCCAAAAAAATTTCGTATATGGCCATCAAATTTGACTAAATTCGTAAGATAAGATTCGGCAAGTACCCTACCATCTATATGTGGGCATGGAAGAATGACATAACAACATAAATAATTCAGTAAACTGTAAACTGAATTTTCATTTAAGTGACTATTATCAATATTAATATCAAATATATTTTCGGCAACTAAAAGTAGAAGAAAAGGTTAAGGCGTTAAGTGTTAAGCTGTTAAGGCGAACTTAAACTTAAGGCTTAAGTAGAGTTTAAGGTTAAAAGCCAAGTTTCGAAAATTGAACTTACTTGTAAGACAAGAGTTCGATACCTCTTGTTACCTCTCCATCATTTTCGGTTATGAATGGATAGAAGCTCACATGAATTCATAATTCGATCAATTGTGTTGTAGAATGGGAAAATATGCCGAACACCAGGACTAACACAAGGATAGCCGAGAAGGAATTCACTCATGAGAAGTTGGTGACGATGGTGATCATCAATGAAATCAATGAATCAATGTCAAATGTCAATTATTTATTGTAACTTGAAAGGTCAGTTTTGTTGTAAACCGAATATCGTACTCGTATACGATCACACACCAAAAAAAAATCCCCCACAAATCGATAATAATATATTTTAATAACCCTGACAGCGTTCAGTAAAAAGAAACAAATTGAGTGGAGATTGATCCAAATCCAAACTGAGCCTTTATCCCCAGGGTTGCCAGATCATTTTTGAGTAAGTGGCCAAACTAGCTATAGCAGGAGGCCAGATTCTTCGGCAGGAGGCCAAATACCACCAAACCCACCTTAGCCTCGCGAAAACTCTTTAGATTTGTTAAACAATTTATTCCCCCCATTTTTGAAGAAGAAAAAAGAAAATTAATTTAAAGGAACATTCGCTGTACTCACCTTAATCAAAACACCATTTCGCCATTGCAATTTCTCACTAGATTCTGTGCGTTTGTTGATATCGTTGAATTTTTCCTTTTAAACTTAAACAACATCATAGGTCACATATTTGAGTTGTAATCAGCGCAACGAGAAAATAACGAATAATTGACTTGAGACTCAGAAAAAAATGTCACATACAACCGAATTATCACGATGGGAATAAAAAGTTCATTCTAGAGGTCTACACACCTGGAGAACTCCTCAACAAAAGTAACATTTTTACAAATTAAACTGAATTCAACAGGCCCGTTTCAACGAACCAAGAATCCATTATTGCTCAGCATTTTTACTACTACAAGTAAATGTGCTCGATCCCGAAGAACACTATTCGTTCTGGTTGTACATGGCAGCTGTAAACAAATTAATCATGTCTTTCGTAACTTGGAAATCCACACAGCATTGCTTTTTGAAAACAAATATGGGCCTTTTGGGCGCGATTGCGTGATAGCAGAGATTCTATATATAGAAGCATTAGCAAATGCAATCTGTGGCGTTAGCACGTGTTGCATTTAGATATTTAGATTGCCAAATAAAATAAGTTTTACCGGTACCAAAGTAAAAAACGAATAAGGAGAAAGTCAGACGGAGGCCAAAAAATTTGGCACAGAGGCAATGCCGCCATTTGGAAGGCTAAATTTGAAGTGAGAAATGCCGAAGCATAGAAAAAAAAAATTTTTCTTTACCTCGGGTGGGGTTGAAGTGCGACCATTATTGGTACGATGCCAGGAAGGTGCTCACTGAGAAAGAAAAAAGCCAAATTTCTAATTTCCCCACGAACGCTCGGGAAAATAGCAACTTGATATCTCTCTCTGAATGGTCGGACTAGCGCTCCAGGGTTACGGACGGCGTTGAATCGATTGCAAAAGTTCTCAAACAGAGTGGACAGGGAATTCTCATGAATCATCAAAGTTAAAAAGCCAAATTTGTTTTCCGCGAACGCTCGGGAATAGACTTGACTTCCGAATGGTCGGTAGCTCCAGGGTTACGACGCGATATCGATGAAAGTCTCAACAGAGTGGACAGGATCTCATGATCATAAGTTAGCGTTTTTAGGCACATTGTTGACAAAGACAGATTTTATCCAGGGACGGCTGGTAATAATGATGAATCTCTTTCGTGATTCATTTTTGATTACGTTTGTAATAATTAAAATCTACTGGTATTGTCATTTCATTGTGATTGTGATTATTTGTGGTTGAAATATTTTTTTTTAAGGTGAAAAAAAAAAATATATATATATATATATATATATATATATATTATAATATATATATATATATATATATATATATATATATATATATATATATATATATATATGACCGAATCATCTTTGCCCCACCACTATAAATAGGCTAGAACCGCCACTGATTTTATCAAAAAGTTGTGCTATCGCGAATATTCCATGGCGCGTTCACTTTTTTCACTTTTCGCGCTGCACTATCAAAGAGAGAACAGAAGTTAACCTAAATAACAAACCCAAAGTCTCAAGACGGGATCAGAGGTTGAAAGACAGGATAGCACAAACTCAAGATAGAAGTCTAACAGAAAGTTGAGAATAAAAGACCGGCACGGGCAAAAGAAAACCCCCAAAAATGCATACACTATTCATCATTCAAACACACTCTCGCAAATAACAAAAAAAAAAATATTGAGAACGGAAACGGCTCGGAGAAATAGAGATCATGTTTATTTTCCTGGGCATTCGGAGAAATAGTCACTTCGATTAAGAAAGCCAACAAAAAATATGCCAAAAGCACCAACCTGATGTCTTGCGACACCTTAAAAAAAAAGCCAGATTTCTAGAACTTGGCTTTTAAAAAGCCAACGAAGAGGAATTTCGAACTGTGTATTCAGTCCACAGAGTGGACTGAAAACACAGCTGTCTATTCAGTCCACCGGAAATTATTTTTTTTAATTAAAAAGGACCAAATATCCTCTATACTTGTTACCTAATTCGATGCTGACGACATTGATTCTGAACCTATTATAGGCATCATCTGAAATGGACAGGCATATAATTTATGACAATTGAGCGGCTTAATAATATCATTTACAGCGTTTTATTTACACTCGGGAAGTCTTGATTGAGAGTTGTTCGAAATCGGGCGCCTGAAATAGATCTCAATTCTCGATACCAATATACATATCAATTATTGACGAGATTTTTACCTTGGCTGCCAGACGTCATGGCCTGGTCCATTTGGCCAAAATTAGCCACACAGAGAATATTGTTTCTATAATTAATTATAAATTAACTTAACATTTATATCTATTATTAATTTTTCCTTGTCGGTTAGAATTTTTGTTATTATCAAAACCGGTGAGTTTTCCAAGGAGCTCAGAGTTTTAGTATTGTTTGCCTAAGTAAGGTTCTATTCGGTCACTTTTCACATGGATCACAGGCCTCTTTAAGTCATTAGATGAATTCCTGAAAGTATTTACAATTTGTACCTTTAATATTGACCTGTTTGGTGGTCCGCTGCTGCTTCTCACTTGTGTCACTAAACAATGATAATAATAATAAATTATTTGTGTAGCGTGCGAATTCCGCGAACCCGTGCTCTGGGGTGCTTTAAAAAAATATAAATAGGTATATAAAAGCTCAAGTATTAAATAAAAGCGTGTGCTACATCGAAACAAAGAAAAAACTGTCTACTTCTTTAAGATATATCTTATGAACCAATATGTTTTCTCTTATGTGAGATAATGGTAAATAGAATCTGTCTAGTGTCTATTGTAAATGACTATATAATGGCTGGTCTGAAAATATTGTGGGTAAAGGGAAATTGAGTCATTTTTTAAAATTTATATTATGCCTCTTGTTAAATTTACTATTCAATATGATGATAATGGTAGTGATACCTAACCATAGCTATTATGATTATATATTGTTCGTGGTGATATAATAATGGTGATTAATTATGAATTTAGATAAGTTCATGTCCATTTTTTAATATTTTGGTTGTCTGATGTCGGTTGCGAAAATTTTCAGTGGTTTTAAAATTTTGAGTTGAGACTCCTAAGACCTACAGTTTGTATGTTCATTTAATTTGAAGAATGATGGTTCCATTATGTTCATCTCATATGACTACGTATTTATATTTTCGATGTATTCAATGTAAAACAAACCCAACACTTTTTATAAATTTTGCTGAAGGTCTGAAGTTGATGGAGTTAACTGGCATACGTTCCGATTATCCAATAGAAATTTCATGTATATTCATTTAGAAAAAATGTCACAAACCAATCATACCAATTAAGCAGATGTTCTGATATATTACCTCGGCATTATTATTATATTATATTATTATTATTATTATTATATTATTATTATTATTATTATTATTTATTATTATTATTATTATTATTATTATTATTATTATTATATTATTTTATTATATATTATTATTATTATTATTATTATTATTATTATTTATTATTATTATTATTATTATTATTATTATTATTATTATTATTATTATTATTATTATTTTATTATTATTATATTATTATTATTTTATTATTATTATTATTATTATTATTATTATTATTATTATTATATTATATTATTATTATTATTATTATCATTATTATTATTATTATCATTATTATTATTACTATTATTATCATTATTATTATTATTATTATTATTATTATTATTATTATTATTATTATTATTATTATTATTATCATCTTTATATTATTATTATTTATTATTATTATTATTATATTATTATTATTATTATTATTATTATTATTATTATTATTATTATATTATTATTATTATTATTATTATTATTATTATTATTATTATTATTATTATTAATCATCATCATAGTTGTTATTTTTACTACCATGCACTTTTCACTACGATTTGTCTTTCCTTTCGAAATAAGATCGTTATATACTTAGAGATTAGTAATACCATTGTTGTTATTACTTGGGTCAAGATAGGCACTAGAACGCAATTTTGCCTCAATAAATCAAGAATAGCAACTGAACAAATGTAATATAGCCTGTTAAAATGGAATTCAATGATATTTCAAGCTTTGAAGAACATGAAAACAGAAATACATTGGAAACTTCAAATTTAAGTGTCACCTGTGACATTTTAACCAATGACACCAATGGTCACAAAAAGTACAAGAAGTCACACACAAACTCTAGATAAATATCAGTCATGGTAATGAATTCATGTAACCATACGGATTGATACAACCCTGAAACATAAAAAAAATAGTATTACAAGGAAATAATTAATTGTGTCAAAATCACAGTCTCAGATGAGGTGTCATAATATCATATTTGTAAATAGAATAACAGCTGAAAACATAATTTTTGGTGGCACTTTGTAATATCCAATATCAAGTGTTGCTTGTGACAATGTAAAATAGCGATGACACCAAAGTTCAACTTACCTTTTCTACTTGGAGCCACGCTGGAAAGGCAAATGAAAGTGCTGCACTTCAAAGACTGGTAAGAAAGGTGGATCAAAATTGCGAATCGCCATTTAACGAAACAAACTTCCACGTGTTCACGCATGCCGTGTTGCTTGTGACAAATGACACCAAAACCAATAAACCTCATTATCAGCAAAACGGTATACATTTACTCCAAGATTTGAGTTCAGAAGTAAAATCTATGTTTTTCTCTCATAATAAAACTTTTTATAACCATTAAATATGAGCTTTAAAGTTTCGTGTCGAGTCTTAGTATTGTGCTGTGTTTGATGACACCAAAGGTCACAAGCAATACCAACTTTTGAAGAAATCTATATGAAACTTAATCAGATATTCAATATACTGCAATTGCGTTTAAAAGTAAATTTTGACTTTATACTATTAGTCAAATTTCAATCATGTGAGCTAAAACATCACATTTAATTTCTACATGTTTTCTAAAAAGGTGATGCATTGACCTCGTTTTAAGCACATGCCAAACTGCATTCAGATTTGACTTTCAAGTTGTTTATTTCATATTCTGTTGAACAGAGTGTGTTGAGCTATCTCATTTTATCTCTTCTTCATATTATCAGTTGATTGCAAGCATTAACACAATGAAAACAGCCCATAATTAAGTAAAAATCAAATTTTCTTAACACTGGTATCAGGCGGGCACCTTTTGACATTGGCTTATATATATATATATATATATATATATATATATATATATATATATATATATATTATATATATATATATATATATATATATTGGAATGAAATCAAACTACATACAACCTATTTGTTTAATATTTTCCCTCATTGTTGCTTTCATTTTATGTCACTTGTTGCATGTTTGTATTCTGTTCTCGAATTCATGAACAGCCACTTGAAATTGTATTCCAGAAATATAACAGTAATGTCTTCTAATACTGATTGCGGGATAATTAATTCCAATAGGTATTGCTGTGAGATTTTGTCCTCGTCCTGGAGTTATGTGGGTGGAATGCCCCTTAGGGTAGGGGAAAGTTGGCTGTCTTGGGCTGGTTTATTGATTGGCCCTTTACTTTGCTGTGACCCAAGATTGCAGGCATATTTAGAAACGTCCTTTATGATTTGTGTACCCTCATAATCCTACCCCCTCTTGGTGGACTCTTCGTGGGTCAACATCCTGTCTAAACCATATCTTTATCCCTCTATACTAGATCATTTGGATTCCATATCATTTACTGCCACCTCTTTATGTCCTGTTCTTCAATTGGACCATTTGGTTTAGCCTGGGCCTGGGATCTTGAAAGAAACGGTGCATTTATTGTTTTCTACATATGTTAGGTTTTATAACAATTTGCATTTGCAACCATTTGAGAGTGTGATATGTCAGCCAAATTGCTTCAGACTATGCTACCTACGAAGGTCTTTTAAACGACGAACTTGTCTCCAAGTGGTAATTGACCCCCTCCCCCTTCACACTCACACACACACACACACACACACACACACACCTCCCCCAATCATGGACAGGGTTGCTGTTTTTCCCATCCCATCCCCCTATACGTTTTCCAACTTGTTCTTGTCTTGGAGTAAAATTACTTGGTTTTATCCTAGCCCTGGCCGGAGACCTTGGCTGAGAGGGAAGCAGTTATGTGTATAGTTAGTTTTAGGAGATGATGGTTTTTTTTTCCTTGTAAGTCACCTCTTTGTTATGAAGTGTTTTTGTTGTTGTTATATTATGATTTGTAAGCGAGTCTATCTGTTTTAGTTGTATCACGTGCTTGTGTCTGATGAGGTTTTTGGGTGATCTCAAACTAACTACAAATATGGTCCACTATTGGAATCTACACCCGTTCCCTTTTTTAACTATTTCCCTTTGCCTTATTACTTTTTTCTCGTGTGCTAATATAACTTGTAAAATTATAACTTTTTGACTGGTATCCCATTTTCTTCCTTTCTAGTAGTCCTAAAATGACGTCAATGTTTTAAAGCGTCATAAAACCTTTAAAAACAATAGACTCATTAAAAGAATGTAGATCCCATCATCTTCCTTGCGGTTCACGCCCATATTGCCTAAACCAAAAGTGTCCCAAGCCCGTAGCCTTATAAAAAAGGATATGAGCCACACACACAAAAATCGTGCCAGTACAAGTAGCTACAAAGCAGTCACCCCCCCCCCCCTCTCTCTCTCTCTCTCTCTCTCTCTCTCTCTCTCTCTCTCTCTCTCTCTCTCTCTCTCTCTCTCTCTCTCTCTCTCTCTCTTACTATCTCTAATCTATCCCCAAAAAGTTGTCCTCTGTTCCTTCTTTTTTTTTTTTTGGTTTTGTTTTTTTTTTTTATTTATTTATTTTTTTGTTGTTGTTTGTTTGTTCGTTTTTCTCCCGCCTCATATTGTTACTTACAAGGAATCGACAATGCAATAAATTTTGACGTCGCACTGTGTCCTAAATTAAAATAATTAACTTAAAAGTGAGTAAAATCAATAAATAAAAAATGTTAAAAGTCGATCAAACTTCTCGAGCCACCAGGAATGGTGTTACCGTGTTGAAGTTGAAAATTAAGAATTTTTTTTGACAAGGGAGTAGCTACCAAAAAAAAAAAAGGAAAAAAAAAAAAGAAAGAAAATATTATGCCTGGAAAGGAGCTCGAGCCCCTAACTCACCCCACCCCTATCCTAGAAAGAGGAGAGCTAACGCTACTAGAAGGGACATTCCTTCTTTGAGCCAATGGTCACAGCCCTCGCACGCTGACTCGCGAAGTGCGTGTGCCTCGCTAAGTGTTTGCCCTAGATACGGCTGTCGCCTGCCTTTCTGTTTATGGATGTGTATGTTTATGTGTATGTTTCTATCTTTACATTTAGTGTTTGTGTGTGTGTGTGTGTGTTTGTGTGTATGTGTGTGTGTTTGTGTGTGTGTGTGTGTGTGTGTGAGAGAGAGAGAGAGAGAGAGAGAGAGAGAGAGAGAAAGTAGGAGTGAAATATCTGTTCGATGTTATCGTTATCATAATATAAGTATATAGTTATAACAAGTGCAACTAAATGACAAATTGCCATATTTATGGACAATAAAGATCTATTATTATTATTATTATTATTATTATTATTATTATTATTATTATTATTATTATTATTATTATTATTATTATTATTATTATTATTATTATTATTATTATTATTATTATTATTATTATTATTAATATAATCTGTGATTTTAAAATTTATTTGGGGTTGGGTGGGTCGGGGATAGATAGACAGATAGGTAGGTAGATATATATATAATATAGCGAGAATGGGAGTGAGAGGAGGGGGGTAGAGGAATAGAGATAGATAGATAGATAGATAGATAGATAGAGAGAGAGAGAGAGAGAGAGAGAGAGAGAGAGAGAGAGAGAGGGAGAGAGAGAGAGAGGGAGAGAGAGAGAAACAGGGGGGGGGGCACACAAAATTAAATAAATGTACTCACATTCCTCAATTGTGTGTGTGTGTGTGTGTGTGTGTGTGTGTGAGAGAGAGAATAAGTAGGAGTGAAATATCTGTTCAATGTTATCGTTATTATATAACGTCATAACAAGTGTAACTAAATGACAAATTGCCATATTTATGTACAATAAAGATCTATTATTATTATTATTATTATTATTATTATTATTATTATTATTATTATTATTATTATTATTATTATTATTATTATTATTATTATTATTATTATTATTATTATTATTATTATTATTATTATTATTATTATTATATAATAATAATAATATAATATTATATATAATTAATAATAATTAATAATAATAATAATAATAATAATAATATATAATAATATAATAATAATAATATATAATAATAATAATAATAATAATAATAATTAATAATAATATAATAATAATATCTGTGATTTTAAAATTTATTTTGGGGTTGGGTGGGTCGGGGATAGATAGACAGATAGGTAGGTAGATATATAGAATATGGCGAGAATGGGAGAGAGAGGGGGGGGGTAGGGGGAGTAGTAGAAGATAGAGATAGATAGATAGATAGAGATAGAAGAGAGAAGAAGAGAGAGAGAGAGAGAGAGAGAGAGAGAGAGAAGGGGGGGGGGGCACACAAAATTAACTAAATGTACTCACATTCCTCAATTGTGAGAGAGAGAGAGAGAGAGAGAGAGAGAGAGAGAGAGAAGAGAGAGAGAGAGAGAGAGAGAGAGAGAGAGAGAGAGAGAGAGAGAGAGAGAGAGAGAGAGAGACCTGAAGGAATGTAACTAAATGACAAATTGCCATATTGATGGACAATAAAGATCTATCATTATTATAATAATCTATGATTTTAAAATTCATTTTGGGGTTGGGTGGGTTGGGGATAGATAGATATATATATTGGTAGGTAGATAGGTAGATATAATATAGCGAGAGAGAGGGGGGGGGGGGGGGGGGGGAAGAGGGATAGAGGCAGATAGATAGATAGATAGATAGATAAAGAGAGAGAGAGAGAGAGAGAGAGAGAGAGAGAGAGAGAGAGAGAGAGAGAGAAGAGAGAAACAAGGGGGGGGGGCACACAAAATTAAAAAATGTACAACTCAGCGTCTTCCATGTTCAACTCAATCTCTAAAATATCTCAGATCTTATTAGTACTAGCCTACTATAGATCTAGAAATCTCAAGTGTCACTGATGGTTGTCTATAACATGTGGGAACAGATCTCCACTCAATACTAAAATTAAAAAGACTAAATTTCAACAAAGAGTCACTGATGGTTGTCTACAACACATGGCCCAATAAAAATAATAACTAAACAAAGGGTACACACGCACGTGCCCAGTTTAATTAGACCTCCCCTCCCTCCCTCCCCCTCTAGTCTAGCCAGGCGAAACCGGCGGCCATCCAAGGAGCGTGTTGCTAACACGCGCTAACAAATCACTAGGCAAGTGTGGTGTGTGCCACGCGAACGGCGAGTTGTCCCTTCTAGTCGTAGCTCCTCTTTCTAGGCCCCTATTACAGTTGCGCTGTGCTACAACAGCCGGCCACCTCGCCTCGTCGCGCTCAATTAAGCCCGTATAATCTCTTCCGGTTAACATGTATTCAGTCCACTGGTGGACGGAAAACACAGTTCCGTGTAAAATTCGCTTCTTGTCTTCACGAGAATACCGTCCCGTCCACCACCAGGAATAGAACTTCCGCATTGATGTAAACATTGAAATAGGGTAAAGAGTTGAAGAAACACAACGATTGTTAAAGTGTCAAGTGACAACCTGTCACTTTGATATTTCTATTTTAACATTTCTTTCAACCTGAAAAATAAGAATGAATTCATATTTTCTTAAAATTCTATTTGTGGTTTGGATCATGCGTGATAGAACAATAAATGGTAAGTCAAGTGAGAATAAGACGAGTGATCTGAGTAGACCAGGGTTCTGGTCTGACTAAGACTAAGACTAAAGATATCTAGATACTTAGAGTTAGAGTCTTATCGCTGTGATTATCCCCAGTCACCTGTCTGGGGATAATGAAAATTCGTTATCCCCAGACACATATTTGAAACGAAGTGACTATATTCTCAGCTCACCCCCGGGATGAGAATAAAACATCGATCGAGCTCTCACCCGACTCACCCTCGGGATGAGAAGAGTAGGGAGTTTAATAGAAATTCTAAATGTACCTCACACACTTGAAACCAATGTCATATGAAAGAGCTGGCAACACAGATTACAAAACAGTTTGAATTTTGTTTGTATCTTGATTAGAAATGTAGTTACGGCAGTTCAAAGTCTGAAATTTCAGACCGATTTTTACCCAAAATGACCATTGCAAAGTTGTGACCGAAATTGCGTGATGTTAATAAAAAATGGTTTAAAACAGTCAATATGGAGTTCTTATCATATATTGTATACCAAAATGTTCGTCTTATCGAGGACAATGCATTTACATTAATAAAGAGGAAGATAAACATTTCAAATTAACACATTATTACATAATATGACGCAAATGTTACATAATCAAAAACTCGGCTAGACGTAAGAAACAATTTGCTCTATCACTTTTGGATTTATCCCCAATATCTCACTGAAACAATTGCAAATAATCCCCTCTTCTAATTAATACATAGAGAATAAAAAAGGGTTTGAGAGTATTTAAATGAAAAGATATAAACATGTTGTGTAATGACATAATGAGTTTATATTTACCTATGGCAATTTAATTGCATATATAAATAAAATGGTAGATTGAAAAAGTTCAAATAAATTGAAACAGATTCCCTATTATACCTAATTAGAAGGAAAGTTCTGGCTTTTAATACTTTAAAAAATTCTGCTGAACCACTTTGGGTTTATTGCTATTACATCATTTGAACTGACAATTAATATTTTATCCCCCACCCCTCCCCTTCTCTCTCAATGTATGGGGGTGTCAAAACTAATAGAACTTCTTACCATAATAATTATTAAGGCTAAGGCCTTTAGAATATGGATACAAATGATAAACACATCTAAACATATGGGAAAGAAACTTGATGACTTGATGGCAAAGTAAAATAAAATTAAATTAAAGCAATTGGTATTTTTAAAATATCGATATTATTAATATCGGATTTCACAAAGAGAAGAAATATACGAACTTTTGAAACAAAAACTATAAAAAAATGCCTATAAATAAAGTTGGAAAGTATGTATGCAAAATAAAAACATAGCAAATAATAGTACTGAAAATATTATGGACTAAATTTAACATAATACATAACTAAATTTAAAATATCGATATGAATATCGATATCGTCCAGCAGCCATGATGAGAAGATAATATAAACAAGGCATTTCGGCGCAGAGTTAAAAGGTGTCTGCGCATCGATATAGAGCCCTGAAATTTGGCATGAATAAAGTTTAGATGTTATTCTAAAAACAAGCGTTTAAATTTTAAAAACACACGCGGTAAATAAAAAAATAAATGCATTTGAAAATTACCAAATTTTAACTTCATATAACTTCTGGAATTATTAATGGATTTTTCCTTAATTGGCACCATTTAAAAGGAAATTGAAAGACGGAAATAATGATATCAAAATATCTGCGATATTCCTCTTTACAACGAAGTTATGCATCTTTAATTGAACCCCCCAAAACGCGAACGGCAATTTTCGGTCACAACTTTCCTATGGGCGAGTTGGGTCAAAATTTGACTGCCACTGCTGCTGCTTACTAAACTGCCTAAGAAGAGGTCCTCGCCACTTCTCGCTATTCTCACCCCTGTTAACCAACAGGTAGGGAGGGTAGGTAGCCTAGCCTAGCCGCCACCCCTTCTCGCTATTCTCATCCCGTATTACTATTACCTAACCAACAGCCAGGGTACTACTACTACTAATAATAATAATAATGATGATGACGACGATGATAATAATAATAATAAGAAGAAGAATAAACTTTATCTCATATGAAACTTGGCAATCTTGTAGATTTTTCAATTCTAAGTCTATTTCTATGGTCAAATATGCGTTATCTTGATAAATTTCTGGTATAGAAGGAACAAAATTGACGTCACCCAGCTCTTTGTTACTGTTTTTAGCTGTCATTTTTATAATATGGTCTCACCGAATTGTGTTAATCAACATTTAACATTACACAAGGTTTCGTGCCTTGATAACTTGATAACATGCGTGCAAGCAACTGGACCTCAAAAAGCCTGCAAGTCGACTTATGACCAGACATATAATCTGAAAAAGCCTGCAAGATTCATCTAGTCTTCATAATAGTAGTCCACAATTGTTGTATGTTTAATCCAAAGGTTGTAATGCAGTAATTTGTTAAGTTTCTTGTCACAAGTTGCACAATTAAAAAAAAAAAATCAATCAAATCCAAATCGCAAAAAGCCGGCGACGTTTTTTTCAGTAATCCAATCGGCCGGCTGTAGCCGGCATTCTTGCACCCATGTGATATATTATATCTGACTGGTAGATGTTATGAGTTTTTTTTTAAACTACACGCATAGCATCAATATTTGAAAGATATGGTTGTTGATATTGGAAAAATTAACGACAGAGTGTTAAGAAAGAGAGATATAAATTGAGACAGGGGAGAGAAAGAAAGAGAAGGGGGGGGGGGAGAGAGACGAAATAGAAAGTGGAGGAGAAAGAGAAGAAGAAAATACCAGCAAATTAAAATAGAGAAAGACAGGGATAAAGAGAGGGGGGGATGGGGAGAGGGCGAGAGAGATATGAAATATTGAGTGGACAAGAGAAAGGAAATACAAACAATATAAAAGATGTAGAGAAATAGAGTTTGGGGTAGGGGGAGGGAGAGAGCGAAAAAACAAGTTAAAATACCTAAGGTAGGGAGAAATTGAGACAGCTAAGTCAACACAAAATAATAATATGTCCATAAAAGGAAAAGTCCAATACTTAGAAATTGGGCGAATCCGTTTCGCTTAGAGAGAGAGAGAGAGAGAGAGAGAGAGAGAGAATAGCGAGAGGGTGGGGGGGGGGGTGCTAAGCTGACCCTACACAGGGATGAGAATAGCGAGAAGGGACGGGGGCTAGGCTACCCTCCCTACCTGTTGGTTAACAGGGATGAGAATAGCGAGAGGATGGGGGGGGAGGGTGGGGGGGGGGGGGGGGCTAAGCTGACCCTACACAGGGATGAGAATAGTAATAGCGAGAAGGGACAGCGGCTAGGCTAGGCTACCCTCCCTACATGTTGGTTAACAGGGATAAGAATAGCGAGAGGATGGGGGGGGGGGTGCTAAGCTGACCCTACACAGGGATGAGAATAGCGAGAAGGGACAGCGGCTAGGCGAGGCTACCCTTCCTACCTGTTGGTTAACAGGGATGAGAATAGCGAGAAGGGGCGGGGCTGCATGTTCACCCTCCTTACGTCCATTACCACTAAAAGTAGTCACGAGAGAGATGATGATGATCAGGTGAGAGTAGTGAGGAAGGGGGGGGGGCTGTTAAGCTGACCCTACACGGGGATGAGAATAGAGAGAAGGGACGGCGGCTAAGCTAGGCTACCCTCCCTACCTGTTAGTTACAGGGGTGAGAATAGCGAGATGGGGCAACTACCTCTATTCTCATCCCGGGGGTGAGAGCTCGATCGCTTTTCTATGTTCATCCCGGGGGTGAGAATAGAGGCAGCCTATTTGAAACTCCGCTCTTTTAAACAATTATCCACATTCCAGAATATGGAATGTTTGCGAATGCACATAGAAATAAGGAAAGTTAATAAAATATCTATAAAAACATAGAATTAACCAACATTAAATCAGTTGTTACTACATATACACAATATGCGTCGACTTCGAAGTGGGTGTGGGGAAGATTTTATGCCACTGATTATTGTGATAGGTTTATATTTATGTTGTTGTTGTAAGTGTAAGTATTTACATGAGCAGCAGTTAAGAATTCTTATTCAGGTCAATTATTTCCTGGATATTAATTTCAAATCAAGGAATAAACTAGACATGGCATGGGTAGCCTCCTTAAAGGCACAAGACCTGAACCACCGCTCTCTGACTAGTGAAAAATGGTCAAGAAGAGCGAGAGAAGAAAAAAATGGTGACATTATGAAGCTACATACCTGGGAAGAATATGTATTACAAATTGCTTCCGTCATCTGCAGTGCAGTCAATGATAGATAGATTTTACAACAAATGATGTGAGCTTATGCCTAAACCCATAAAGGAAGAGGGGTAATTATTGGCGAAATGTTAAAAATTATGTTTAAAGCAAGCTCACAAGACTGCTAGGAAACCATTGAAGACAGAGTTGAAAAGATGGAATTAGAAGAGGCAACAAAGTGCACTTCGAAGACAGAAAAAAAAAAATAATAATAATAATAATTTATAACTGAATGTAATCCTGATCAGTCCTGCCAGCATCATTGCAGATTTCGTCTTTAGTGCAGTGTTATGTGTAAAAAACAGACACAAACTTTAAGAAGAAAGGTCAATCAAGAAGCCTCCAACTCTGTCATGACTCATATCTGTTGCTATGTACAAAAAGACAAACCCCAGACTATGGAAAGAAACAACAAAGTATGTATGACTGTCTGTATCAACTGAGCAGAATAGCAACGAGTCGATGCCACCACTGTCAACAGGGCAGTGACAGTGATGAAGGGGTTCAATTCCAAAGAAAATGCCAGAGAAGCTCAGCCTGATGATACTGGGCTGGAACCAAAGCCTGAAGGAGAAGGGGTAGAGGTGACACTTTCACCTCCCCATCAAAGGGTAGAGGTTTCACCTCCCCACCAAGAAACTTCTCACATCATGATGACTCGAGGGCACAAGGGACTACAAGAGACACCTGGAGCAGACAGGGAGCCTGATGTTACCCCAAGCAATCACAGGTTTGATGACAGCTAAAAAAGTGCCCTGAACCCCTCGGAACCACAGGCTTGATTTGATGATACCTGGTGTAAGCCCCCCTGAACCCAGAGACCTGATGATACCAGGGATGGTACCCCTCGGAATCACAGGCGAGGAAGGGAGAGAGCTACCCAGAGGCCCATCTGATAATGGCTTAAGAACTCGACCCAACCTGATGGAACCAGAATAAGCCAAGATGTGAGAAAGAGCCCATGAGGGTACCACGACGACCATGTGGGCCAGGAAATCATGGTAGTGGTACTCCTATGAACTGATAACATGAACACATGGGTGATTACCTCAAGCAGGCGAGGGAGGGAATTGTGTATATACATCAGAAGGTATTTTACTACCTCGATCAGGTGAGTCAGAAGCATAAGCTTCAAAACGATGATGGATATCACCTTGTGACAGGACCTGTATTATAGACATTAACATGGATTGGTAACTGACATGGTTCCAACTATGCTTGTTTTATTTCTGACATTATCCCTGGTCATTGTCATCTGCATTGTTTTAATGAAAAAAAAATGGGATATATATATCCAGCCATTTACAAGTGCAGCAAGCAACCACTGATATTGCCTTACAATTTTGATTGCTTATATCCCCAATGAAATTTAAAATATTACATCCCTCCTAACAAGTTATCTTTTATAAATTTTGGTCCAACTTTAATAAGTACTATGTTCTGATATGGATCTTTTTAAGTAATGTTTTGGGACGAGACAAACTTATGCAAACATGAGATCTTCCCACTTTTAATCTACATCGGGTATAACTTCAGGAGGGAAAGCATTTTAGGAGGGGGAGTAATGTGGGGAAGATTTTATGCCACTGATTATTGTGATAGGTTTATGTTGTTGTTGTTGTAAGTGTTTGTTGTGATATGACTGTCGTGTCTCGATCAAGCTGTTGTGAGTAATCTTCATGTTGTGTTTGTTCACTGTCTCCCGCGTAAACGTGACATCATCGTGTCTATCCTATAAAAGCTCGCGACACCCTTCATTCTTTTCTCTTCGACACCAAGCCTGATTCTTATTACTTTGCATTCGTTGTTGTATCTTTCAAAGATCCAAGCCGCCATACTTTTGGTATGTTTTAAGAATTAGACTGTACCGGGACGATTCCCGATGTGCTTTTAGAGCATTTTTAACCGCCCATATATGTCCTTTACATATATGGAGAACGCCCACTTCGGTGGAGACTTTTTCTGAACTTTTTCCTTTATTTTGCACATCGTGAACGAGATTGGGAAATCCGTTCACGACATGGGTGTCATGGCCGAATGGTTTAGTGGTCTGCCCTGGCCCTGGAAGTTTTACCAGAATCGACGTTGCGGGTTCTCAAATCCTGGTTCCGCCACTTTTTTTTTTTTTTTTTTTTACATTCCGTCTTCTTTTTACAGAACGGTGCAAGGGATAAATGTCCCATCCATCCTCCCCTCACCTCTTTTAAAAAAAAAATAATAATAATAATAATTATGTACTTTATTCATCCAAAAGGAAATTTTTGTATTTGTACAGACGTATAAAATGCCGACAATGATACATACATAAACATAATATACGTAAATATAATGTGGTAAAGTAAAATTTGGTAATAGGTATATATATATAGTGTAATAATATTTTAGGCTGTAAGAATAATTACATAGTGTAAATTAAGGGACATACAGATTATAAAAGTGTAAAGATATAAATATCTAGAAAAGGTGTATTGATGTCAACATATAAGAAAAAAAATATCAGTAAAAAGCTAAGAATTAGTTACAGTATAATACTATTGTAAATTGACTGAGAAAAATTACATTGTATAAATTACATTACAACTCTCTCTCTCTCTCTCTCTCTCTCTCTCTCTCTCTCTCTCTCTCTCTCTCTCTCTCTCTCTCTCTCTCTCTCTCTCTCTCTCTCTTTCTCTCAGCCAGGTGGAGGGTGACATGTCCGCTGGTTCCCAGATTGTCTCTGACACCGTAAACTTTTTATTTTCGGTTTTCATTTGGTACTCATCCACACCCTATATTTCTCATCATTATTGATACAAGTGCCTACTTCACACTTTTTCAGAGGTTTATATTGTAACATTACATAGAACAATACACACACACACATACACACACACATACACACACACACACACACACACATGTGCATAAATACAAGGTGTGTTTCAGAATTAAGTTTTCCTCTTCCATAACTTTACTAATATAAGCAACCTAAAACTACCACAATTTGAGACAATATGACGTCATATCTAAGAAATCTCGATGACAAATTTCCAGTATATTAGTTGTCGTGTCATAGAGCTGTGACGTGGCAAGTTTATTGTAGGTTTACTCCTTGTCCAAGTGTAATCAAAGGAAAATTGCAGAGCAAAACATTGACACAACCTTCTCGCGCTACGATGTTCGGGTTGTCATCAAATTTTCAACTTTTCTCGGAAAGTCTGCTGTCGAAATACACAGAGACCTTTTTTAAAGTGTTGGAGCACAGTGCTCCTTCAATTCAAACTGCCAGAAGGTGGGTCATGGCTATTGAAGATAATAGATCTGACATGGATAAGGCCCACAGAAAACAAGAAGAGAAGAAAGTGATGCACATCGGGGTTTTTTTCGATACACAGGACATGATGGTGATTTGCCTGTCCCACCCGGATAAACTGTTAACAGAAACCATTACAGATTTGTTCTTAAATACAAATTAAGACCAGAGATGCGAAAGAAAAAAAAGGATCACCTTTGCTTGAACGAGGTGTCATTGTGCATCATGACAATGCACCTGTTTACAAGGCAAGAGTTGTGAATGAGCTTATCGAGGGATAATTCTGGGAATTGTTGGAACACCCACCCCACCCTATTCACCTGATCCTGCACATGCAACTTCCATCTCCTCCTTAAGGGGGGGGGGGGGGGGGCAACATTAAAAATAATGAAATTTGACCCAGTTCGCTAAAATTAGATTTTAGTGGGATGTTGTCATGTGACCATTTGTCTGCATAAAAATTTGCATGAGAACTTCATCTTCAGTTTTTTTCTACTCAAGATAACGTATTTTGAGACCAATGGTATGGTTAAATCCATGCCCATTTTTAGTTTCAGTGGAAAGGAATGACTGATTTCATGAAAGAGTTTCAAATAGTCTTTATAACTAGGTACGGCAAACTGCCGCTAATGCGCTCTGGCGGACAATTTTCGATGTGTTTTACATCAAGTTTACTTCGTTGTATTCCATTAAATATCAAAATGACAAGGATGAAATTTATATCAATCGAAAGCTTATTCAAATCCCTTTAAAATGGTGTCTTAATGATTTATCTGCTTTTTTTTTAAAGATAATTTAAGTGGGTTTTGAAACAAGTCACTAATCGGCTCGCCCGCTGATGGAAAAAACGAACTTCTCACGATCTGTCATCTTGAAGAGCTTGGAGAATTCGGGCCATGGGTGGTATCGGATCAGTAATTGGTTTGAAATGTGCACAAGATCTTGACGTTTAGATCAATACCAAATAACTAAGTTCAGGCAAAAATATATCAATGAAAAGTAAAAACTCTCCTCTCTCCAACAACCAATCACTTTGTTCTTGATTATGTCATATGGTCACAATCCAATCAGAGAGCGAGAAATCTGCATGAGGAGAGTTTTTCCCTAAACTAGTTTACTTTGACTTTTAAATGCGTTTTTGTCAAAACTACAATTTTCGTCACTAAAAACCTAACTCCTCCCTCTATTTTCAATCAATCTTCTTCAAACTTTCTCAAATGAGTGTAATACAAAACGCAGGACCTTCAGAAGCCGGATTTTTGAAAAATAATAAATTTTATGAGAAATTTGCAATTATGTACCTTTGATCTTAATTTTTAAAGATTCTAATTAAAAAATTAATTTAAAAAATCGGACTTCTAGAGCCTCTTTGTTTTCCTTTTGTCTACCTGTGGCCAATATATTATGGCAATCTGTTGATAAACAAAAAAAGCATTTTGACTTTTAAATGCTTGTTATTTATTTTCCATAGCAACTGGCAACTTTTTTCGAAAAAAGTTGTATGCGATCGTCCTTCCCAAACATATACATTATGACTGTGCACAGAAATGCAGGATATTTCATCAAATAAAATAAATGACCCTTTAAATGACCCCCCTCCCCTTAAGGTGAAAGAAATGCTGCGAGGTCAACGATTTGGACCACTGGGTGGGGTTCCTGACCTCCCATAGTGGGCTGGGAGGTAGTTGCTGTGTCTTCTATCCTCCTATATCTGATTTCCAACTTGCTTTCTGTCTTAGTCAACTTGCTTTCTGTCTTAGTCTTGGAATGAGATTACTTGGTTTTGTCCAGGCCCTGGCTGGATACTCTAGCTGGGAGGGAGACAGTCAAATGTATAGCTAGAGTTTTGGGAGATGATATTTTTTTCCTTGATCATCATCTCTCTGTATTATGTTTTGCTTACGTGTTATATATGGTTTGTAAACATTTGGGTGTATTCCTCTTAGTGGAGCCCTGTGCTTGTGTCTGGGTGAGACATTTAGGTGATCTCAAACTAAGTACTTTGATAGTGTGCTCTTGGAATCTACATCTGTTTCCTATTTGAACTAATTCCCCTTTGTCTTACCTTTTCTTGGGTGCTTTAATTGTAATTCTAGAACTTTTCACAATCCCATTTTCTTCCTTTTTACTAGCGCTGATATGACCTTAATGAATGTGTTGCAAGCGCCGTAAAACCCTTAAAACCAACTAAACTTAACGAAGACGAGGACCAGACTCAAGAGGTGGTGAGGATTGCAATCATGGCCTTGGACAAACAGCCACTGGTCACCGCTGGGTACACTGAATTCCATTTGCGGAACTTAACGGTTCTTATTTTGAATAGGTAATTGAATATCATTTGATACCAAATGCAAGGTTATTCATAATATTATGTGAGTACAGCATGACAGGGGAATTTAATTCTGAAACATATATCATATTTAAACTGTGTGACTCTTATTTTGTCTTATTTATTTTTACAAGGGGACATCATTCTTCAAAGCGATCTTCACTGTGGGTCAAATATGAATCCAAGAGAGGAGCGAGTGGCAGATGTTTCTCAATTTAACGTTTACTCTCACATTGGAAAGGATTATTATTACCCTGCCAGAGACTGTGTGGTCATTCTCATTGGACAAGAGTACTATCAATGGGAGATTGAAATACAAAGCATTGACATTGATAGTCAGAAATGCAAGCATTCTGAGCCATGCTGTAATGATTACCTCAAAATATTCAATGGTTTGTAAATCTTTTATGTATATTATTAGATTAGGAGAAAAAAAAATGTTGCTTTTACGACTGTTTCAATGCTTCCTGCATGTCTTCAGTTGGCAAGATCTGTACTTTGAAAGATCGATTACATCTCTCAATGTTCATCATTTCTTATAAACTTTTCTATCCTTGAAGATGTAGATCCCTCTAACAACATTTAGAAGATTTGTCTTCACTAAAAGATGAACAACTGAAAAAAGCTCATCCTTTTCTCTATTTTGCTCATTGGTTAAAAATATACAGATATTCTGTGAAAGCTAAAAATATCCCTGCACCAATGTATTCCTCAAATCTTCAATCAGAGAGTTAAAAGCTTGTTCATTATATAAAAATCATATAATGGCATTATTTTTTTTTTTTTTCAAAGTATTTAACTTTTAACTAGGTCTCCTAAATTATTGCTTATTTATTATTTATTAAAAAAAAATTTTATTCTCTATTGTCTTCTGGCACTTTTCTACTCACTTCATATCTTGTTGTTACCAACATAAGTGCCTGCTCCACTCACTTTTCTGAATTAAAAATTCACCCCATACACCGGAGCATACTCAATGTCTCAATCGTTTCTATGTTATATGTTTGTGATGAGAATATTGGCTATTAAGCTTAACTGCTGGTCAACATTACTTCGCGATGGTGGTGAACGAATCGGCGGTCTCAAGAAGTGGGTGAGAGAGGGATCTAGAAATGACTTTGAGTTTGAAACGAATATTTATTGTGTTCGTGGATAGCTCACACGGTAGAGCCACGCTCTCACCTGCCAGGCAGAGTTGTCGTACCAATAAGGTCGCAGGTTCAAAACCCCACCACCGCCGCGGAAAAAAATTTTTTATTCTCTATTGTCTTCTGGCACTTTTCTACTCACTTCATATCTTGTTGTTACCAACATAAGTGCCTGCTCCACTCACTTTTCTGAATTAAAAATTCACCCCATACACCGGAGCATACTCAATGTCTCAATCGTTTCTATGTTATATGTTTGTGATGAGAATATTGGCTATTAAGCTTAACTGCTGGTCAACATTACTTCGCGATGGTGGTGAACGAATCGGCGGTCTCAAGAAGTGGGTGAGAGAGGGATCTAGAAATGACTTTGAGTTTGAAACGAATATTTATTGTGTTCGTGGATAGCTCACACGGTAGAGCCACGCTCTCACCTGCCAGGCGGAGTTGTCGTACCAATAAGGTCGCAGGTTCAAAACCCCACCACCGCCGCGGAAAAAATTTTTTTTTATTCTCTATTGTCTTCTGGCACTTTTCTACTCACTTCATATCTTCTAAATTATTGCTGTTCAGCAGGTGAATTTTTATTCACAAATCAACAAAAATGAAGTCTTTTTGAACAGTCTCTCTTTTTCTTGAATTTAAGTTATTGCTGAGAAACTTATACCACTAAAATTAGCAACCTTTGAAGATTATAATCTCACAATTTGGCCCTGCTTGTTTCACGACAATGCGCCATCTATGTAAACAAAGCCTATTTCCTTCTTCCCCTAAACAAGATTTATTTCTCTTCACAAATCATCAAAAGATGAGGTTTCTTTGAAACTTTAAAAATCCATAACTTTTTTATTTATTTTCCGATTTTGATGAATAAAGTGTTGTTTTCCCTGGTTTGGGAAGTCGCATGTAATTTAATTTTTGCTATTTGTATATTAAGAAATTTTAGTTTGTGACACCTAATTTAACAGGCGACTTTTTTTTTTCTACACCAGAAAAGCGTTCGGTAATCTGAATCAAAATTTGGATTTGTCTTTAGAACATTCTAGGTAGTATTACCATAAAGTTTATATGTTTATTTTTATCATACTATATTTCTACCAGCCTTCACTGTGGATAATGCTCGTTTGTTTCCATCCATTCCTTGGCATGGCCTCTGTGGTGAAGGCATTCCAAGGAGACCGGTCCTCACTTCCACCCAAAACTACATCACCATCCAATTTAATGCTGACCATATCTATGACAACAAGAGAGGCTTCCAGCTAGCACTCCGCCAGTATCCAAGGAAGAGTGCTGGCAATGATTTTTACGGCACTGGATTTGGAGGTCAGTGAAGCTTTTTTTATTTTGCTACTCAGGAGGCAGATGCAATACAAGTAATGCCGCAATGTGTTTTCCTCTTTTTATAAACTTATTTGACCATGTGGGCATTTTAAAAAAAATTTTAATTCTTGATTCCCGATGAATTTGATATGAGGTCTTTTGCTAAAGACATCATCTTTGAGTACAAAAATGTAGTCAAGGAGGGAAGCTCATATTAATATAAGTGATGATAATCTTCCTCGAATCCGCGAAATTCCAGGATTTTTAAATTTTCTCAGAAAGTTTCTGCTGATTTTGCCGTGTCAAACATTTTCCTCTGATTAAAGCCCAGGTCAAGTGGTGGATCCGTGAAAAAATCACCATCATGTCTTGTGTCATATTTTGACACCTGTGGTCAGTTGCATGAATTTTGGTGACACTCAGTCTAGACAAACTGGCGCCAGATGTCAAGGCAGAAAGGAAGGGGTTAGGGAAGGGGGTAAATGTGTCTAGATTTGACTTGTAAGTAGGTCAAGAGTGGTCGTACAGTTATAGGTCAGCTTTTTAAAAGAAAATTATTATAACTTCCCACTAATTAGAAAAAAATTAAACTTCTGGTGTTGATGGTGGAAAGGTTGGACTGGCTCACCCAGTTCTAGGGGGGCGGATGACCCAACTAAGTTTGAGAACCACTGTGATACAGTCAGACAATAGGGTAGTAGTGGCAGTGTTGTAATGCCGTGGGAGTGAATGGATTCAATCACGGGTTTTACTAAGGCATTCCAGACTGTAACCACGTTCAAGTGAGATAGATTGAGACAACGAAGTGACAGTTTAGTACTACTAATAGTAGCATGGCCATGTGTCAGAAATAGAAGTAGGGAGTTGATTTCATGAGCAAAGAGCACACACCACAGTCAAATCCAGAGATACCATCGTCTACCCAATTCCTAGTCCATCCACTCCAGAGTAGTAAAGACGATCAGCCAACAGAGGCCAGGATGTATAATAATGAAGGCTTTATTCAAGAACAATGGGATAGTTCATTCTTTTTTTCTTTTTATTTAAAACCCAGGCCAGCTTATCTTATAACCATTTTAATTAGTGTCATTTGTATCAGTTAGATTTAATTCCAATATTTAGATGTTGGGACGGCGGGTGACTTCTGTCCTTCCATGCCACCACAACATTCTTTTATTCTTGTTATTTATTTATTTATTTATTTATCTTTTATTGAATTCATTGTTTATACATACGTACGCCTCCATACACATACATATTACATGCATATCTTTTTCTTTTTTTAAAAAATTATTATTTTTTATATATTGGGTGGTCAAATCTGTGGGGGGTGGGGGTATTAGGAGGGGAGTATTGAGACAGCATGGGTAGTGTTATGGGGGTACAATTGGAATACCTATGTTCATGGCATTTACAAAATATTGTGCATGGAAGCTGCGCAGCAACACAGCCACATTATGATGATCCACAAAGTTGTTCATCCGCATTGAATAGTCTCTAACAAATCGGGTGGTTCACTCGGTGTGTTGCTTGGCACTGTGGTTGGAACTTGGTTGCTGATAACTTCATCCATCGTAAATCTGGGGGAGTTTTTAGAAAACTGATACCAATTGATGTCTGGATGTGCGCTCTTTTGGTGTTCTCACTGAATGCTTCTGAGGTAGGGGGTATAGTATTCAAGTCAGGGACCTTTTTAATGATTTTTTCCCCGCTTTCTTCAGCCAAACTTTGTACCTCGCTCCAGTCATAGTTACTTCATCGTTATGCAGTTATGAAGAATGTGGCTTCTTTGATAACATCTTCAAAGCTGACACTGGTGTTTTCAAGCTTGTCCAATTTGTGTCCCGTATGAAGAACTTTGATGACTGTGTTTTTTCCTATACCATACAGTTTAGCCACAGTATCACAGCCAGATAGTACATATGCTGCAAGAAGATAAGGCGCAATTTCTTGATTTCTCGAGACCATTTTCCCAATGTCAACAAGTCTACGATCCCCACTTGTAGCTTCCTTCATCATCGAGCAGTGGCTGGAGTACAAGTCAAGCTTGTGGTAGAAATGAACTAAGAGCACAAAAACATCTGTATTGTTACTAACCACCTTAACAACATTGGTCAGTGAAGCAGCATGCATTGCTTTTTGCATCATAATGACATCCGTTTCCTTGTGTGTCGTCTCCAAGTCTGTCCTTGTTGAGACTTTTCCATTTTTAATTTGGAGAGGAGCATTTTCATGTCCTGTGATAACGAGACGCTTTTCATGTGGTTGAACTACAGCCCTGGACATTAATTCCGTACAGAGTATGGTAATCGACTGTGTTTTGTTCTCAGTTCAGGCAAGAATTGACACTTGAGCAGGCCAAAGAGTGTGTAATGTACATTGGCGTACCGTTCAAACTTTTATGCTGCGACTTTGCCGAGTAGCACTTTTGATGCTGAAATCATGGTTTCTGTCAAAGACATGGTGCCATGGTGCACGTCACTTCTGTCCATTTTTGGCAATAAGAGTGTCCAAAAACTATTGACATAGTCCTGGGTGGTTCCTTTGGATGGCCAGTTTGCACAATAAAGTCACGATCTCAGGATGTTGTCCCCCACGAGCAGAGACAGTTTCTTGCAGATTTCTCTTCAGAGCAGCTTTTGTAGTAGTAGTAGTACACATTTACTCCTTTGCCACTGAATGAAGATGTTGGCAATGGTGCCAGTTCATATTTAAAGAGAGACTCCATGTCAAAATCTCGGCAAGCCATTAATCCCATAGCGTGAGAATAAATCAAAACTTGTGTCGCATATTGGACCACGGTCACTTTGAATTGATTTTTTTTCCGGCTGCCGTTGTTGTCACTTTGGTAGAAAGTGCTTTATATAATCCATTGGGCCATGTTTTCTCAAATTCTTTCATCTCCGTGGTAGCGATGCTGACATAATTGTCTACATTGACAGATTGAGGGTTTACTTTTCCATCAGCGATGCTCACGATGCAATCAGGATGCGCAGCAGTTATGCATATCCAGAAAATCATTTTTGGAACTCTCAGTCACATCAAAGTCCTACTTTAATTGGCTTTATCTTCCAATGTTTCAAGAAGTTCATCATAGCTTCTTATTCCTTGGCAAATGTCGTGTAACACTTCCTCAACCAGCACCCTCAGAGCACAGACGTTTTGGGGAAAGTTTTTTCCATTGAGCATGCGTCTGTCACCACCGAATGCAGCTCCCAAAACTTCCTCCAGACCACTATGTGACATCAAATTCTTGACACACACAACATAGCTCAACAAAATGTGGAAACTTCTCGGGATGCGTCCAAAGACAGGCATGCCTACCATCCCGAAATTTCCGGATTTGTCTGGGAAATTTGTGAAATATAATGGCTGTCCGGGAAAATACAGAGGTTTACTTTTTGTCCTGGATATAAAAATAATTCTACCATTATACTACCGTCACATAATCATTCCTACCATCACTACAACAACTACCACCACATCATCATCCTTACTATCACGACTTCAAAAACAATTACCACCACCATATCATCATCCCTACTACAACTAATACTACAACTACTACCACATCATCATTCCTACCACCATTACAGTAATGTAAATTCTCAGTCAATTAACTGAAATCAGTCAATTTGTCAAATTCAAATATTTAAAAAAAGGAAAGAAAGAAATAAATAAATAAAAAAAGAAAGAATTCACAAATCGTAGTCCATGACCGTAAAGTAATTAGGAGTGTTCCACAGCGCTACGCATAGCTCATGGGGACCGTTTATATTAACGATGTATATATTGCCTAGACTAAGCGACGCTTTTTATAAAAGGCGTGTCTGAACACTTCCCTGGGTATTTTCACACATCATTCGTTAAATTATTTTTTCACTTTCCAAACCCGTCGTGATCCCAACTGTAGCCAATATTAACTGAGCCACCGAGCGATAAATTTCACTGTTTCATCTAAGCCAAAATTGACCACATTTACCTGGCGAGTCTCAAAACTATGATAAAGTAAATTGCGAATGCTGGAAGTCCGTTATGTAGACACCTTCAAATCGAAAGTTAGGATAGATTGCTACAAGCACATTTCGATTGCCTCACGTTGTAAACAAACTGGTTGACCGTTTCTTCACTGATTGAGTACCTGATTATAAGGAACAATGGTAAGTAGCTTAATTAATTCCCGTGCAAATCAGGACGTTTTCTGCCATTGTTTTGCTCAAGCCCAAGCGAGCTTGCTGTTTTGTGGCGATTTACCTTCATTTCGATTCTTTGAATTTTCCGCTACTCCTGCCGAAGTTTCTTCTTGATAATTCACCTCTACTTAATAATTCAGTGTATTGGCCTGAAGTCATATTTATTTAAGTTTTTTTTCTTCTGTCATTTACTGATTGAAAATCAAGTTTGCTCATTGCTACATTATTCTAATGTTCTCGCAATGGCTGAGCTGTTCGTGGATCGCAGTTCAGACTTGTCGAGCATCGATAAAGATGTGAGGAATAAATTCAATTGGTCATGGCACTAGAAGTTAAAGATGATAATGGTGATTATTTTTCTGACTATGTCAAAAAAATTCCAGAGGCAGGAATATGACTTTGATGAAGTCATCTTTACCTATATGAATGACATGCTTATTTAGCATTCCTTCTACATCAAATTATGACAGTCATACTTCCAGTAAGAAATTAACACCCACTATATTAATATATTTTATTTATCACTCTGCTCTCCAATGATGCCCTTATTTTTTAAAAAATAATTGAATCTTCAGTTTGTCGAAGAGTTTCAGTCAATTTTTATAGAGCTCATTTACAGGTCTAATTACTACAACAGCTCATCACCCCGACCACCACACTATTACAACAACTCATCATCCCTACCATCACTACAACAACTACCACGATACTGCAACTACTGCTACCACATCATCTTCACTACCACAACCATCACCCCTACCACCACTACTATAACCATCTCCACCACCAGATCATCAGCCTATAATTCGGAAATTGGTTTGCTATTCTCTCTCTCAATGGTTGGAGAAAAATATCATTTTTGTGGTCAGTCATTCTCACCAGTGGTCGTGTTATCTTGATGAGTTATCCAAGTAATATGATATTATTATTTAAACAGTGAGTGAGGATTCACTTTTGTTGCAAGAAGATTAGTAACTACACATACGTATAATAACCTTTAGCACCATTGTAACCATATTATTCTCTTGATATCAGACGTTTGACTGTCTTTTAAGACATTACTGTTGCGCAAAATATTGTTCCTAAAATTTGAGGTTTTTTCCTTAAAATGTCCCTGAAATTTGAAATTATGGTAGGCCTGGCCTGCCTGTTATCCGAACCAGCAATACTACCACAACTGTCATCATTCCTACCACCACTACCACAACCACTACCACCACATCATCATCCCTACTACCACTACAAGAGGAAGGGTCATGTGATATAAATTTGTAGTCATAGATTGATGACTGATATCTGCTTGTAATATTAAATTTTGTAGGAAAAAAAACCAACAAACTTTTGACAAACAAATAAAAGGATACTCTCTATAAGGCAATATACACGAATGTAAATTTGATAGATTGTTTTAATTAGGGAGGTCACTCATAGACTCAGTTCATTGGAATGCCGCTTAAATGGAATATTTCTGCATGACGGTGCTGTTCCAATTATGTGGCTTGCATTATTTATTATTATTATTATTATTATTATTATTATTATTATTATTATTATTATTATTATTATTATTATTATTATTATTATTATTATTATTATTATTATTATTATTATTATCAGGATTATCATTAGTATTATTATTAGTATTTGTATTATCATCATCATAATCATCATCATCATGGGTTTGTTGTTTCATTTTGGACTTTTCTGATGCAGGTTGGAATGATGGAACTTTAAATGAACTACAAATCGAATGGAATGAGCAACAGCAGATTCCTGGTGACTACAAACCAGGAAAAGACCCAACCTTTGATCCCGATCCTAATGGTATTTCCTGCTATACCTGCTCAGATTGTAAGAGAGACTACTTTAAATCCTCGGACATGGGTGTGTCAAAGAGAGATGGATGTTACGTGTGCACAAAGGAATGGCTGCAAGGTATGAGAAATTAATCTTTGCAAGGACATCACTGTTTGCCGTTTGTGTTTCTTAACCAATTTGTTATTTTTGTTTTGTTTGATTTTAACAAAAAGGAACACTTCAAGTATAAACATGTGAATATTTTTTAAAAATGTTTATGTTATTTTAAATTTTTTTTTGAAAGTCATGAATGGAATATACTTTAATGATATTTTCCTTTACATTTCTTATTGCAAGTTGCAATTATCTTTCACTAAACATTGGTGAGGATTATTTCCTGATAACACATTTGCATCATAGTTGTATGGATGGCGTATCATGAGAAGTTCTGTTGACCATCCACTGCAGACAATATATCCTACATTATGTTTTTGCCAGCTAGTCAAAGTGAGGTACATTTCAATTAGTGTTTGCTGTTGACTGTAACAGGGACTTTAGAGAAAATGTTGATTACCTGTAGCGAGTACATTAGCTTTTCTAGTAGTTAATAAATTTGAAATTAAATATATATTACAAATCACTTCAGGTGTAATATTTTAGAAGTTGCACTTGAATTGTTTTATGAATATTATATTCATTTATCAAAAAGTTAAGCACTATTATTTCATGGTTTCTGTTTTCATGATATTAGTATATATTATATATATATAATAATTTTGATGTATATATATATAATGAGAAAAATCAACTCACATTTCGTCCAACAATACGGTCGTTTCAACATCAAGGCGCCTCTTCGGTTGTCAGTTGTGCAATCTCCATCAAATCAGATCGCACAACTGACAACTGAAGAGACGTCTCAGCATCGAAACGGCTGTATTGTTGGACGAAATGTAAGTTGATTTTACTCATTTTATAATGCTCTGAGTTGTGAATTTATTGAGCACTGTCTGACATCCATTAACAATAATAATAATATATATATATATATATATATATATATATATATATATATATATATATTATATATATATAATATAAAATTATTAAGGTCACTCACATTTTTTTCTTCCAATACCGGTATCCGAAGAAAAAATGTGAGTGACCTCATGTTACAATAATTGAGTGGAGGAAAATAAGACGATTTTACATTTTCAAAACCTATGCAATGTGGTGCTCTAATTATTTCATAGAATAAAAAGTTAATTAATCCATCATCATCATCATCATTATCATTGCCTTTTTCACCCTGGGTCAGGGTATAGGCCTCAGACAGTTTCCATCCTTCTCTATCCTGAGCTAGCGTTTTTAACTTGTTGCATGTCTTATCACTTCTCTGTATATCAGCTTCTTCCCACGACGCAATTCGAAGCTGCTTGTTTGGCGAAGACGTAAATTCTGTTGTTGCAGAAACTCTTCAGTCAACCAACCTAAAAAAAGGATTTGATTTGTCCGTCTGTGTTTCTGTAACAATGAGTTTTATGGAAGGGGTGTTAACCCTTCGACAACCCCCAACCTGGAGGACCGGGTGACTCAAAAAGGGGGAGTCACACACCATTATTCGCCTTTTACGACCCACTGGCTTGGCGTTGGGCTATTCTTGCACCCTTTCAGTTGAGGGACCCTGACACCACACAGGAGGTAATTAATTACATGTATAATATAAATCAATTTATTTTTCTTTTTTTTAAATTTCCTTTTGCACAGGTAGCTCCAAAGCTTTGAGAAATTGTCTGTCGAGGTCGATGTACCAAAGTAAATTGCTCACTATAAGAGGTAAAGAAAAATTTATAATTCCTTTTTAAAGATTCTACCAAGAAGTTTTGTTCACACTTGAGCTTTCTGGTCTTGTGGATTGAAGTTTACTTTTATTTTATTTTATTTTGCTGACACTTGTATGCTTGACTTTTTTTAAACTCCAGTCATTTGTCGTTTTTAGCTGATTCTTATGACTACATTGTCATGTTGATTTCAAAGATAATTTTTTGTTATTCCAGCTACTTAATGATTCTCGGCTCTGTGTTAACCAGATGAATGCTTGAATAGATGAAGCTTTATAAACTCTGTTATCAAAGTTAAGCTTAATGTTGAGGTTTGAATCTCCCATATAGGACTTTAATCAAAATTCTGCGTTTTTTCAATGACTAGTAACTGTAGAACTTTCTTAATGTGTATAAGTTTATGGGAAAACTTCCGTTATGTCATTTAAAGCCTTGTCACAAATTAGTGAACTTAATTTTGCACAAAGTGCCAGACTTTCAATTGATATTCAACTTCCATGTTAATGTCAAACAATTTGTCACTTGACATCGATCTTCAAATTTATGGTGCATAAAACAGGGGTGGGATTCTTCCTCTGATTCACCTAATTTCATCCTTGGATACTATGTTTTGTGTTTTTGATCCTCACAAGAGGACTTGGGCTGATAACAAAAATCTTTAGTCAGAACTGCTCTTTTTTGTCTCTTTAAGTCATGAGTTTTTCTCTCTCCATGAAATTTTCCTCTGAGATTGCCTTGGAAAATACCACCCCTGATAAATATATTCGGGGCAGCAAGGCTTCTTGTCTCTTGATTGATATATATTATTTTGATTGTTAATGTGTGGAATTTATCAAACAGATGTTTCAACTGGATCTGATGTTACGACTGATTTCCGTTCGTGCAAAGTGTTTACAAGAACATCTGCGTCAGTGTCAACGACCTATATAAACATGTGTGTCTGTGACTCCAACAATTGCAACTATGCAGGATTTTTACAACCCAGCTTTGTAACTGTTGTTTTGATACTATTTTTCATTACCATATTATTTCAAGTTCAATTTTAGTTTTTACATCAAAAAATCTTTCATCACCTTTTATGAAAATCACCCTGAGCAACTTATTAAAAAAAGATTTGTTATGTTTTTTTTTTTAAATTTAGTTGTAGATTTCAAGATGTCGAATGTAATACATGCAATGGCTAGCACAAGTGGTAGCCCTGAAAGGGTGTTTGAGAGAGAGAAGGGAGGGGGGAATACACATCAAATGGGTATCGTTTCCAATTCTTGTCATGATTTCCTTTGATCTTTTTCATTTTTAAACAAGCTACAACCCTCATATATTTTTTAAAATTCGTAATGTTATACATTTGTCATTAAAACTATAAATATTATAATATATTATTTTCATCACTATTAAATGTGTTATATGCAGCTAATGGTATGGTGTCTCGTGGCGTAACAAAATAAGCAAGACTGAGCATGGTCAGTGCTTCTGTGGACAAGAGTCTAAGAACCCTCTGGCCTCCATGTTGTATCTATTTGGGTAAGACAGTTTACATGCATTATCTCACTCATCTCAGGTAGTCCTTCAGAGCCATTAGGCCCATGGAGCCAGAGTTTATCCCACTTTCTATAGCATGAAAACAGGCAATAGTAATTGCTTTTTATCCTTTGGATAGGACGCTAGTCTATCACAAAGTAATTTCCACCAGATCTAACAGACCCAGCTACCCATTCACTGCTAGGTAGACAGGGGGATTAGGAAAAAAATCTCAACTGCACCCAGGATCAATCTCATTCCCTTTGTGTGTGAAAGGTGCTCTACCAACTGGGCTATTGGAACCCCCACTCACCTAAGGAGTGAATGATTATCTGACTGTCGGCAGTGATAGATATTGTATGAATGCTAGAACTGTTTGACATGGAATCTGGTTCCTTATGGGGTATTGATGGAGCTTTATAAAGCGCATTGACAGTGGTGAATCTGTAGAAATGCTTGAGTGTGTAAATGTTCATATTTATTTCAGATGATTTATTTTACTATCTCTATGTACTGTGCCTTTTTTATTTCACAATTTAAGAGAGACTTTTATTTTGTCTATGGATTGTTTTTCTTCTGTTCGTGAACACAGATATGTAAGAAAATATTGCATTGCATCAGCAATCCTTTTGAAGCGGGCAGTGAAGATTGCTTGTTCCCCTCTAAGTGGAATCAAAGCTTATCGCAGAGTACTATTGATATTTGATATTAAACCCAGGTGCCCAATCCCCTCTGGTTGGACAGGGAGGTTGGACTATATTACCATGCAATGCTTGCTGGGTCTATCTAGGTCCATTGTACGGATCTGAAATTATTAATGTTTAAGATAGTTTTTATGCTGCATGCTTGTTTTGTTCATAAATATCTCTATTTAAATGTACAAAACATTCCAGACCAGAACTTTTAAACATTCCGAATTTGTATCATTCCATTCTATTATTCTATGTTTACAATTTTGTACCACTTTTACAAGATTAAATGTTTGAATATGTTAAAAGATTTATTGCATTCCATATTTTAAATTTTTACACATATTTGGGGATCTCTGAATAGCTTTGAATTGATTCATATCGTGATGTGGGAGAGTCGTTTAGGTTTTGTTGGTATTCTGGCAGGTTCTGCATCACTGGGTGGCGTCTTTTGTCCTTCCATAGTGGGCAGGGAGGTCATTTACTGTGACTTTTATCCCGCTATAACTATTTTCCAATCTGCTTTCTTTTTTTTTTTGTCTTGGATTGAGATTTCTTGGTTTCGTCCTGGCCCTGGCTGGAGTCAGAGGGAAATCGTCAAATGTTTTGTTATAGTTTTAGGAAGTAGTGCTTTTTTCTCTGATTTGTATTGTTCTATCATTTTGTTTTGAATACATGATTTGAGTGTATTCCTATGTGGGGTCATTTGCTTGTGTCTGAATAAAAATTTTAGGTGATCTCAAACTAAGTCCACTGATGATAGTGTGCTCTTGAAAACTACTTCTTTTTCCTATTTAATCTAGCCTCCTTTGTCTTACTTTTTCTCAAGTGCTTTTGATTGTAATTTTTTTTTTTTAAACCTCAAAAAATAGACGTTTCCCAATCTGTCCCCCTTTATTATGAAATGTGCTTTCCATTTGGCTTTTTTTCATTGTTCTGAAATGAGACCTTAATTGGGATTCACTTTGGCCCTGCGGTTGTCTTTTGTTGGGTAGAAGAAATTGTTTTATTTTTTTGGTTTGTTTTGTTTTTATTAGGGAAATTTTTTTCCCCATTCCCCCCTTTTCTCATCATTAATCAATACTCAAAGTTGTATTATTTCATGGTTATTAATGTGTTTTGGGAACCATTGCCGGATTCCGTTGCAAGTCTAGACAGGGATTTTGGTAGTTTTCAAACTCTACAATTAAATAAATTGCTCTTTGCATCTGTTCCTTTTATCGACATGAACCTTTAATTTTAATTTTTTGTATGTGATTCTAATGGTGGGCAGGAGGTCACTCTGTGCTTCTATTAGTGCATGGGCCAGTGGGCGAAACCCTCCCCCCCCTGGGGGAGTTTTCGCCACATGGTTTTTCTGAAACAGCAATATATCTTGAGTATTAATCCGGGTGTTACCGTTTTTTCAAGTGTCATTTACGAGAGTTACGGCCCTTGAAAGGTCATTAGGTGCAATTTTTTGTGAAATCGTTTTTGTGCATAAAATGGTTGTTTATCACCTTAAAATTGTTTCACATACAATCAATAATGGAATTTTATTGTAATTTCTCATTTTTTGCCTCATATCATAAAATATTTTACAAAGCCATATAGCGTTTTAAATCTTTGATAGCCATTTTCTCTATAATTTGACAAAAAAATCTATTACAGTGTACTTGTTTCCCTTCAGGATGAATAAACAAGAGGGATTGTGCACTAGCACAATTCAGGCATGCTTCAAGGACATATAACACAAATTAATCCGGGTGTTACAGTTTTTTCAAGTATCATTTACAGGAGTTATGGCCCTTGAAAGGTCATCGGGTGCAATTTTTCGTGAACTCATTTTTGTGCATAAAATGATTGTTTATCACCCTAAAATTGCTTCAAATGCAATAAATAGTGGAATTTTATTATCATTTCTCATTTTTTGCCTCATATCATAAAATACTTTACAAAGCCATATAGCGTTTTTAAATCTTTGATAGCCATTTTCTCTATAATTTGAAAAAAAAATCTATTACAGTGTACTTGTTTCCCTTCAGGATGAATAAACAAGAGGGATTTTGCACTAGCACAATTCAGGCATGCTTCAGGGACATATAACACAAATTAATCCGGGTGTTACAGTTTTTTCAAGTATCATTTACAGGAGTTATGGCCCTTGAAAGGTCATCGGGTGCAATTTTTCGTGAACTCATTTTTGTGCATAAAATGATTGTTTGTCACCCTAAAATTGCTTCAAATGCAATAAATAGTGGAATTTTATTGTCATTTCTCATTTTTTGCCTCATATCATAAAATACTTTACAAAGCCATATAGCGTTTTTAAATCTTTGATAGCCATTTTCTCTATAATTTGAAAAAAATAATCTATTACAGTGTACTTGTTTCCCTTCAGGATGAATAAACAAGAGGGATTTTGCACTAGCACAATTCAGGCATGCTTCAGGGACATATAACACAAATTAATCCAGGTGTTACAGTTTTTTCAAGTATCATTTACAGGAGTTATGGCCCTTGAAAGGTCATCGGGTGCAATTTTTCGTGAACTCATTTTTGTGAATAAAATGATTGTTTATCACCCTAAAATTGCTTCAAATGCAATAAATAGTGGAATTTTATTGTCATTTCTCATTTTTTGCCTCATATCATAAAATACTTTACAGAGCCATATAGCGTTTTTAAATCTTTGATAGCCATTTTCTCTATAATTTGAAAAAAAAATATATTACAGTGTATTTGCTTCCTTTCAGTGATACATAAACAAGAGGAATTTTGTACTAGCACAATTCAGGCATGATTAATGGGCATATAACACATATACATTTGTAACATTTGACCTTGCTGTAGCAAAGAAAGCTTACGATATTGTCTGGCAAAACCCACAGCTTTACAAAACAGTCATTATTCACCTGGGTGTCTTTCACACCATAATTTCATATCTTGGTGCCCTGGGAAAGCTCCAAAGTGGATCTGGTTTTGAAGAAATTGTGACTGAAGCAGGGCTATGTGCACATGGTTCTATGGATAGGGTTATGAGTGGAAAGAACTACAACAGGGCTATACGAGTGCATGTGTCTGTTTTGGAGGCTCTAGAGAGGCTTCTGCTTGCAAAATTTGAGCAGGACACGGATTCAAAACTCAGTAAAGACCTCATGTCTTACATAAAGGAATTCACCGAAGGAATTTCAAGCCATACAGCTAATAAAATTCTCCAGTCAACTGTGTATGCTGAGTTATTTTCCCAGTATGAAGCCTTCAAAGACAGTGTCCGCTCAGGAAAGTACGGAAAAACTGCACAATACTGGATCCAATACATGGACAGAGTTTGGCTTCTCCTCCAGTTTCTGCGAGCTACAAAGACAAACAACTTTCTTCTTCATATATCTTTTTTAAAAGAACTGTGCCCACTGCTTTTTACCATGAATCACCACAATTATGCCAAGTATCTCAGTGTATATTTTGTGTCACTAGCCGACCTGATTCATTCCCACCAGGGGCAGAAGAAATGTTACAAGATAATGGATTTAGTGTCTCCAGATCAAGGATGCCTGCTGGAAGAATAGCAGTTGATATGACCATTGGACAAACAATAAACAAACATGCAAAGACAAAAGGAGGTATTGTTGGGTTCAGCAAGAGTCTTCCAAGCTATTACCGTTGGAGTGTAACAAGACACAATCGAGCAGAATATGTATCAGCAACCCAAAGAATGATCAGCAACAACAACTGTATAGATATAGACACCCACAAAGAATTGAGCCTTGCAGAAAAAAGACAAAGTGAAAAGCGAGTGCAAAAGATCCTCCAGGCATTTTCAGCATTTATCAATCCCTTTGAAGTTGAAGATGGTCTGGTCAGTCTAGCTTCAGGAATAAAAGTGCAAGAGGATGTTGCTGATGACCTGTTAGCCGTGGAAAAAAACAGGAAAAAGATTGTTTGAAAGTTTTGTTGAAAACAGACTGAAGGAAAAGACTGTAGAATTTCACAGGCCATTAGAAAGGAACAAGACCAAGACATTTGCATCATTGAGGAAAGTGGTAACGGTGAAAAAAGACATGAACGTGGTCAAAATCAAGGCACAAAGAAATTTATTTGGCCAGCTTCTTGTTTTGTCCCAAGAGCAGAGTGTTGATCTTCAAAAAGTTCTTCAATATCCTCTAACACCTACTCCATGGTCGCTGGCTTCATCAGATGGTTTACCTCTGAAGACCAACAAAGCAACTCGGTTGCACAAGCTCACGCCTGACAATTCATTAATGTTCGAGGATTATGCAAAAACAAAAAAAACAAACACCGTTTACATTGTTGATGGCAATGCACTGTTACAAACTCTGTCAGCAATCCCAAATACATTTGGTGAAGTAGCCAAACTTACATTTTCCTCCTTACCACAAGCAGCTTGTGTACACTTTGTGACTGATACTTACATAGAAGATTCAATCAAAGGTTGTGAGAGATTGAGGAGAGGATCTTCTGAAGATAATGCATACTTGTTAAGAGGATCTGCAACAACAGTGCCAGACGTTGGAAATCATTTCTCAGCTGCGTTGATAACAAAGATCCCTTATCAGGTTTCTCCTCAAGGAATGGGAAAGTAACGAATATGCAAAGAAACTGAGAAACAGGGAAATCTTCTTTGTCTGTGAAGAGAGATGCACCTTACTTTACAGTGACACGGATGAATTTACCACAGCTGTACCTTGTCTAGATCTCTACTCATCACAGGAAGAGGCAGACACACGAATTATACTGCAGGGTCAATATGCTTCCCGCCAACCAAACTGTGAAACAATTGTTGTCAGATCACCAGACACGGATGTCTTCTTACTTCTCCTTTCATTCTCAGAGACAATTGGAAAGACCCTGATTTTTGATACTGGCTGTGGCAACAACAGGCGACAAATCAATGTCTCTCAGATAGCAAAGACTTTGTCTAAACAGATATGTGATGCATTACTTGGTGTCCATGCATTCACAGGCTGTGACACAACAAGTTGCTTTGCTGGGCAAGGAAAGCTGAAAGCTCTAAAATTTCTTCAAAAGGAGGAAGATCTTAGAATTCTGTTCTCCAGATTTGGAACATCAGCAGCTGTTTCGAGTAATGACTGTCTCATGTTAGAGTCATTTGTGTGCAAGCTGTATGGCAAAACCTCATGCACAAGTGTCAACAAAGTGAGGTATGACATAGTTCGCCAGCGTTTCAAAGGAAAGAAAGGTACCATCTCATGCAGTGATGGAATTGATCTGTGTCAGATGCCTCCTTGTAGTCAAGTATTGTCACTGCACATATCAAGAGCCAACTTTCAAACTCTCATTTGGAGGAATGCAGTGTGCCAGAATCCTAGCATTCCAAAACCATAGGATAACGGTTGGCAGAGAAATTCTGCAAATGAATTGGAAGTACAGGGGTTCAAAGATGCTTTCATTCCAGATGAGTTGCAGGAAATTGTGTATGAAGAAAGCTGCACCAGTACTGACGAAGATACATATGCCGAGGATGGTAGTGATAGCTTTGACAGTGATTTCCTTGACGACACTTCAGAGGACGAAGACGATTTTGCTACTGATGATGAGGATATGTAATAAATTGGTGAGCAGTGCAAACTGTTAAGGAGTAAAGCATGTTTGCAAAACACATAAGGATATTGTTTTTTGTACTTACTGCATCTTGAATCAAGAATCCCTTTTGAGTATCAATTATTCTTCATAATATAACAATGCGATTTCGTTCAAAAGTCTTCGGTAATGATGCTTCACTTGGGTTGTGAACAAATTAGTCTTTTTTCATGATATATCTATTGTTTTTACCACACCTTCAACTTACTTTTAAATGTGACAACTGGACATCAATACCATGTTTAAAAAGAATGAAAATTATGATGAATTTGGCATCCCACAAAGTGGAGAAAAATTTAAGGGTTGCGTACACTTTTAGTTTTTCCTGTGACGTAGAAATATGAAGGTTGTTGTTGAGGCTTGGGCCATAGCTTTCTTCAGTGCTACATTTTTAATGAACATGCTGTTTTTGGCCATATTAAAAATAATTTTTGTGTAAAACACTGAAATAGCCCATAAGTTTAGATATGACACTTCATGAGATTACTGACAAATTGTTTCAACTTTCTGTGAATCTATATAATATTTACAAATTGAAAGCTTGTGCACATAGTTTGATAGTATATTCAATTTCCTTCAGTTTGATACCCAATTTGCATATATTTTAATTAATATTGTAGTCTCCAGAGCCTTTGAAAGAAATGTTGTCTCTTTTTTGCAAGGGGACACAACTCACTTTTTTCAAAGAGCCATAACTCTCTTAAATGACACTTATTTTTACGGTAACAGTGGAATTTGTATGGCCAATAAGTTCTATTATTTGAAAAACATAGTGGCATAAACTCCCAAAGGGGGGGGGAGGGGGGGTCCCAGTGGCCTAAGCACTCTATCCTCTTATATCTGTTTTCTGAGTTGCTTTCTGTCTTTATCTTGGAATGGGATTACTTAGTTTTGTCACATCCCTGGCTGTAGTCTTTGACTGGGAGGGAAACAGTCAAATGTATAGTTATAGTTTGGGAGATTATATTTTGTTTTCCATGTAAATCATCTCTCTTATGTATTATTTGTTATTTATTCTGTAAACATTTGAGTGTGTTCCTCTTAGTTGGATCCTGTGCTTGTGTCTGGATGAGACTTTAAGGTGATCTCAAACTAAGTACATTGATGATATGCTCAGTGATGCCAAAACTCCGGTTTCACCGAAAAAAAAATCCAGTCTGGAGCAAAAAATTCCGGGTTTTGGGCAACTTCCGTCAAAAATCCGGTTAGGTCAAATTGTTCCAAGGATATCCCTCCCCCCCCCCCCCCCCCCACCCCCTTGCACCACCACATCATCATCACTACCACTACTACTACAACCACACCATCACTACCACTACTACTACAACCACCACCACCACATCCTCATCACTACCACTACCTGGGTGGGGTTCCTGACCTCCCATAGTGGGCAGGGGGGGGGGGGGTACATACTGTGTCTTCTATCCCCTTATATCTGTTTTCCAACATGCTTTCTGTCTTTGTCTTGGAATGAGATTACTTGGTTTTGTCCTGGTCCTGGCCAGATGCCCTGGCTGAGAGGGAAACAGTCGAATGTATAGTTCGTTTTGGGAGATGATATTTCTTTCATTGTAAATCATCTCTCTGTTATGCACTGTATTATGCTTTCTTTATATTATGATTTGTAAAACATTTGAGTGTGTTCCTCTTTGCGGGGACCTGTGCTTGTGTCTGGGTGAGACTTTTAGTGATCTCAAACTAAGTACTTTTATAGAGTGCTTTTGGAATCTACACCTGTTTCTTATTTGAACCAATTCCCCTTTGTCTTCCCTTTTCTTGGATGCTTTATTGTAATTCTAGAACTTTTTACTATCCCATTTTCTTCCTTTTTACTGGCGCTGATATGACCTTAATGTGCTGCAAGCACCGTAAAACCCTTAAAAACAAAAAAAACAACAACTACCACTGCACTGCCATCTCTATCACCACATCCTCATCACTACCTCTACAACTGCCACCACCACATCATCATTAGTACCGCTACTACTACAACAACCAACACCATATCATTATCACTACCACTACTACTACTACAACCACTACCACCACCACCAGCACCACCACATCATCACTACCACTACTTCTGCAACCGCCACCACAACATTATCATCACTGTCACTACTACTACAAACACCACAACCACATCATCATCACTACCCTGCTACCACTACTACAGCCACCACCACATCATTATCACAACCACTACTACTACTACTACAACCACACCACCACATCATTATCACAACCACTACACCAACCATCACTATTACAACACTATCACCACCACATAATCTTCACTAACACTTCTACTTCAACCACAACCACAACTACTACTACTACTACTACTACTACTACTACTACTACTACTACTACTACTTCTACTACTACTACGAGACTACACTAGTACAAGCACCACCACATCAACATCATACAACTATGACTACAACCATCACCCTGGGTGGGGTTCCTGACCTCCGATAGTGGGCAGGGAAACATAGTGTGAATACTGTGTCTTCTATCCCCTTATATCTGTTTTCCAACTTGCATTCTGTCTTTGTCTTGGAATGAGATTGCTTGGTTTTGTTCTGGTCCTGGTAAATCATCTCTCTGTTATGGACTATTATACTTGTTATAATTTATAATGTATGCATTTGAGTGTGCTCCTCTTAGTGGGGGCCGTGCTTGTGTCCGGATGAGACTTATTGGTGATCTCAAACTAAGTACATTGATGGTATGCTCTTGGAATCTACATCTGATCCCGATTTGTTCTCAGTTCCCCTTTGTCTTACTTTTTCTTGGATGCTTTAATTGTAATTCTAGAACTTTTTTACTATCCCATTTTCTTCCTTTTTACTGGCGCTGATATAACCTAAATGTGTTGCAAGCGCCGTAAAACCCTTAAAAACAAAAACATATTTGTTATTTTTAATGTATAATGTAAGCATTTGAGTGTATTCCTCTTTTTATTGGGTCTGCGCTTTTTTGTGGATTAGACTTATAGGTGATCTCAAACTAAGTACACTGGTGGTTTGCTCTTGGAATCTACATCTGATCCCTATTTGTTCCCAGTTCCCCTTTGTCTTTCTTTCTCTTAGGTGCTTTAATTGTAATTCTAGAACTTTTTACTTTCCCATTTTCTTCCTTTTTACTGGCGCTGATATAATCTAAACGTGTTGCAAGCGACGTAAAACCCTTAAAAACAAAACAAACAACCGTCACCACCAGATCATCATCACTACCACTGCTACTACAACCACCAACACCACATCATCCTCACTACTACCAGTATTACAATCACTACCATTAGGTTTTGGAGCTTTACTTCATTTGAAATAAGGAAACTTTGGGATTGTATTTGGCGTTGTATAACCACCAATTGTGTTTACATAATATAGTTCTAATTAGGTAACTGTTACCATCCCAATTCCCTTTTCTTTTGTTCGGAAATTCCTTTTTCGGCATTGAAATTCCTCTGAGTTGTGTCTGAAATTCCTGTGAGCCAAATTTAAAGTTGGCATCTCTGTATGCTCTTGGAATCTACATCTGTTTCCTATTTGAACCAACTCCCCTTTGTCTTACTTTTTCTTGGGTGTAGGATTGTAAATCTAGAATATTTTAACTATTCCATTTTCTTCTTCTTAGTGGCGCTGATATGACCTAAATGTGTTTGCATGCAAAAACAAACAAAAAACATAATGTCTGATCTAGTTATAACTATTCCATCACCTTCCTCTCTCTTGAGGAAGAAATGATCTAAACGTGTCCCAAGCTGTGTAAAATCTCTAAAAAAAAAGAATTTCCCACAACAAATCAAAACACAGGCAACTATAACTAGTATTTTAGAGTTAAGGTATAATTCCATTCTATTATTCTATTCTACTTTTGTACCACTTTTACAAGATTATATGTTGGAAGACTGATCACATTCCACATTTGCGGGTGGTTGGATGGGAGCATCACCCTTGAATCATATACCTATGATGTTCGCATGGGTGTACGATCCGATAGTGATGTCGTTTCTTCTTCTCTTTACTAGCCTATCCTGCTTCTTTGGTTTGTGATTGTATTTTTGACAGGGGATATTTTTTTTTCCTGTAAATCTTCTGCCTGTTTGTTCTTGGTTATTTATAATTTAGCTTATGATATCTTTAGGTTATGATTTTGATTTACATTTGTACTATTTTTGTTAGATTGCTTGTTTTTTTGTTTCAGCGATCTCTCATATAACCTCAATTGTGTTGGAAGAGACCTAAAGCAACAAACAAACAAAAAAACATTCCACATTTAAAATTTGTACACATATATATATCATTGAGTTGCTTTGAATTCTGTGTGGGGTTCCTGACCTCCCTTAGTGGGCAGGGAGGCACTTACTTTGTCTCCTATCCCCCTATATCGGGTTTTCCAACATGCTTTCTGTCTTTGTTTTGGGATGAGATTACTTGGTTTTGTCCTGGCCCTGGCCGGATACCCTAGCTGGGAGGGCAACTGTCATATGTATAGTTAGAGTTTTGGGAGATGATATTTTTTTTGTTGTGTAAATCATCTCTCCGTTCTGCACTGTATTATGTTTTGTTTACATATTATATATTTGTAAACATTTGAGTGTATTCCTCTTAGTGGGGACCAGTGCTTGTGTTTAGATGAGATTTTCGTAAAAAAGAAACATCCCTACTCAACATTTTATTTTATTTGAATGTAGTGAGAGCTAGAAATTAAAATATGCTCAAAGTTCATCAGTTTACAGATTTCAGTTTCAGGATATATGAAAGATTCATCATTATCATCATCATCACCACAATCATATTTTATTATGATGCAATTGTAATTATTATATATTATTATTATTATTATTATTATTATTATTATTATTATTATTATTATTATTATTCTGACCTCACATACTGGGCAGGGAGGTACTAACTGTGTCTTCTATCCCCCAATATCTGTTTTCCAACTTGCTTTCTGTCTTTGTCTTGGAATGAGATTACTTGGTCCTGGTCGGGTGCCCTGGCTGAGAGGGAAACAGTCAATTGTATAATTAGTTTGGGGAGATGATATTTTTTTTTCCTTATAAATCATCTCTCTGTTATGCACTGTATTATGTTTTCTTTATTGTATAATAATAATAATAATAATAATAATAATAATAATAATAATAATAATAATAATAATATAATAATAATGCGGGTGGTTGGATGGGAGCATCACCCTTGAATCATATACCTATGATGTTCGCATGGGTGTACGATCCGATAGTGATGTCGTTTCTTCTTCTCTTTACTAGCCTATCCTGCTTCTTTGGTTTGTGATTGTATTTTTGACAGGGGATATTTTTTTTTCTGTAAATCTGCCTGTTTGTTCTTGGTTATTTATAATTTAGCTTATGATATCTTTAGGTTATGATTTTGATTTACATTTGTACTATTTTTGTTAGATTGCTTGTTTTTTTGTTTCAGCGGTCTCTCATATAACCTCAATTGTGTTGGAAGAGACCTAAAGCAACAAACAAACAAAAAAAATCTTTAGGTTATGATTTTGATTTACATTTGTACTATTTTTGTTAGATTGCTTGTTTTTTTTTGTTTCAGCGGTCTCTCATATAACCTCAATTGTGTTGGAAGAGACCTAAAGCAACAAATTAAAAAAAAAAAAAATAATAATAATAGATCTTTATTGTCCATAAATATGGCAATTTGTCATTTAGTTACACTTGTTATAACGTTAAACGATAATTGTAACATTGAACAGATATTTCACTCCTACTTATTTTCTCTCTCTCTCTCTCTCTCTCTCTCTCTCTCTCTCTCTCTCTCTCTCTCTCTCTCTCTCATAGTGGGCAGGGAGGTACATGCTGTGTCTTCTATCCCCCCCTTACCCGTTTTCCGATTGTTTCCTATCGTTGTCTTGGAATGAGATTACTTAGTTTTGTCCTGACCCTGGCCGGAGTTCCTTGGCTGGGAGGGAAACAGTCGAATGTATAGTTATAGTTTTGGGAGATGATATTTTTTTCCTTGTAAATCATCTGTTATGCATTGTATTATGTTTAGTTTACATATTAAATGATTTGTAAACATTTGAGTGCGTTCCTCTTAGTTGGGACCTGTGCTTGTGTCTGGACAAGACTTTTAGGTAATCTCAAACTAAGTACTCTGACGGTGTGCTCTTGGAATCTACATCTGTTCCCTATTTGAACCAATTCCCCTTTGTCTCACCTTTTTTTTTGTGCTTTAATTGTAATTCTAGAACTTTTTACTATCCCATTTTTCCTTTTTACTGGCGCTGATATAACCTAAATGTGTTGCAAGCGCCGTAAAACCCTTAACCCTATTTCTACCATTGGGGTGTATCACACCCCAACCCCATATTTTTTCGCTCTAAAATCAACAGTTTTTGTCCTAAAGCCTTCAAATTTCACGACTTTTCCTAAATTGACCCCATCTATCACCTGTCCAAATTTTGTTTATCTCACGTGCATAGTTTGCTCACCCCAGAAGGTCATCACTGGATTTTGAGATTTATGTCTTTTGGGGTGTATCACACCCCCTTATGTATGAGTAGAGAAAACGCGGAAACCTCCTATTTTTCCCTTTGGGGTGTGTCACACCCCATGAGGTTTTCAATGTTGTGATCAAAATAATCACTGTGTGAACCAAAGCAGTGACCAACCAGACCATGTTTTACAACTTTATGCCCCGGTTCAAATCCCAAATTGAAGCACATGGGCTGATGTACTCGTCTCCAATCCTATGATTTTATTTTCAATATGCCTATCCTGGCGTGAAGAATAGGAAAGAGACGCTTTCTTTGTGTAATCAAGGTCCAATTTGGTCAGTTTTTAGTTGTAAGTCCATCAACAACTTTTTATTTTCACAGTAACACTGATTTTTACATATTTCAGCAAGTAGAGCTATGCAACTCAAGATCTTCAAGATCATGGACGCTTACACTTATACTTATAGGCATAGGGCTTACTCTGGATCATGTAGCATGGTATGGATTAGGAACAATTTCTTGATACCCCTTGAATAGGATGATGGTTTCACGCAGGATACTTTCCAATTATGATTTGATAAGCGTAAGATTCTCACTCGCTGAAAAAAGACTACCCTTGGGGACTGAATCAGGCATCGTATGCAACTGAAGTCCAGTGTGTTATCAACTGAGCTAATGCTGTTGGACAAGGCATACTACACAACTTTAGGTATGCAACACGTAATCAAGAAACAAGGCAAATACCTGAGTAGAGAAAAAGAATTTAATTAAAATGAAATCAAATATGAGAACAGATAAATGGAAACAAAATCCAACCAATGTCATCACAGGGCAAATGATCAATGGCTCATAATCAAACCAGCATACAAACAGAGCAAATGAGTGAGCTGTGATCGTTGCAAATGAAGGCGTCACATTTCAAACAGACTTGCTTGACTTTTCTGTCCTTTTTCCTGGGACACATGGTGCATCTCCCTTGGCTAGCTTTCCTCTTCTGTCCTGCTTGCCTTGTATGGACTTCCAAGCACAACTTCATTTCAAGCTTGAGGATTTCATAAGAAAGATTTACTCTTCTATTCGTCCTTGCCAGTGACATTCTCCTCTGTAAGTGCTCAAAGAGCAAGTCCTTTGCCAAGAGCTCATTAAACTTTCCTCTGTCTGTGTGGGTTTGGGTATCAGCAGGGAATACATCTTTGTAGATCACATGGGACGCTACCACTGCTGTGTCGAGGAGATTGTAGAACAAGGCCATTGGCCACCGCCTCGTCTTTCGCTTACAGGAGTAACTGTGGCACATGTAGTGGAATGTATCGACACCCCCTTTTGTCTTATTATAATCTTGTACTATTATCGGTTTCTTCTTTCTATCGTCGGTGTCCACATCTGCTGCATGGTGCATTGTGCTGAGAACCACGACGTGCTTCTTGTCATTAGACTTGTAGGCAACTAAGCTTTCTTCTTCGGTAAATAAGAAGCTACTATCATATTTTCCAATATCCTTTCCTGTTTGGAAAATCCTTGGTAAAAAAGCCTTGTTTTTCCGTACTGTCCCTATAAGCGATAGGCCTCTTTTTGATAAGTACCGTGCCAGTTCGAGATCTGTGAAAAAGTTGTCACAAGTCACATTGCGACCACTCTTGTAGTAGGGTGTAGCCAGTTCTTTTACAATCTCCCTTCCTAAATTTGTCTTTCTGTCTCCATGTCGGCCTAAATACGGTATTCCACTCAACGGGTATGCAGTCTTGCTATCGCAAATAAGAAACAGCTTGAGTCCGTATTTGTCAGGTTTGCTGGGGAGGTATTGCAAAAATTTACATCGGCCCCTCCATGGCACAAGTTGTTCATCGACTGTCAGGCTTTGAGATGGTATGTAAGATTTCTGTAAGTTGTTATTGACTTTTGTGAACAGATCCCTCAATGGTGCAAACACATCCTTACTTTGTCTTCTTGATCTCTTCTCTTTGTCATCAAACCTCAAAACTGTACATAACTCAATGAAGCGCCTGAAGCTCATTGTGCACATTGCAACACTGTCGGCCGATGCTCCATGCCAAATCTTAGATGCCCTCAAAAGACTCAGCTTGCGTGCCCCTAAATGAATAAAGAGACCAATCAAGGCGCGCATTTCCAATAGGTCCACAGGTTGCCATCGAGTTCCTTTCCGCCTCATACCCTCTAGATTTGTCATCTTGACTATCATGTAAATGATGACCTCTGTGAATATCAAATTGAAGGCAGAGACGACAGAGTTCACGGTTTTCTGATTCCTGACATGTGACGTTGGAGGCCTGTACACATTTCTAGTCGGTGTTCTTCCCACTTGAGGAGTAGGGACCTTGCTCCATACCACTGAACCATTTCTGCTGACTATGATGTTGCTTGTTGCTGGCAATGGAAGCTGATCATGAACATTTTGATCCTCAAGGTTTTCTTCTTCCAGCTCTGAGTCAGGATCTGAATCAGCCAATACAGCAGGGAAATCTTCGTCATCACTGCTCTCATCTGATGTTCTCGGATTCATTTCATCATCTGCTAAATCATTGTCAGGGATCCAGTCTAACTGCTCTGCATTGGAATAGTCTGAAAGCAAAAATAGATAAATGAATTTAAATGATTAGAATTAGAAGAAAGAACATGACATAGAGACAAGCCTCAGTAATTAACTAATGCTCTTCTTCTTCAAGGGCTATTTTCCTCAAGGTAATGGCAATTCTAAACTTTAGAAGAGCAAAATCAGTTTAAACTTTCTGTTGGATTGAACGCTGGTCTACCTCAACCTGATCAGACCACCAATGAGTGGACAATAAAATGGTGAAAAATGATATACTAAAGCATAAATACTTTTCATCCAGAATAGACTACAGTCTAATAACAATGGTTATGTTCTGCTTTAGGGTTCAGGGAATACAAAGTGAGATAAGATTTATGAACGAAAAATAGGATATAAACCTGTGATATTGTAAAAATGAAGTAAATACTAAAACTAAAACAATACCATCAACGATCGACTGGAGGTGAGGTTATGTGACTGTCGAGGCATTGCACTTTTTGCCTGGACGACACCGGTTCAAGCCCTGCTCTAGGTGCCTCTTTGTTTTCATTGACCAATAAATATAGCTCCTATAGTGTTACTGCCATGTGCCTGATTTTAAGTGGTCTCAAGTTTTCCATATAGAGCAAGTAATTTTACGGATCAATAACAAATTAAGTTGTTACCGTATTTAATCCAATAATACACACATAAACACAATCAATGACGAAATTAAAAAGGACATGGCAATAGAACTTACCGTGTGTAGGTGATGAATCAACTTGAGCAGGCTGCAGATCCGTGTAAATCAAGCTGTCTCCAGTACTGAAGGTGTCAAAAATATTTGATCTCTCCCCATCCATGATCAAAGAAAGAATAGAACTGTAAGAACAAATAAGTGAAGAAATGTATCAATTGAATTATTTCTTCCTGCTCTGTTCATCTATGAATTATCATTTTTAGGGTTAGGAGTTATAAACATATCAATTTAAAGTGTTGCATTTAGTTGCATTACTAGTCTGTGATTACGTTTAGCTGCCTAAGAACATGTAACAAGAAAGAAGAAGTAGAAAGGCTAATCAATAGGATACATATAAGTATAAGAGATTGTGAAACGAGTCTAAAGCAAAACTATTTAGAGGTATGCTGTTCAAACATAAAGGAATACATAGTTAAAATGAAATTATAGAGAAGAACTCTACTTACCAGGTGGGTATGTTGCTGGATTAAAAACACATATATTCTTTGCTTCAAACGGTTCAACAGGTGTAACTTTCCATTCACAGGAAAAGGAAATGGTGGCCAATTGTAATTTACAAGTTGCCAGAGAACTTAAATTGGCAACAAAAAAGTAACTAAATACCTTAATATTCGGGGACCAAATGTTGAAGATACTAATAAAACAGTGACAAAAAAGGTGGGTGTGTTACACCCCAATGTTTGAAATAGGGGGTTTCCAATTAATGCTTATCTATATGTAGGGGGGTGTGTTACACCCCAATGGACAGAAATCGGAATATACCGATAGATTCAACAGTAATTGTTAGGGGGTGTGATACACCCCACAAGACAGAAATAGGAATATTTAGTGGGTGTAAGAAATAGGGTTAAAAACAAAAACAAAAAATAATCTCTCTCTCTCTCTCTCTCATTCTCTCTCTCTCTCTCTCTCTCTCTCTCTCTCTCTCTCTCTCTCTCTCTCTCTCTCTCTTCCTCTCTTTCTTTCACATGTGCGATATTCACAACATAAACATATTCATTTTGTTTTCAATTTGTTACGATTGTGGCAATTCGACACCAAAAATTATCATCATTATCAATTGGTCAGTTAATCTTACATTAAATAAATTAATCAGTTAATCAGTATATATGATTTGTAAACATTTGAGTGCATTCCTCTTAGTGGGGGGTCTGTGCTTCTGTCTGGATGAGACTTTTAGTGATCTCAAACTAATTACATTGATAGTGTGCTCTTGGAATCTACACCTGTTTCTTATTTGAACCAATTCCCCTTTGTTTGTCTTACCTTTTCTTGGGTGCTTTAATTGTAATTCTGGAACTTTTTACTATCCCATTTTCTTCCTTCTTACTGGTGCTGATATGACCTTAATGTGTTGCAAGCGCCGTAAAACCCTTAAAAACATCAAAACATATTATTATTATTATTATTATTATTATTATTATTATAATAAATTATCATCATTATTACTATTACACACCAGCACAGTTTCCTCGAACTCGCGGATTCATGGGAACTCATTCGAATGTCCCAAATTTTTTATGTTATTCTTTGTTATCATTCCATTTCTTCCTTCACCCCGGACAAGGTTTTCTTGAACTAATTTCACCCAGCCAGCATTTTTTTAAAATCGTTTAATTGAAGGATTTTTTTTTTTTAAATTTAAAAAACTGTGGTTTCAACCAGTAAGGTGACATTGATGGTTACGTATGTGTGTAACTATCTACACTGCATGTATATGTATACAGTATCTGGGTGGGGTTCCTGACTTCCCATAGTGAGCAGGGAGGCACTTACTGTGTCTTCTATCCCCTTATATCTGTTTTCCAACATGCTTTCTGTCTTTGTCTAGGAATGAGATTACTTGGTTTTGTCCTGGTCCTGGCTGGGAGGGAAACAGTCAAATGCATAATTATTGTTTTGGGTGATGATATTTTTCTTCCCTTGTAAATCATCTCTCTGTTATGTATTTTTTATATTTGTTATTTCTGGGTGGGGATCCTGACCTCCCATAGTGGGCAGGGAGGTACATGCTGTGTCTTCTATCCCCCCATACCCATTTTCCAATTGTTTCCTGTCATTGTCTTGGAATGAGATTACTTAGTTTTGTCCTGATCCTTGCCGGAGTTCCTTGGCTGGGAGGGAAACAGTCGAATATATAGTTATTGTTTTGGGAGATGATATTTTTTTTCCTTGTAAATCATCTCTCTGTTATGCATTGTATTATGTTTAGTTTACATATTATATTATATGATTGGTAAACATTTGAGTGTATTCCTCTTAGTTGGGACATGTGCTTGTGTCTGGATAGGATTTTTAGGTGATCTCAGACTAAGTACTTTGACTGTGTGCTCTTGGAATCTACATCTGTAGCCTATTTGAACCAATTCCCCTTTGTCTTACCTTTTCTTTTGTGCTTTAATTGTAATTCTAGAACTTTTTACTATCCTGTTTTCTTCCTTTTTACTGGCGCTGATATGACCGTAATGTGTTGCAAGCGCCGTAAAACCCTTAAAAAACAAAAACAAAACAAGATTTGTTATTTTGGATGTAGGGGAGGGGGGGGGGGGGAGACTTGGGACACCAAGCGATGTTTCACTTTTCAATCACAGGAATCGAACAATTTATAAAATTATGCTTAGAAAATTTATAGACACAAACAGGAACATTTCAATTTACAACTCAAGTGGTTTAATCCATATTTCTCTCATGATATTACTATATAATGTCATCGTATTACTATCACTAAAATGGGGAGACTTGGGACACTTTGGGGAGATTTGGGACACCATGGGGGATGGGACAACGTGGGGAGACTTGGGACAATTAAGAAAAAAAATGATCAAAAACGCCAGAAAATAAAGTAGAATTAATTCCAGAACAACTACTCTTGTTCATTTAACCAACTGGCACGCGCTGTCTACACACTAGTTACATATTACTATTACTGAATGTCTAAAAGTCCAAAGTTTATTTTGAAGTTTAGAAATCCCATTGTGCGATTGGTTGTTCCATGAGGCACTGGAGGTGGAAGGATTGCCTTGATCATAATCATATCCTGGGGGAAAGGCGCGTCTTCCTCATCACTTATTACAAAAGCTGCAGGATTCTTTCTGCTCCGCTTGTAGTAGCGTACAATAATGTCTCCATCGCTGTCCACATTCTTCATCACCTTTGCAACGTAGTAGGTGATCTTACGTTTTCCTACAAATTCACACAGAACATAGTCACCTACTGTTACATTATCCACACCTTTTAACACAACATTAAATCAATAATAGTGATGTTTTTAATCTATTTTTTGCACTGGGTGGTGGCCTATATATTGAATGAAGCTTGACTGAGTCATGTTTAAAATCAATGACCATTCCTACCGATTCGAATGCCGAAAAATTGTTGACATCATGATTAAATCTAATGGTCAAATTTGACCTATAGACCACTGCAATTCCTCCCCCTCTCCTTCCTTTTCTCGGAAATGACTGAGTTGTATGTGTGAGTGGTGTTAAATCCGACACAATTGCTTCATCCCCATTCTCCTTTAACCATGTTTCAATTATTATTAGAATGTCAATAGATCTCTCCTCAATCATATGTTTAATGTCTAATGTTTTATTGCGGCAAGACTGGGCGTTTATTGTCGCCACTTTTAAAATTGGAAGTGATTTCTTTTCACTCATAAGTGGTATAATTGTCTGTGTGGTAGGTGGCCGTGGTGTTTTATTTTTAGGGGTGGGCCGATGGCCACACTGTGTTGGGATGGCCCTTTGTTTTCGTATCCCTCCTCGACTCAATCGATGTTTCGGTTCACTTGTTTCAACACGGAGTTTGTATTCGCTTTCATAATCATAACAATAATTATTACTTTCATTGTGTAAAATGTATTCAAGACAATCGTTGCTTTTCGTAAGACTTGTCATCGCGGTGGACTGTATGGTGACGTGTGTTTCCTTTTCTAGATTCATAATACTGGACATCGATGTTAGAGCACAGTGAACACTTGTAGTAAAATAAATAAACAACTTTGTTCATAAAATAAAACACTTGAAATTATTAAAATTTAGCATAAAATTCACGAATGATACACAAGTCCTTTGATGAAAATAAGAAATAATTATATCACTCAGAAGACTAAAACGTCACAATTCGATTGGTATAAAAATCCAGAATTGAGAATGTGAATAAACGCTAAAATAAATAGAAAACACAGAGCAATTTGAAACGTGTCAGCCTGCAAGGCGTGTTACAATTACCGCCTCTTCTCCACTTCTGTCGTGACTGTGGCCGTACGCCTTGAGGTGCTGTCAACCAGAGTGTCAAACTGTGACCAGAGGTCACTTGTGCTTTCTTTGGCCTCTGTTGTAGAGGGTGCTGGCTCCTCCCTGTCCGACTTGATGGCCGCCATCTCAGTGGTGAGTCTGGGGTGAGAGCATTCTCAGACGAGAATGCCAGTTTCTTGAACTGTGGGTCAAGAATTGTTGATGCACCCAGGGGAAAATGCTTCTCCACGTCTGGGAAGCGCCTGTTTAGGCTATCCAGCAAGACTTGGGCAAACTGCGACTTTTTGGCCTTCTCGCTGAGTTTTGTTCTCAAGGCCTGGAGGAGAATCAGCACCTTGGAAAGAGAGACGAACTTCTCAGCCGAGAATTCTCTGGTGACTTCTTCGAAGGGGCATAGGATCTCCACTGTCGTCTTTGCAAGTTGAAGGTCACCTCCGTCCAGGCACATTTTTGGTCGGTTCATGTAGCAGAGAGCTCTGGTGACGGTGTCGTGTTGCTCGCAGTACCTCTCCAGCATCTGGAATGTTGAGTTTCATTTAGTCTCCACCTCCATAAGCAATTTGTGCTTCTCTACGTTCGTCTCAGGGTCCTCTTGTAGAGTCGACAGAAATTCGGATGCCTGGGGGCAAAATAACACAAGCTGCAATTAGTAGATTGAATTTGAAATGCGAAGTTAAATGAAAGGGGATCAGGTAATAGTGAGGCAATGAGGACACAGACAAGGTAAAGATAAGAGGGTGGGAGTGGAGCAGTCTGAGTTCTGGCGACAACAAATACAAGTTAATGAAACATACATACCTTGCTACTGTGGTGAAAATAGCATATGATATCCCTCACTCGCTCTCGCACTGTTACCAGTTGAGTCTCGGCGATGGCTCCCTTGACAACCAGGTTGAGCATGTGCGCAAAGCATGGCATCTGTCGTTGGTCCATTAGTCTCACTGCGGCCGTCATGTTTGCCGCTCCATCAGTGACAATGGCAACAATCTTGTGAAGATATTCCAGGTTGTGCAGACTGTGGAAATTTCATCAGCAATGCTTTGGGCTGTGTGGTCTGTCTTGAGATGCGATGTTGTCAGAACTGCCGATTTCAGCTCCCACTCGTTAGTTATGTGGTGGCACGTGATGGTGAGGTAGGATGCAGTTTGTCGTGATGTCCACCCATCGGTGGTCAATGCGATGTACTCGGTCCCTTCCAAGTCTGATTTCAGGACTTCGACGTGTTTGTCATACATGCTCTTCAGATGTTGTCTCGATAGTGTTGTATGGCTGGGGATCACAAAGCGTGGATCCAAAGACTTCACAAAATCTCGGAAGCCCTCGTCTTCAACGATGGAGAACGGCTGCATATCTTTGACAACCATGAACATCAACTTTTCCATCAACATCTTCTGCCTGTCGGATTCCTTGGGATACTTTTCTCTCTGTTGGACGACTTCTTGAAGAGTCGGCTGTTCCAGGCGTGGCTTCTTGGCTTTTTCTTGGGCTTGATCGTTTTGGAGCTCTCGTGTTTCCGCAGGGCGCTTCAGCCTTAGGTGTTTGTTCATATTGCTGGTGTTGCCACAGTCTGCCATTTCCATACTGCACAGGGAGCACTTCACTTTCTTCCCGGGACTCTTGGTGAAGTGGGTCCATACAGCACTTTTCTGCTTGGAGGCCATCGTACTTGCGAGTTGACTAATATCAGCGTCAGTGGTATCATAAAAAATGTGATGAATGATGAATTATGTAATTTTTCTCCATTTATATAGGAAATTGGTACCATGCTTATGTCCAAATTTGGTAATGATTAGGCCTTAATTAATAGCCTATCATCATTTCTCGGAAACGGAGCGGAACCATACCAAATATGGCAAAGGAAAATTAATTTTCTCAGTTTTCTCAGAAATTTAGAAAGAAATATAATGTCCAAATATGGTAACAGAATCGAGTCCGGAGTGAGGAATCGTGGAATCGAGGGGAATTTTTTAATCGAGTCCAGAATAGAGTCTTGCATAAGGACTCGATTCTGGAATCGGAGCTCTTGGAATCGATAGGACTCGATTCCGGAATCGAGAATCGCACATCTTTACCGATCTCCCTTTGAAAGCAACCATTACTTCGTCAATGCTTTGCTTTTGTTGTGGAGTGATTCTAGCCAGATTTTCACGAAAACCTTCAACCCACGTTCGAACTTTCCATATCTTGTCAGCTTTTTCCTCAACTGAAACTGAAGTATTGTCTACAAAGTGGATGTTTCGAGCTAACACTTCAAATCTATTTTGAGACATTTCATCCGCAACTAGAGGATATCTTGTCTCAGAAGCCCAGTAGGCTCTCACACTGTGTCCCTTCATGAGGCCCATCCTGAGGTACAGACCAATAAATATCTCTATCTCTTTCCTCGTTGACTTGAGCTCAATACCATGTTCTACCAATGCATAGTGGTTTGACTGGTTTGCCACATTATCAAGCATGTTGTCAGTAATTAAGTCCCTGAAATACTCATATGGTGTTTTCAATCGATGCTGGGGTGCTTCTTCGGGTATGCCTTTGAACGAAGTGTCCTCATGAGCCATAGGCACATCGCTCTTCCAACATCTGGGAGATAATTTCGATGTCTTCCTGTTCACGCCTTTCATTCAGTTTTTGTCTTAAAACGGATAACGGTACATCATCTTCAGAATCATCACTCAGTGCGACATGTTTTCTCTTTCTTTTTGCTCGTGGATTGTTATTAGGGCCTTTACTTGTTGAAGGGCCTACCTCTTCTTCCTCCGATTCACTCAGATCTGACTCATGTGGAACGTATTCGTCTTCAGAGGAGGCAACATCACTGTCATCTCCGCCAATCCAATCAAGGATATCTGTCACTTCAGTGTCATCATCCATTCTGTGGATGAAACAAATTGAATAAAATGAAGAAATATTGTGTGTATAAAGTCGTTCAAAACGGTATATCTAAGCTTTATTGACTGTCAAATTTATCATTTAATTCAAAACAGAGTATTGAATTAACATCACTTGATAACAAGCCTCAAAAGAAATAAGTAAACCATACCCAACGCAGTGATTAATAATGCAGATATCTTTCAAAGGCCATTGTAGCAGATCTGCAACACACAGAAGGGAGTACTCATCCCACTGTAGCATATATGCTACACCAATATTGAGACACCAATAAAACTACCTTATGTCATTGTTTATTGCTAAATAACCAATCAAAACAAAGAATCAACATTTAAAAATATGTCTAATGACAATTTTAGTGTTTTTGTACCTACCTTTATTTTGATTGAAGCGGATTTAAAAAAGTCAGAACTGCAGTGGCTTGCTGTGTTGACATGTGAGGTGAAACAGGAAGTATCCCAGATGTTAAAAATAGAAACTGGGGAAAATCATTGTTTGAATATTGAAGAACATCAAGGGAAGTAACAGTGATGATGCAATACCATGAATTAAATAATGAAGTATGCCCTCTGTGACTGACTTATTTCAATGTAGCAAATATGCTACGGTGGGCACTAGAGGGTTAAGTCCGTTTACAAAGGCAGTATCAAATGCCAACTGTCTCGCTTCTGATGTCTACAGTCCAAAAAATAACAATGAGCAATTCTTTAGATAGTCTGCAATCATTTGCTCCTGAGTCGGCGTGAACACTAAAGCATTTTTATAGTTGGTGTCAAGTCGTTCGGAAGAAGAGTGTTCGGACTGTTTGTATTGTTTCACTTTCCTGTCCAGTGTCGACTTTGGAATTCCACTAGATTTTTCTACTTCTCTGAGAGTTTTCCCTTCAATGACCTCTAATGCAGCAGCCAACATCGCTTTATGCGAGATGCAGCAACGGTCGGTTGTCCTTTTGTGTACTCGAGGCATGGTTCCTGGGGAAGATAGATAAAAAATAATCCCTCAAATGACCATATTTTATTGCACTATCAATAGCACTACGGCACTTCATTAGAAGGATACACTGATACACCCACACATTCAATAAGTACAAAATAATCTGTCAAGTTTACTTGCTATCCAGTATGTCTATTTTTGTTACACTATTGTTTAAATCAATGACATATACGCCATGAAACGTTTATATAGAATGAAGATAAAAGTTGTAAAAAACAATAACCGGGAAGAGTTGTGACATGTCCATAGCCCTACTATAATACTCTAGTCGGCCATGGACATGTCCCAACTCTCCCCAGGCATGATGTCCCAACTCTCCCCACTTCAATTAGTTTACAATAATAGCCTGTTTCTTTTCAATTGTTAAGTTAAGTTCATCAATACTAGTGCATAAGCGATACTAAATGAATAGCGGATGCAATATTTCACTTACCTAGTTTCGATGATGTACTATGACCAAGTAGTGAAGTGGATTCTGCAGTCCTCAAAATTTAGAAAATGTTGTCAAAATGGATTTTATGAAATAACTGTTTGTGTTTACCGGGTAGAAAGAAATGGAATCATGGGATACAGGAAAGGCTAAAAATGATCATCTTTACATCAACGAAACGAAATTCTGATCATTCAAAAAGGCGCACAAGGCTATGTCCCAAGTCTCCCCACCCTCCCCTATAATGTAAGCATTTGAGTGTATTCCTCTTTGTTGGATCATGTGCTTGTATCAAGATGAGACTTATAGGTGATCTCAAACTAAATACATTGAATCTACATCTGATCACTATCTGTTCTCTGTTACTCTTTTTCTTACCTTGTCTTGGGTGCTTCAATTGTAATTCTAGAACTTTTAACTATCCCATTTTCTTCCTTTTTACTGGCGCTGATATGACCTAAATGTGTTGCAAGCGCCGTAAAATCCTTAAAAGCAAAAGCATGTATACAGTATGATACACACGCATACACACACAAATACCATCACCGTTTCGCATAACTGACAACTCTCTGCTCATTGGGCGGCTTTTTTTGACCTCCTTTGTAAATCAGCATTGACTGAGAAATTTGTGTGTGTGTGACACCCATATTTTGTCGATGATTGGGAAACCCTATCGGAAATTTTTTCAAGATTTGACTGGGAACCCTGCATTAGATATTTTTATGTCTCATTCTCGTACTGATTTTTTCCCCCTCAGATACTGATTTCCTCGAACTGTTTTGCATGTCCCGAGGAGTTCGAGGAAACCGTGCTGGAGTGTACTATCATTATTATTAGTATTAGTATTATTGTGAGGCCATCGTATACAACAACATTTCTTGATTTTAAGCCTTTTTTTTTCCTTTTTTATTAATTGAGGGGAGGGAGGTATGTTTTTCATGAAATATATTATCCACATGTTTTATCAACTTCTATACATGAATAAATGCTTTTGCTCACAATTAATAAACTGTTATCCCACTCCATGTTGCTCTCTGTCTGTGTTCTGGATTGAGATTACTCAGTTTTTCTTGATCCTGGTAGAACTTGTAGAAAATGGTTTCTCCCGTTTTACTGGCGTTGATATGACTTTAATGTGTTGAAAGCGCCGTAAAACCCTTAAAAACAAAACAAATATAATATTGATTTCTTGACGGGAAATAGAAAAAAAAGATTAGGTTTTCGATTGTCAACAAAATTAGAAGCATTATATAATACTTTTACTAATTTTTTTGGCTCAGCTTCATTGATCAAGTTTATGTTAATAACCATTACAGCGAAAATTAGACACTAGTGGATTAGTGGAAATTAGACACTCACATCGACGTAAGGACAAGAGAGGGGGTTGTTTACTCGGATCTAACAACCAGGTCCCGTTTTCATGCACGCGAACTAGATTTAGTGATTTACTAATCAAGTAAATGACTTTAAGCCTGAGGAAAGTAAGTGACTAAAACAAATAGGATTTTATGGTCGCTTTCTAGTCTTTCTAGTCTCTTGCTTAGAGTAGGCGTTGTAAGGACGGTGACTAACTCGATTATTTTGCGCTGCTCTCTAGTACACCATGGCAGGTAGGATACCAGCCTTTATTCTTTCAACGCAAAAGATTTCCAAAGAGGAAATTAGCACCACATCCGGTATAGATAATATTTCGTTCCTTTTAATTTCGTATTTTAACTTACTTTTGCCATGATGATATTGACCGTAGACTGATCAGACTGCAATGTAGTGCAATGATGTACATGGTCGACTGTCAATTTTATATTTAGGCCAATGAAAGTTTCGTTGAAACTCAAACAAATTGAACAAAAAACAAAAAAAAAGAGAGAGAGAGAGAAAGTGTGTTCTGATGAATCACGTTATTTCAGTCAGTTACAATGCCAACAGAATAACTTTTGTTTTCACTATACTTTCTAATCATTTTTGTTGTTGTTCTTTGACACAAACCCTTCGATTCTGGGTGGGGATCCTGACCTCCCATAGCGGGCAGAGAGGTACAAACTATGTCTTCTATCCCCCTATGTCTGTTTTCCAACATGCTCTCTGTCTTTGTCTTGGAATGAGATTACTTGGTTTTGTCCTGGCCCCGGCCGGATACCTTGGCTGGGAGGGAAACAATCAAATGTATAGTTAGTTTTGGGAGATGATATTTTTTTTCCTTGTAAATCATCTCTCTGTTATGCACTCTATTATGTTTTATTTGTGTATTATATATGATTTGTAAACATTTGAGTGTATTCCTCTTAGTGGGGACCTGTGCTTGTGTCTGGATGAGACTTTTAGGTGATCTCTATTTAAGTACACTGATAGTGTGCTCCACTGGCGGTCGGTCTATTGAGCAAAGTTGTTTTGTGCCGCCCTATAATTTTCAAATTTAGCAGATACTGCTTTTTGTCTCAATTTTTGCCTATGCTGATTTTCGTTCACACTCGCGCATCTCTCCTGTCTTACTTGCCATGATTGGTACCTGTAACTACTGTACGAAGGTTGTGCGTCATCACGGACGGCTCTCTTTTTCTTGTTGCCCCACGCGAGGCGAGATGACGTGCGACAATGAGCTGAGGTGGGGTATGGGGGCTACCATGAGCCAAAAAGTCAACAGGCCGCCCAAGCATTTTATATAAAAGACTTGTTTTCTTCTGTTTAAAACCACGGCTATCCACTTCCCACCAGAAACAACGGATACTCTTGACTGCTAAAATAACTAGGTCAGGCCGGCAAATTTAATTTTGCACACCTTGAGGCCTGACTTGGGAGAAATCAAAACCATATCAATTTTATCATTGAAAGAACAGGTTTGTTGTAATCAAACCATACGGATGAAGAAAATTACAATAAATATAGATCTTATGCTATTCGTTTTTCTCAAACGGATGTTAATCATCAATAGAATATTACACAAATCATTCACCGAGTAGAGCCCCATGATGCTATAAATAAGATTCCAAGTCCATTATCCCGAGACACACAGCAGTTCAATTTGTAGTTATTAGTTATGTTATTGTCTTTGGAGTAGATAAGAAGTGCATTGAGGTTGGATTTTCTATTCCTTCTATTAATGACTGTTATCACAGTTGATATTCGAAGGAAGAAATTTATATGGCAGTCTAATTGCTGTTGTCATATTGTTCTTTTTAAAAAATGATATTCACAAATCACAATGAACAGACGTGTATCGCAATCCATACCGAAACAACAATGAAAGGATCCATAGACTTCAATGATCGGATGTTATACAATTTTTTCTGTAGAGGAAAATCGACAAATGGACCTCTTTTACATAACATATGCCCGTCGTAAATGCCACTTATGTGAGTATATCTCTTCAAAATTCAAACCACACATGACCCCCCCCCCCCCCCCCCCCTTTTTTTTTATTTTTATACACAATATACACACATTCTAAAAAATACACCCACTTGAACATTGATATTGAGCAATTTCCGCTAAGTGAGCTCAAGACACTTAAAAAGGGCTCCTAAGCCAAAAGCAACGTGAAGACGAGACATATGCCTGTTGGGCGAGATAACATTTTCCTCCAACAAAATCAACACTGCTTCTGGTTAGGTACCTACTCATTTTACACCTGAGTACAGTGAGATAATGTTTTCGATCCATGCCGCCTTAAATAAACAGCCAGCAACCGCCCCTGGTGGTATGCTCTTGGAATCTACATCTGTTCTCTTTTGAACCAATTCCCCTTTGTCTGCCTTATTCTTGGATGCTTTAATTGTAATTCTAGAACTTTTTACTATCCCATTTTTTCCCTTTTTACTGGCGCTGATATGACCTTAATGTGTTGCAAGCGCCGTAAAATCCTCAAAAACAAAAAACAATAACAAACAAACCCTT